>NC_135328.1:135641437-135951999 GCF_023851605.1 Tamandua tetradactyla
CCACCAGCAAAAGATGTTGTAGCTCCTTTAACTTTGGAAGACTCTCACTGCTGGGTGTGTGGTGGAGACAGAGGAAAGGTTGTAGGTTGGTTTTAAAGGTTTCAAATTGTGAAGTCCTGGGATCTGAATTCCTTGAGAGAGGGATTCCACTTGAGTTGTGTTTCACCCCTCCTGCGGGGAAGGTTCAGGTGGTAGAGAGCCCTGAAAGCAGCCTGTTTCTGCGTTCGGGGCAGTTGCAACCTGTGTAATCCCAGCGCTGAGCCCAGAGACAACGAAGCCTCCATAGAAACAGCTGCAGAAGACTCTGTTTTGCCCCCTTTCCTCTTTTTCAGTTAGCCCAATTGGTGACTTCCACCTTGATCAGTTTCGCCTGAGCTGAGGGCCTATTTTTAGTAGTCAGAAGTTGTTCCTTAATGCCACTATTGGTGTTAGGTTGGGCTCAGTCTCTACTACTGTTGGAGACTCTTCCTTTTCCTCCAGGGAGTCGTCTGTGGGGGAGGGACACCAGCCACCGCAGCTTGGGGGACCGCTGTTCCGAAGCTCCCAGCCGGCCCGGGAAGCCACGTGTGTGGGAGGGGCTGTGGTCGCTGGCTGCCGTGGCTTAGGGATCCTCCGATCTGAGGCTCCCAGCTGGCCCAGGAAGCTGCGCATGGGGGGAGGAGCTCCGGTCACCGGCCGCCGCGGCTTGGGGAACCGCCGCTCCGAGGCTCCCAGCCAGCCCGGGAAGGAGGGAGGGTGGGGCTCTGGCCACCAGCCGCCATAGCCCGGGGAAGCGCGCGCCTCTCGGGGACCTCACCGCAGTGGAGTCTCTTAGCTGGTCCAGCCATTCCAGAATGGGTTACACTGTGTGTTTGGTCTCTGTCGTGGCTCCAGGAGCTGTTCTGTACTGTTTCTAGTTCTTTATTAGTTGTTCTGGAGGAGGAACTAAGACCCGCGTGCCTTACTAAGCAGCCATCTTCTCCGGAAGTGTTATGTAATTTTGAATAATAAGTTAAATAACTGTTACATTGATCTCTATGTTCTTTTGCACAAAACACACCTTTTTTCAGAGACAGTCACCTTGAGCTCTATGAAAGTACATTTCTCAGTTTTGAAAACTGAGTAGAATGCTTTTTTAATTGAATCTAATACACTTCTTTTGAGCTCAAAATATGAACATTCATCTAGAGTTATGTGTACATAAACTATTACTCAGCTTTGAACTCAGTTTGAGTTCCATGTACTTATTTTGAGCTCAAAACACCATTTTCACAAAACATTCCCCCTACAGATCTGCAAAGCTAGTATGTGACTAAGTTTTGATATCTGCTTGATATATCAGTTTCATTTAATTACTTACAAATTTTTTGAGACATCATTTTCACAGAACATTCAAATGGAAATTTGTGAAATGAATGTGTTATATACTTCTGAATACTGAGTTAAAGGCTAGTTTCATTTATTCCATTTTTGCACCCAAAACATTATTAACAAAAAACATTGACCTATAGTTTTCAGAAACTGTTATGTAACAAAATATTGCAAACTGAGAGAGAGAATTGTTTCATTACCTTCCATTCGCTTCTTTTGAGGAAAAAAACTTCTTCACCTTTGCCTAAAGATTTGCAGCAATTCTAGTATGTTACCAAGTTTTGAGAACAGTGAGAAACATTTCTTTCATTCATTTCCATGCACTTCTTTTGAGCCAATCATCCTTTTAATGGAATTTTTGTGTAGAATCATTGAAACTAGAATGTTATCCTGTTTTGAAAACTGAGTGAAATATTTGTTTCATAGACTTACATGCACTTTCTATGAACCAACAAAATTCTCACAAATTCCACAAACTTTTTTGTGAAAATAATATGTTTCTGAGTTTGGAAAAGTTAGAGAAATACTTGCATCTTTGATGTCCACGCACTCCTTTAGGAAAAAAAAAACACTATTTTTACAGAAAATTCACCTGAAAACTCTGTGAAAACAGAATATTACTAAGGTTTAAAAAACTGAGGGGAATAATTGATTTTCATGCATTTCTTTTCAATGAATTTTACCATTTTTGTAAACAATTTACCTAGAACTCTGTGAAGAGAGTATGTACACAGTTCTGAACATTAAAAACTGAGTAAAGTGCTTGTTGCATTTGAGTTCTATGTACTTTTTTTGAGCAAAAACACCATTGTTCAAAGAACATTCACCTACAGATCTGTGAAACTGATTTGTTACTCTGTTTTGAATAATAAGTTAAATATTTGATTCATTGACATCCGTGCTCTTCTTTTTAGAAAATCACACCATTTTCACAGATTTTTATCTTGAACCCTATGAAATTATTGTGTTTCTCAGTATTGAAAATTGAGTGAACTATGTCTTTCATTGAATCTATGTTCTTCTTTGGGCCTGTTCTAGTTTGCTAGCCACCAGAATGCAATATACCAGAAACAGAATGGTTTTTTAAAAGGGGGAGTTTAATAAGTTGCTAATTTACAGTTCTAAGGCTGAGAAAATGTCCCAATTAAAATGAGTCTATAGAAATGTCCCATCAGAGGCAACCATCCAAGGAAAGATACCTTGTTTCAAGAAGGCTGATGAAGTTCAGGGTTTCTCTCTCAATTGAGAAGGCACATGGCAAATACAGTCAAGGTTTCTCTCTCAGCTGGAAGGGCACATGGCAAACACAGCATCATCTGCTAAGCTTTCTCTCCTGGCTTTTGTTTTCATGAAGCTCTCTGGGAGACATTTTCCTTCTTCATTGATAAAGGTCGCTGGTTCATGGACTCTCTGCTTTGTGGTGCTGCTGCATTCTCTGCTTTCTCTGAATCTCTTTCATTCTCCAAAATGTTTCCTCTTTTATAGGACTCCAGAAACTAATCAAGACCCACTCAAATGGGTGGAGACATGTCGTCACTTAATCCAGCTTAACAACCACTCTTGACTAAATCACATCATCCAGGGAGATGATCTGATTACAGTTTCAAACATACAGTATTGAGTAGGGAATGGGATTTTGATTAAAATATGCCTTTTTTTAGAGGACATATATCCTTTAAAACCAGCACAGGGCCAAACACCAATTTTAATGAAAAATTTCTAGAAGTCTGTGAAACTAGTATATTACATAGTTTTGAAAACTGAGTAAATACTTGTTCATTGACTCAACACTTCGTTTGAGCAAAAAAGAAAAAAAAAACATTTATAAATAATACTTGCCAGACTCTGAGAAACTATTATCGTACTGAGTTTTGTAAACTGACAGAGTATTTTCATTGAATTCCATGCACTTCTTTTGAACCAAAACACCATGTTCCAAGCATATCTGCATACTTGATTTCAAAACTAGTATATGATTCAGTTTTTATAATTCCATGAACTACTATTTTTGTTGAATTTTTAACTTCTTTTTTTCAAAATCACCATTTTCACAGAAAATTTGCCTATACTGCTGCAAAATCAGTGTATTACTCAGCTTTAAGCACTGATAAAATAATGCTTTCATTGGCTCTCATGCACTCTGTTCTGGAGCTTTTTACACAAAATAACAGATTTGTAAAATTTGTATTACATACACTATTTTGGAAATTGAGTTAGAAACTTATTTCATTGACTTTACTGCAATTTTTTTTAGAAAAAACTACCATCCTCTAGAACTCTGCAAAAATAGCACACATGCAATTTCTTTTGGGGGAAGGGTATTGAATTTTATTTCATTCTTTAAACTCAGTTTTGAAAAGAGTTTTATACTTGTTTCAATGACTTCCATGCCATTCCCAGTTCAAAGAACACCATTTTCCCCAAAATATTTACTTACAGCTCTGTGAAACTAGTATGCTACTCTCTTTTGAGAACTGCAGTACTTCTTTCATTTAGTTCCATGTACTTCTTTTGAGGTACAAATGCCATTTTCAGCAAACATTCACTTACTCAGTTCTGACTACTGAGGGTAATAATTTTCTCGTGGCTTTTTGTGTAAATCTTTTGATCCAGAAACACCATTTTCACAAGATATCCACCTTTATAACTAGGATGTTACTCAGCTTTGAAATCTGAGTTAAATAATCGTTTCATTGACTTCCATACTCTTCTTTTGTGCAAATCACACTGTAGTCACAGATCTTCCCATTGAATTCTATGAAACTAGCATGATTCTCAAATTTGAAAACTGAATGAAATGCTTATTTCATTGACTTCCATGCTCTTCTATTGAGTCAAACACACAATTTTCAAAGAACATTCACCTAGGACACTGTAAAAGTAATATGTTACTCAGTTTTGAAAACTGAAATACTTCATTGATTTCCATGCACATATGTTGTGCCAAAAATACATTCTCGCAGAATATTTACAAAGGAATTCTGCAAGATTAATGATCCTGAAAATTGAAAACTTGGTAAAATATTTGTTTCATTGAGTTTCTTGCAATGCCTTTGATAAAAAAAAACAATTATCAAATGAAGCTGATCAGGTCAGGATTAAGGTTATTCAGAATACAAGGGTAAGAAAGACAATGCCTATATTTTAAAACTTCACCTACTTCTTTGAGACCAAAGGAAGAAAGTTTTATTATGTCCAGAACCTAGGTTTTCTGTGGTACTAACCTCTCTCAACTTGTCTGGATATATCATTTAAACAATTCACACACAGGGAGGCCAGAATAAGAATGAGAGTCTTTAATCCTATATAGCTTAATGTAACATCTGTATACATCCCACAGTATATTAAGAAGATAAGAAAAAAGCATTATCAAAGTCCCTCAAGAGATGAAAGAAAGACTATGGGACTTTTAAACATTAACATGGGGAAACCCTAGATACTGTGCCAAACAATAGGGACACCCAAATCAATACGCCAAGCTTTTGATCTTGAGGCTTGTTCTTTTGAAACTTATGTATGTACTAGAAAAGCTTAGCTTACCTATGGGCTACTTATATTTTCAGGGTCCCTTTGTTCAGATGTGGCCTCTATCTCTCTAAGCCCAGCTGTGCAAATGAAACCATTGTCTTTCCGCCCCCATATGCGACATCACATCCAGGAAGTAAAGTCTCCCTGGCAGTGTGGGAGATGATTCCCAGTGATGAACCTGGTCTTGCCGGTGCAGTCAACAATGCCATCCAGACTGAAAGGGGGAAAAGAAGTGTTACAAATAATGTATCAGTGACCGTACAGGTTTGAAAGCATTTATACCCCAGAACTGCCATGTTTTAATCTTAATCAATTTTTTGGGAACAGCTGTTTCTCTCAATTCCTATTCAACAATGCAGTTTGGAAACTTAATTAAGATATATCCACAGATATGTGACTCACTGAATTGTGGGTATGAACTTTTGAATAGAGACGCATGTGACTCCACTCATTCCAGGCAGGTCTTGATTACTTAACTGGAATTTTTTTTAAAAGGGAAGCATTTTGGAAAAATTTGAGATTCTAATAGAGCATAGAATGATGAGAGAATGACTAGAGCCATGAAGCAGAGAGCCCATGCTTCCAGAGACCTTTGGAGATGAAGAAGGAATATGTCCCTATGAAACAAGAAGCTTGGGGAGACAGCTAGCAAGACCTTGCCATGTTCTCCCATGTCTTTCCAGTTGAGAAAGAAACCCTGCATTTCATCGGCCTTTTTTGTGTTGGTGCCTTTATTTGTACATTTTTATAGATTTGCTTTAATTAGGGCATTTATTTTCTTCTGTGTTCAAGGCATTTGATTATTTTAATGTTATTTTGCTAGATGGTTTCCTCCACTCATCTGAAGTTTCATATTTACTTGCTTTTGCGTTGTGGGTTCCCATTTGCCCTTAGTTTGACAGTAATTTCTCTGCAAACCAAGGCATGGATCTCATGGAAGGTATACATTCTACTTGTGGGTCTATCAAAAGCTAGACAGGGGTGCACACTTAGTTCAGTGACACAATCACCTGCCATGTCAGAGACTTGGGCTTAATTCTTGGCCTACGCACTGAAATAAAATAAAATAATAACAAAGTAAAATAAAATAATATAATATAAAATAAAGTCATTCCTCAGCAATAGTAGGCGCCATGGTATGACGGAAACACTCCAAGAAATATTGGGAATGACCTCTAAATGGTGCCCACAGAAGAAAGAAGAAATAAATACAAATAAATAGATTAATAATATAAAATATGAATATTTTTAAAATTATGTAAATAAAATACAAAATAAATAGTAATAATAAGTATAGAAAAATAAATTTTAAAAACGTAAGCAGATAGTGAATTTGCCAGACTGTACTTACCACTTCTTCCCAGCAGGTGGCACTCCTGAGACACAGCCTCACCTATGGCCTGCCCCTTCCTGACTGCAGCGGCTGGCTGGGAAGATTGAGTGTGTGACAGGATGGCCCATCACGGCACCCCAGGCAAAAGAGATGATCACAGCGCCCAGCAGAGCAGCTGAGCACAGCACCCAGTATCTGTCAGGTCTGCTGTTCACTCCACCCCTCAGGATGGTTATTCGTATTGCCAGGTCAGTTGGCTGCTCCTAGAACCCATGGGCATGGCTTTTCACAGTGTACAGCTAGGTGTGCCTTTGGGCTCCCGATGGGTACTACTGGCTGCAGAGCCCCATGGGGGAGGTTTCCCCAGCCAGCATTCTGGGTGCAGGCTGGAGTGTAGGGATGGTTAGTTCTCTCAGACCCTGTGAAATGCCATCTGCCCCTAGTGAGGGTCATGGCAAATCATGGCCAACCTGCTCTCCCAATCCCTGTGAAATATTGAATATCTTCTTCAATCTCTCACCCCTCAGGACTATATTCTCTGTCATTTTTTCCCTATCCCCTATTTGGTTGATGGAGCAGAAGTGAATCTAACCTACCTACTCCACATCTTCCCAGAAATCGAAACTGGCTCCTTTTCAAACAAATTAAGTTAAATTAAGCTGATATCGAGGCAAATAGAGACACTGAAATGAGCAAGATCATAGTGTTTTTCTTTAAACTCAGCCACACATCTCAGCTTTCCATCCTTTTGCTGATTCATTTCTTCATTTGGTTTTAATGAAAGGTATTTATAGAATTCATACTACGAGGAACACACCTGAGGGCATTAAGCTGGTAAGACAGAATTTGCTCTTGGGGTGCAGAAATAGCAGTTCAAGCAGCAGGCCTCATGCACCACAAGGGATGGCCAAAGGAGAGGAGTCCATGAGCCCTGGTCTGGAGGGGTAACGGGAACCCAGATGCCACTCCTATATCCCAGGCCCTGTGATGCACCAATTCCCCCTCTGCCACCAAACTTGATTCTTCCTGTTCTAACCAGAGTGGACACACAAGCTGAAAATCAATTGAGTTGAGTTCCTTCTTCATTTTTTTGCTTGGGCCAAGATGAAAGGTAGGATGAGGTGGTAGGGGTTGGGAAGGAAACAGAAATGATGATTTCTGTGAACCAAAGGCTGAACCTTCATACAAAAAGCTGTGCATCTAGCTGCAAATTTCTGATTCCAGTTGAGGGCATTAGTAGGTGGGTCTCAGTGGAATGGGGAGTTCTCCACATGCTTAGCTCCAAGGACAACTCTTTTTCTAAAATATTTGTATTGATAAAGCAACATGCAAAAATTCTTAACATGCAAATATTCCACACATAATGTGCAATCAGTGGCTCACAATATCATCATATAATGTGTATTCATTGCTATGATTATTTTTTGAACATTTACATCACTCCAGAAAAAGAAATAAAAAAGAAAAAATTCATGCATACCATATCCTTTACCCCTTCCTCTCATTGACCACTAGTATTTACACTTACCCAATTTATTTTAACCTTTGTTCTATTATTTGCTTATTTTTTATCCATAATTTTTACTCATCTATCCATACCCTAGGTAAAAGGAGCATCAGGCACAAACTTTTCACAATCACACAGTCACATTATAAAAGCTACATCATTATATAATCATCTTCAAGAAACAAGGCCATTGGAACACAGAGCTACAGTTTCAGGTACTTCCCTCCAGCTGCTCCAATACATCACAACCTAAAAGGGGGATATCTATTTAATGCATAAGAAGAACCTCCAGGATAACCTTTTGACTCTTTGAAATCTCTCAGCCACTGACATTTACTTTTTTCTCATTTCCCGCTTCCTCCTTTTGGTCAAGAAATTTTTCTCAATCCCTTGATGCTCAATCTCAATGTGGGACAGAAATCTCATTCCAAGATTTCTGTCCCACATTGCCAGGGAGGTTTACACCCGTGGGAGTCATGTCCCATGTAGAAGAAGGCAGCGAGTTCACTTGTCATGTTAGCCTAGAGAAAAGTCACATGTGTACAACAAAAGAGATTCTCTGGGAGTGAGTCTTAAGCCTAATTTTAAATAGGCTTAGCCTATCCTTTGTAGGAATAAGTTTCATAAGGGCAAACCCCAAGATTGAGGGCATGGTCTATTGATTTGGTTGTCCCCACTGCTTGTTAAGATATCAGAAATTCTCCAAATGGAGAAGTGTTGACTATTGGCCCCTTTCTACCCATTACCCTGAGGGGACTTACACAAATGCTTCTTTACTCACTGTCCAAATCTCCCTGGGATTTACTGGGGCATCATACTAACCTGCACAAACCAATAAAATCTCATACCCTATTCAAGAGTCCATGTACTCATGGTGTTAAATAAACTGACCACACAAATTAAATTAGGAAGTTTACTAGTCAAAATCTAAATTTTGCACCAAATAAACATCTCTCCCTTTAGTCTCACACAGAAGTCTTAAAACATGGGCACATCCTTTACCCAGTCCTCTATTTTACCTTAGTCTTATACAGATCAGCTTCATGTGTGTCTCTACTTGATGTCTGATCACTTTTTCAACTTTTGAACAGTTCTTTTATGGTGTTATGCTGACTCTCATAGCTTCAGAACTCTAATTCTGAGTATCAAGTGTCACACAGATTCCCGAAGTTTCTGGGAAAAATCATGTTTGATAAAAACAGTTCAGTATCTCAGAATTTAGACTTATCAGCTACACCTCCTGAATATATGTGACTGCTGTTAGAGCTTACAATTTAGGACCCTTTATAAGAATTCCCAACTTGATAATCCATACTCTTGACATTAGTTCACCAAATTAATATATTATGGTTAGTTCATATGACTGAGGCATGATATATTTTTTTTTCATTCCTGACATTTCATTTTACACAACCTCCTTCTTTCTTGTGGCCACTTAGTAGTCCACCATATGTATTCACAATAGTTCCCCTTTCCATTCCTCAGCTGTTCTATCCTTAGTCTACCTCCATTTATTGTGGATCACAAACACTGCCACCAGAAACACCAGGGTGCAAACGTCCATTCGAATCCCCACACTCAGTTTCTCCAGGTATATGCTGAACAATGGGGTTTCAGAGCCATATGGAAGCCCCACCTCTTGTGGAACCACCACACTGCTCTCCAAGGGGCTATACCTGTGATTTCCCTACTGACAGTGAATAGGTACAACTCTTTCTCTGCATTTCTCTCTAGCATTTGATTGTATTCATTTTTAAACAGTTTGTTCACACATCATGCGATCCAGCTTAATTGTATAGACACATGCCTTTGCCACCATACTATAAAATTATTTATAAATTATACCATGTCAATCTCTATCCTTTATCTTTCTTTCTGTTTTCATACATGCCCCCAGCCCTTCTCCTTCTATCATACTTATATTCAATTTCATTCATTGTACTTATATTATTGTGCTACAATCAGGTAGTATTGTGCTATGCATTTCTGAATTTTTATAATCAGCCTTGTTGCACAATCTGTATTTCCTCAGCACCAACTGTTCAATCTCTGTCTTATTTCTATCTCTTGATAACCTGTGTTCTTAACTTAAATTCTCCACGATCACTCATTAATGTTAGTTCATATTAGTGAGATCATATAGAATTTGTCCTTTTGTTTCTGACTAATTTCACTCAGCATAATGTCCTCAAGGTCCAACCACATTGTTGCATGCTTCATGACTTTATTCTGTCTTACAGCTGTGTAAAATACCACAGCTTGTTTAGTCACTCATCCATTGATGGACATTTAGGCTGTTTCCATCTCTTGGCAATAGTAAAGAATGCTGCTATAAACATTGGTGTGCAAATGTCTGTTTGTGTCCTTGCCCTCATGTTCTCTGAATAAATATCTAGCAATGGAATTGCTGGATCATATGGCAATTCTATACTTAGCTTCCTGAGGAACCACGAAACTGCCATCCAAAGCAGTTGCACCAATTTACCTTTCCACCAACAGTGGATAAGTGTGCCTCTTTTTCCATATCCTCTCCAGCACTTATCGTTTTTTTGGTTTTTTTGTAATAGCCATTCCAGTGGGTGTCAAATGATATCTCATTGTGGTTTTCATTTGTATTTCCCAGTGAAGTTGAGAATCTTTTCATGTGCTTTTTAGCTATTTTTTCCTCTTCTGAGAAGTGACTGCTCATGTCTTTTGCTGATTTTTTTATTGAGTTCTTTGTCTTTTTGTTATTGAGTTGAAGAATCTCTTCTTATATGCTGGGTACTAAACCCCTATCTGATATGTGATTTCCAAATAATGTCTCCCATTGTGTAGGCTGCCTTTTCACTTTCATGACAATGTTATTTGATGTACAAAAGTGTTTAATTTTGAGGAGTTCTTATTTATTATTTCTTCTTCAATGCTCATGCTTTGGGTGTAAGATCTAGGAAACTGCCTTCTATTACAAGTTTTACAAGATTTTTCCTTACATTTTTTTTCTAAAAGTTTTATAGTCTTAACTTTAATGTTCAGGCCTTTGATTCATTTTCAGTTAATTTTTGTATAAGGTATGAGATATGGATCCTCTTTCTTTTGCATATGGATATCCAGCGCTCCACATACCATTTATTGAAGAGGTTGCTCTCTCCCAGATGAGTTGGCTTGACCACCTTATCAAAGATCAGCTGTCCATAGATGAGAAGGTCTATATCTGAATACTTTATTCAATTCCACTTGTCAGTATATCTATCTTTATGCTTATGCCATGCTGTTTGGACCACTGTAGATTCATAATATGCTTTAAAGTCAGGTAGCATGAGACCTCCCACTTCATTTTTCTTTCTCAAGATATTTTTAGCTATTCAGGGCACCAGGCCCTTCCAAACAAATTTGGTTATTGGCTTTTCTATTTCTGCAAAGTAAGTTTTGGGGACTTTATTTGGTATTGTATTGAATCTATAAATCAATTTGGGTAGAATTGACATCTTAGCTATATTTAGTCTTCCAATCTATGACCACAGCATGCCTTTCCATTTTAGGGCTCTTAAGATTTCTTTTGGCAATTTCTGTGTATAGGTCTTTAGCATCCTAGTTAAACTTAATCCTAATATTTTACTCTTTCGGTTGCAATTGTAAATGAAATTTTTTTCTTGATTTCCTCCTCAGATTGCTCATTACTAGTACAGAAACAATTATTTTGGGGTGTTGATCTTGTATCCTGACACTTTGCTGTACTCCGTTATTAGCTCTAGTAGTTTTGCTGTGGATTTGTGGGTATATTTGACCTATAGTATCATATCATCTGCAAACAATGAGAATTTTGCTTCTTCCTTTCCAATTTCTATGCCTTTTATTTCTTTTACTTGTCTAATTGCTTTGGCTAGAACTTCCACTGCAATGTTGAATAACAGTGCTGACAATGGGCATCCTTGTCTTGTTCCTGATCTTTTTTTTTTTATTAATGGAAAGAAAAAAAAAAGAAATTAACAAAACATTTAGAAATCATACCATTCTACATATGCACTCAGTAATTCTTAACATCATCACATAGATGCATGATCATTGTTTCTTAGTACATTTGCATCGGTTTAGAGGAACTAGCAACACAACAGAAAAAGATATAAAATGTTAATATAAAGAAAAGAAATAAAAGTAGTAGTAATAGTAAAAAACAACAACAACAAACAAACCAACAAGCAAACAAAAACAAAAAAAACCCTATAGCTCAGATGCAGCTTCATTCAGTATTTTAACATGATTACTTTACAATTAGGTATTATTGTGCTGTCCATTTTTGAGTTTTTGTATCTAGTCCTGTTGCACAGTCTGTATCCCTTCAGCTTCAATTACCCATTGTCTTACCCTGTTTCTAACTCCTGCTGAACTCTGTTACCAATGACATATTTCAAGTTTATTCTCGAATGTCCGTTCACATCAGTGGGACCATACAGTATTTGTCCTTTAGTTTTTGGCTGGATTCACTCAGCATAATATTCTCTAGGTCCATCCATGTTATTACATGGTTCATAAGTTTATCTTGTCTTAAAGCTGCATAATATTCCATCATATGTATATACCACAGTTTGTTTAGCCACTCTTCTGTTGATGGAGATTTTGGCTGTTTCCATCTCTTTGCAATTGTAAATAACGCTGCTATAAACATTGGTGTGCAAATGTCCGTTTGTGTCTTTGCCCTTAAATCCTTTGAGTAGATACCTAGCAATGGTATTGCTGGGTCGTATGGCAATTCTATATTCAGCTTTTTGAGGAACCGCCAAACTGCCTTCCACAGTGGTTGCACCCTTTGACATTCCCACCAACAGTGAATAAGTGTGCCTCTTTCTCCGCATCCTCTCCAGCACTTGTCATTTTCTGTTTTGTTGATAATGGCCATTCTGGTGGGTGTGAGATGATACCTCATTGTGGTTTTGATTTGCATTTCTCTAATGGCCAGGGACATTGAGCATCTCTTCATGTGCCTCTTGGCCATCCGTATTTCTTCTTCTGGTAGGTGTCTGTTTAAGTCTTTTTCCCATTTTGTAATTGGGTTGGCTGTCTTTTTGTTGTTCAGTTGAATAATCTCTTTATAAATTCTGGATACTAGACCTTTATCTGATATGTCATTTCCAAATATTGTCTCCCATTGTGTAGGCTGTCTTTCTACTTTCTTGATGAAGTTCTCTGATGCACAAAAGTGTTTAATTTTGAGGAGCTCCCATTTATTTATTTCCTTCTTCAGTGTTCTTGCTTTAGGTTTAAGGTCCATAAAACCACCTCCAGTTGTAAGATCCATAAGATATCTCCCAACATTTTCCTCTAACTGTTTTATGGTCTTAGACCTAATGTTTAGATCTTTGATCCATTTTGAGTTAACTTTTGTATAGGGTGTGAGAGATGGGTCTTCTTTCATTCTTTTGCATATGGATATCCAGTTCTCTAGGCACCATTTATTGAAGAGACTGTTCTATCCCAGGTGAGTTGGCTTGACTGCCTTATCAAAGATCAAATGTCCATAGATGAGAGGGTCTATATCTGAGCACTCTATTCGATTCCATTGGTCGATATATCTATCTTTATGCCAATACCATGCTGTTTTGACCACTGTGGCTTCATAATATGCCTTAAAGTCAGGCAGCGCGAGACCTCCAGCTTCGTTTTTTTTCCTCAAGATGTTTTTAGCAATTCGGGGTACCCTGCCCTTCCAGATAAATTTGCTTATTGGTTTTTCTATTTCTGAAAAATAAGTTTTTGGGATTTTGATTGGTATTGCATTGAATCTGTAAATCAATTTAGGTAGGATTGACATCTTAACTATATTTAGTCTTCCAATCCATGAACACGGTATGCCCTTCCATCTATTTAGGTCTTCTGTGATTTCTTTTAGCAGTTTTTTGTAGTTTTCTTTATATAGGTTTTTTGTCTCTTTAGTTAAATTTATTCCTAGGTATTTTATTCTTTTAGTTGCAATTGTAAATGGGATTCGTTTCTTGATTTCCCCCTCAGCTTGTTCATTACTAGTGTATAGAAAAGCTACAGATTTTTGAATGTTGATCTTGTAACCTGCTACTTTGCTGTACTCATTTATTAGCTCTAGTAATTTTGTTGTGGATTTTTCTGGGTTTTCTACATATAGTATCATATCGTCTGCAAACAGTGATAGTTTTACTTCTTCCTTTCCAATTTTGATGCCTTGTATTTCTTTTTCTTGCCTAATTGCTCTGGCTAGAACTTCCAACACAATGTTGAATAATAGTGGTGATAGTGGACATCCTTGTCTTGTTCCTGATCTTAGGGGGAAAGTTTTCAATTTTTCCCCATTGAGGATGATATTAGCTGTGGGTTTTTCATATATTCCCTCTATCATTTTAAGGAAGTTCCCTTGTATTCCTATCTTTTGAAGTGTTTTCAACAGGAAAGGATGTTGAATCTTGTCAAATGCCTTCTCTGCATCAATTGAGATGATCATGTGATTTTTCTGCTTTGATTTGTTGATATGGTGTATTACATTAATTGATTTTCTTATGTTGAACCATCCTTGCATACCTGGGATGAATCCTACTTGGTCATGATGTATAATTCTTTTAATGTGTTGTTGGATACGATTTGCTAGAATTTTATTGAGGATTTTTGCATCTGTATTCATTAGAGAGATTGGTCTGTAGTTTTCTTTTTTTGTAATATCTTTGCCTGGTTTTGGTATGAGGGTGATGTTGGCTTCATAGAATGAATTAGGTAGTTTTCCCTCCACTTCGATTATGTTGAAGAGTTGGAGGAGAGTAGGTACTAATTCTTTCTGGAATGTTTGATAGAATTCACATGTGAAGCCGTCTGGTCCTGGACTTTTCTTTTTAGGGAGCTTTTGAATAACTAATTCAATCTCTTTACTTGTGATTGGTTTGTTGAGGTCGTCTATTTCTTCTTGAGTCAAAGTTGGTTGTTCATGTCTTTCCAGGAACCTGTCCATTTCTTCTAAATTGTTGTATTTATTAGCGTAAAGTTGTTCATAGTATCCTGTTATTACCTTCTTTATTTCTGTGAGGTCAGTAGTTATGTCTCCTCTTTCATTTCTAATCTTATTTATTTGCATCCTCTCTCTTCTTCTTTTTGTCAATCTTGCTAAGGGCCCATCAATCTTGTTGATTTTCTCATAGAACCAACTTCTGGTCTTATTGATTTTCTCTATTGTTTTCATGTTTTCAATTTCATTTATTTCTGCTCTAATCTTTGTTATTTCTTTCCTTTTGCTTGCTTTGGGATTAGTTTGCTGTTCTTTCTCCAGTTCTTCCAAGTGGACAGTTAATTCCTGCATTTTTGCCTTTTCTTCTTTTCTGATAAAGGCATTTAGGGCAATAAATTTCCCTCTTAGCACTGCCTTTGCTGCGTCCCATAAGTTTTGATATGTTGTGTCTTCATTTTCATTTGCCTCTAGGTATTTACTAATTTCTCTTGCAATTTCTTCTTTGACCCACTTGTTGTTTAAGAGTGTGTTGTTGAGCCTCCATGTATTTATGAATTTTCTGGCACTCTGCCTATTATTGATTTCCAACTTCATTCCTTTATGATCCGAGAAAGTGTTGTGTATGATTTCAATATTTTTAAATTTGTTAAGACTTGCTTTGTGACCCAGCATATGGTCTATCTTTGAGAATGATCCATGAGCACTTGAAAAAAAGGTGTATCCTGCTGTTGTGGGATGTAATGTCCTATAAATGTCTGTTAAGTCAAGTTCATTTATAGTAATATTCAGGTTCTCTATTTCTTTATTGATCCTCTGTGTAGATGTTCTGTCCATTGATGAGAGTGGTGAATTGAAGTCTCCAACTATTATGGTATATGTGTCTATTTCCCTTTTCAGTGTTTGCAGTGTATTCCTCACGTATTTTGGGGCATTCTGGTTCGGTGCATAAATATTTATGATTGTTATGTCTTCTTGTTTAATTGTTCCTTTTATTAGTATATAGTGTCCTTCTTTGTCTCTTTTAACTGTTTTACATTTGAAGTCTAATTTGTTGGATATTAGTATAGCCACTCCTGCTCTTTTCTGGTTGTTGTTTGCATGAAATATCTTTTCCCAACCTTTCACTTTCAACCTATATTTATCTTTGGGTCTAAGATGTGTTTCCTGTAGACAGCATATAGAAGGATCCTGTTTTTTAATCCATTCTGCCAGTCTATGTCTTTTAATTGGGGAATTCAGTCCATTGACATTTAGAGTTATTACTGTTTGGATAATATTTTCCTCTACCATTTTGCCTTTTGTATTATATATATCATATCTGACTTTCCTTCTTTCTACACTTTTCTCCATGTCTCTCTCTTCTGTCTTTTTGTATCTGACTCTAGTGCTCCCTTTAGTATTTCTTGCAGAGGTGGTCTCTTGGTCACAAATTCTCTTAGTGACTTTTTGTCTGAGAATGTTTTAATTTCTCCCTCATTTTTGAAGGACAATTTTGCTGGATATAGGAGTCTTGGCTGGCAGTTTTTCTCTTTTAGTAACTTAAATATATCATCCCACTGTCTTCTAGCTTCCATGATTTCTGCTGAGAAATCTACACATAGTCTTATTGGGTTTCCCTTGTATGTGACGGATTGTTTTTCTCTCGCTGCCTTCAAGATCCTCTCTTTCTCTTTGACCTCTGACATTCTAACTAGTAAGTGTCTTGGGGAACGCCTATTTGTGTCTAATCTCTTTGGGGTGCGCTGCACTTCTTGGATCTGTAATTTTAGGTCTTTCATAAGAGTTGGGAAATTTTCAGTGATAATTTCTTCCATTAGTTTTTCTCCTCCTTTTCCCTTCTCTTCTCCTTCTGGGATACCCACTACACATATATTTGTACGGTTCACATTGTCCTTGAGTTCCCTGATACCTTGTTCAAATTTTTCCATTCTTTTCCGGATAGTTTCTGTTTCTTTTTGGAATTCAGATGTTTCATCCTCCAAATCACTAATTCTATCTTCTGTTTCTTTAAATCTGTCATTGTAGGTATCAACTGTTTTTTCCATCTTTTCTACTTTATCTTTCACTTCCATAAGTTCTGTGATTTGTTTTTTCATGTTTTCTATTTCTTCTTTATGTTCAGCCCATGTCTTCTTCATGTCCTCCCTCAATTTATCGATTTCGTTTTTGAAGAGGTTTTCTATTTCTGTTCGTATATTCAGCATTAGTTGTTTCAGCTCGTGTATCTCATTTGAACTATTGGTTTCTTCGTTTGACTGGGCCATATGTTCAATTTTCTGAGCGTGATCTGTTATCTTCTGCTGGCGTCTGGGCATTTAGTCAGATTTCCCCGGGTGTTCGACCCCACAGGTTGAAAGATTTTTCTGTGCAATCTCTTGGTTCTGTTTTTCTTATCCTGCCCAGTAGGTGGCGCTCGTGGCACACGTTTGTCTGTGGGTTCCACCAGTGAAAGTTGCTGTAGGTCCTTTAATCTGGAAAATTCTCGCCGTAGGGGAGGTTCGGCAGCTGAAGCGTCTTGGAAGAATGCCAGCCGGCCTGGGGTTCCGAATGCGGGGAGGGTCGCCGGCCGTCGCAGCACAGGAGAGCGTCCGGCCAAATTAGCTAGTCGGCCCGGGGCACCAAGCGTGGCGGGAGGGCACCAGCTGTCGCAGCCCGGGAGAGTGCACTGTTCCCAGCCGACGGGGGAGTCACGTGTTTGGAAGGGATCCCCTGGTCACTGTTCTCCGCAGTCTGGGGATTTCCGACCCAACTATCTCAGTTGTTCCGGGGGGCCTCGTGTGGTTGGGGCACCAGCCGCCGCGGCCTAAGGGAACCGCCTGTCCAATTCTACCAGCTGGCCTGGGAAGGTGGAAGGGAGGGACTCCGGTCGCTTGCCGTCCCACCCAGGAAAGCCCGTGCCCCTTGGTGATCTCACCGGAGCTGGTTCTCCCAGATAGTCAGCCGTTCCAGGATGGGGTACGCTGTCCCTTTGATCTCCCTCATGGCTCCGGGAACTGCTCTGTATTATCTCCACTCCCCCAGTAGCTGTTCTGGAGGAGGAAAGGTGAGGGCGGCAAGGCTGTCGAGGCTGGTGGCGGAGGAGCACGGTGAAGGCGGGGGAAGAGGGCACCGTGGTGGTTGGAGAGCAGCAGGAGGGGGAGAAGGGGGGGGAAGGAGGTCGGGCGGCACGGCTGCTGCGGGGCGTAGGCGCCGCGCGGCGGGCCGGCGGAGAAAGAGAGGGGGGAAGGAGGTCGGGCGGCTCGGCTGCTGCGGGGCGTGGGCGCCGCGCGGCGAGCCGGCGGAGAAAGCTTGTTCCTGATCTTGATGTTAGGATGATATTAGCTGTGGATTTTTCATGTATTCCCTTTTTCATGTTGAGGAGGTTCCCTTCTACTCCTATTCTTTGAAGTGTTTTCATCAAGAAAGGATGTTGAATTTTGTCAAATATTTTTTCTGCATCAATCAAGATAATCATGTGGTTTTTCTGGTTTGATTTGTTGATATGGTGTATTACAATTAATTGACTTTCTTATGTTGAGCCATCCTTGCATACCTGGAATAAATCCTACTTGATCATGGTTTAAAATTTTTTAATGAGCTACTGGATTCAATTTTCAGGTATTTTATTGAGGATTTTTGCACCTATATTCATTAGAGGGATTGGTTTGTACTTTCCTTTTCTCACAATTTCTTTGTCTGACTTTGATATGAGGGTTATGTTAGCTTCATAGAATGAGTTAAGTAGAGTTCCCTCTTCTTCAATTTTTTTGAAGAATTTGAGCAGAATTGGTACTAATTCTGTATTGAATGCTAGGTAGAAGTCACATGTGAAGCCATTCAGTCTTGGACTTTTCTTTTTTGGGAGCTTCTTGAGGACCAATTCAATTTCTTTACTTGTGATTGGTTTGCTGAGGTAATCTATTTCTTCTTGAATCAATGTTGATTGTTCATGCTTTTCTAGGAAGTTGCCCATTTCATCTACATTGTCTAGTTTATTAACGTATATTTGCTCATACTATCTTCTCGTTACCTCCTTTATTTCTGTGGATTAGGTGGTTATGGCTCTTCTTCCACTTTTGATTTTATTTATTTGTATCCTCCCTCTTTTCCTCTTTGCCAACGTAGCTAAGGGTTCATTGATTTTATTGATTTTCTCAAAGAACTAACTTCTGGTTTTGCTGATTTTCTTGATTGTTTTCATGTTCTCAATTTCATTTATTTCTGCTCTGATCTTCATTATTTTTTTCCTTTTCTTTGCTTTGGGAAAACCTTCTCTAGATTTTCCAAGTGAACAGTTGATTCCTAGATTTTTGCTTTTTCTTCTCTTTTAATATAGGCATTTAAGTTATAGGTTTTCCTCTTAGCATTGCCTTTGCTGCATCCCACAAATTTTGAGATGTTGTTTTCATTTTCATTTGCCTCAAGATATTTACTGATTTCTCCTGTAAATTTCTATCCCAACCCACTGGTTGTTTAAAAGTGCACTGTTCAGCCTCCATATATTTGTGAATTTCCTGGCCCACTTCCTGTTACTGATTTCCAACTTCATTCCTTTATGATCCAAGAAAGTATTTTGTATTATTTCAATCTTTTTTAATTTATTGAGACCTGTTTGTGATACAGCATATTGCCTATCCTTGAAATGATCCATGCACACCTGAGAAAAATGTGTATGCTGATGTTGTGGGGTGTAATGTTTTGTAAATGTCTGTTAAGCCTAGTTCATTTATTTGTATTCCAAGGACAACTTGTGCCAAGGGCTCATGAAATTGCCAAAGAATGAGAACCTTGGGGAACTGCTTGCTATGAGACATTGCCAAAGTTGAATTCACACTATGGGATTAACTCCCAAGCCCCTCCCTAGAGATTCACAGGACCCTTAACCTGGAGGACTGCACAAAACAATCCCCCTCTTGCTGGGTGCTTAGAACAAAGCAGAAAAGTTCATTATGATTCAGTTAGATGTGAGAAGAAAAAATATTGCTATGGACTAAGGTAATGAAGCATTCCAAGGCAAGGGATAGTGATCTGTCTGAGAATGCTGTACTTGTCAATCAAATATTGTGGATTTCCAAAGATGTCTTTATTGCAAAGAGATGTGTGTGGTCAACAAAACACTGAATAAAATCCATTATGTTTCCAGAGACAAGTCTCATTCTGCTAGGGGAGAAAGAAAACTGAAAAAAAGAGTCATATCATGATCTTTGAATAGTGACTCTTATAGGACTGAAAGCTTGTTATAGTGGATACTGTTCCAAATCCTGGGATAGGGAAGAACAAGAGGGAGATACAGACCACTTGGAACTGTTCCTTTCCCTCCACACTTTTCACTGTGTTGTGTGCGCATTTACAGAAGGAATCCCAATTTGGGGAGGGATTGAGTCAGACCCTGAAGGCAGCAGAAGGATGTGGGGAGTGGTAATGCTTTAGAGCCAAAGAGAGAGTTTAAGTCTAGAGAAAGAGTATAGGGTAAAAGAGGGGCATGGAAGAGGGAACAAAGGGGTATAGAGGTGTGAGATGGAAGGGAGCTTCTTCCTCATGTAAATATTGAGTGTTCCTGCTTCCAAATTCAGTTCTGGCCCTCTCCATTCAGGAGGTTTTCCTGGACCTGCAAACCCTTGGGAAGCCTCCCCTTTCATCCTCAGCCTCTGTCTATCACAGCAGACCATGAAGACATTTCTTCCACACAGAATCCATACACTTTTCCCAATCCCCCTACCTGTTGACATTCAGTTATTGATGACACTAGACCCTAGTTTACATTGATTGTACTTTTTCCCGTAAACTATTTTCAACACTCTGCAATATTGGCATTCATTCATTCTCTTTCATGCAAGCCATTTTTTAATTTGTGTACTTAATCACCATCATGGTTAACTCTAGGCTTTCCTAAATTATACCATGTCAATCTCTATCCTTTATCTTTCTTTCTGTTTTCATACATGCCCCCAGCCCTTCTCCTTCTATCATACTTATATTCAATTTCATTCATTGTACTTATATTATTGTGCTACAATCAGGTAGTATTGTGCTATGCATTTCTGAATTTTTATAATCAGCCTTGTTGCACAATCTGTATTTCCTCAGCACCAACTGTTCAATCTCTGTCTTATTTCTATCTCTTGATAACCTGTGTTCTTAACTTAAATTCTCCACGATCACTCATTAATGTTAGTTCATATTAGTGAGATCATATAGAATTTGTCCTTTTGTTTCTGACTAATTTCACTCAGCATAATGTCCTCAAGGTCCAACCACATTGTTGCATGCTTCATGACTTTATTCTGTCTTACAGCTGTGTAAAATACCACAGCTTGTTTAGTCACTCATCCATTGATGGACATTTAGGCTGTTTCCATCTCTTGGCAATAGTAAAGAATGCTGCTATAAACATTGGTGTGCAAATGTCTGTTTGTGTCCTTGCCCTCATGTTCTCTGAATAAATATCTAGCAATGGAATTGCTGGATCATATGGCAATTCTATACTTAGCTTCCTGAGGAACCACGAAACTGCCATCCAAAGCAGTTGCACCAATTTACCTTTCCACCAACAGTGGATAAGTGTGCCTCTTTTTCCATATCCTCTCCAGCACTTATCGTTTTTTTTGGTTTTTTTGTAATAGCCATTCCAGTGGGTGTCAAATGATATCTCATTGTGGTTTTCATTTGTATTTCCCAGTGAAGTTGAGAATCTTTTCATGTGCTTTTTAGCTATTTTTTCCTCTTCTGAGAAGTGACTGCTCATGTCTTTTGCTGATTTTTTTATTGAGTTCTTTGTCTTTTTGTTATTGAGTTGAAGAATCTCTTCTTATATGCTGGGTACTAAACCCCTATCTGATATGTGATTTCCAAATAATGTCTCCCATTGTGTAGGCTGCCTTTTCACTTTCATGACAATGTTATTTGATGTACAAAAGTGTTTAATTTTGAGGAGTTCTTATTTATCTATTTCTTCTTCAATGCTCATGCTTTGGGTGTAAGATCTAGGAAACTGCCTTCTATTACAAGTTTTACAAGATTTTTCCTTACATTTTTTTTCTAAAAGTTTTATAGTCTTAACTTTAATGTTCAGGCCTTTGATTCATTTTCAGTTAATTTTTGTATAAGGTATGGGATATGGATCCTCTTTCTTTTGCATATGGATATCCAGCGCTCCACATACCATTTATTGAAGAGGTTGCTCTCTCCCAGATGAGTTGGCTTGACCACCTTATCAAAGATCAGCTGTCCATAGATGAGAAGGTCTATATCTGAATACTTTATTCAATTCCACTTGTCAGTATATCTATCTTTATGCTTATGCCATGCTGTTTGGACCACTGTAGATTCATAATATGCTTTAAAGTCAGGTAGCATGAGACCTCCCACTTCATTTTTCTTTCTCAAGATATTTTTAGCTATTCAGGGCACCAGGCCCTTCCAAACAAATTTGGTTATTGGCTTTTCTATTTCTGCAAAGTAAGTTTTGGGGACTTTATTTGGTGTTGTATTGAATCTATAAATCAATTTGGGTAGAATTGACATCTTAGCTATATTTAGTCTTCCAATCTATGACCACAGTATGCCTTTCCATTTTAGGGCTCTTAAGATTTCTTTTGGCAATTTCTGTGTATAGGTCTTTAGCATCCTAGTTAAACTTAATCCTAATATTTTACTCTTTTGGTTGCAATTGTAAATGAAATTTTTTTCTTGATTTCCTCCTCAGATTGCTCATTACTAGTACAGAAACAATTATTTTGGGGTGTTGATCTTGTATCCTGACACTTTGCTGTACTCCTTTATTAGCTTTAGTAGTTTTGCTGTGGATTTGTGGGTATATTTGACCTACAGTATCATATCATCTGCAAACAATGAGAATTTTGCTTCTTCTTTTCCAATTTCTATGCCTTTTATTTCTTTTACTTGTCTAATTGCTTTGGCTAGAACTTCCACTGCAATGTTGAATAACAGTGCTGACAATGGGCATCCTTGTCTTGTTCCTGATCTTGATGTTAGGATGATATTAGCTGTGGGTTTTTCATGTATTCCCTTTTTCATGTTGAGGAGGTTCCCTTCTATTCCTATTCTTTGAAGTGTTTTCATCAAGAAAGGATGTTGAATTTTGTCAAATATTTTTTCTGCATCAATCAAGATAATCATGTGGTTTTTCTGGTTTGATTTGTTGATATGGTGTATTACAATTAATTGACTTTCTTATGTTGAGCCATCCTTGCATACCTGGAATAAATCCTACTTGATCATGGTTTAAAATTTTTTAATGAGCTACTGGATTCAATTTTCAGGTATTTTATTGAGGATTTTTGCACCTATATTCATTAGAGGGATTGGTTTGTACTTTCCTTTTCTCACAATTTCTTTGTCTGACTTTGATATGAGGGTTATGTTAGCTTCATAGAATGAGTTAAGTAGAGTTCCCTCTTCTTCAATTTTTTTGAAGAATTTGAGCAGAATTGGTACTAATTCTGTATTGAATGCTAGGTAGAAGTCACATGTGAAGCCATTCAGTCTTGGACTTTTCTTTTTTGGGAGCTTCTTGAGGACCAATTCAATTTCTTTACTTGTGATTGGTTTGCTGAGGTAATCTATTTCTTCTTGAATCAATGTTGATTGTTCATGCTTTTCTAGGAAGTTGCCCATTTCATCTACATTGTCTAGTTTATTAACGTATATTTGCTCATACTATCTTCTCATTACCTCCTTTATTTCTGTGGATTAGGTGGTTATGGCTCTTCTTCCACTTTTGATTTTATTTATTTGTATCCTCCCTCTTTTCCTCTTTGCCAACGTAGCTAAGGGTTCATTGATTTTATTGATTTTCTCAAAAAACTAACTTCTGGTTTTGCTGATTTTCTTGATTGTTTTCATGTTCTCAATTTCATTTATTTCTGCTCTGATCTTCATTATTTTTTTCCTTTTCTTTGCTTTGGGAAAACCTTCTCTAGATTTTCCAAGTGAACAGTTGATTCCTAGATTTTTGCTTTTTCTTCTCTTTTAATATAGGCATTTAAGTTATAGGTTTTCCTCTTAGCATTGCCTTTGCTGCATCCCACAAATTTTGAGATGTTGTTTTCATTTTCATTTGCCTCAAGATATTTACTGATTTCTCCTGTAAATTTCTATCCCAACCCACTGGTTGTTTAAAAGTGCACTGTTCAGCCTCCATATATTTGTGAATTTCCTGGCCCACTTCCTGTTACTGATTTCCAACTTCATTCCTTTATGATCCAAGAAAGTATTTTGTATTATTTCAATCTTTTTTAATTTATTGAGGCTTGTTTGTGATACAGCATATTGCCTATCCTTGAAATGATCCATGCACACCTGAGAAAAATGTGTATGCTGATGTTGTGGGGTGTAATGTTTTGTAAATGTCTGTTAAGCCTAGTTCATTTATTTGTATTCCAAGGACAACTTGTGCCAAGGGCTCATGAAATTGCCAAAGAATGAGAACCTTGGGGAACTGCTTGCTATGAGACATTGCCAAAGTTGAATTCACACTATGGGATTAACTCCTGAGCCCCTCCCTAGAGATTCACAGGACCCTTAACCTGGAGGACTGCACAAAACAATCCTCCTCTTGCTGGGTGCTTAGAACAAAGCAGAAAAGTTCATTATGATTCAGTTAGATGTGAGAAGAAAAAATATTGTTATGGGCTAAAGTAATGAAGCATTCCAAGGCAAGGGATAGTGATCTGTCTGAGAATGCTGTACTTGTCAATCAAATATTGTGGATTTCCAAAGATGTCTTTATTGCAAAGAGATGTGTGTGGTCAACAAAACACTGAATAAAATCCATTATGTTTCCAGAGACAAGTCTCATTCTGCTAGGGGAGAAAGAAAACTGAAAAAAAAAAAAAGAGTCATATCATGATCTTTGAATAGTGACTCTTATAGGACTGAAAGCTTGTTATAGTGGATACTGTTCCAAATCCTGGGATAGGGAAGAACAAGAGGGAGAGACAGACCACTTGGAACTGTTCCTTTCCCTCCACACTTTTCACTGTGTTGTGTGCGCATTTACAGAAGGAATCCCGATTTGGGGAGGGATTGAGTCAGACCCTGAAGGCAGCAGAAGGATGTGGGGAGTGGTAATGCTTTAGAGCCAAAGAGAGAGTAAGTCTAGAGAAAGAGTATAGGGTAAAAGAGGGGCATGGAAGAGGGAACAAAGGGGTATAGAGGTGTGAGATGGAAGGGAGCTTCTTCCTCATGTAAATATTGAGTGTTCCTGCTTCCAAATTCAGTTCTGGCCCTCTCCATTCAGGAGGTTTTCCTGGACCTGCAAACCCTTGGGAAGCCTCCCCTTTCATCCTCAGCCTCTGTCTATCACAGCAGACCATACATGCCCCTTTATGATCACTCATCTGCTTCTCCCAGTAGACTGTGGTTGTCCCAGTGCAGTGTTTGGCACATGATAGATGCTTGGTAGATGCCCTGAATGGATGAACATCTTCCAACTTGATCTTGGAGGCCCCAAATCCCCCTTTTCTTGCATCCTGAAGGGGATATAACTTTACTTAGAGCTTGCTCATTGTGCTGCAGTCCCTGGATGCCTCCTATATTGTGTTCTCTCTGCCAACATTTTGAATCACTAAGAGTGTCTTTGAAAAGGAGGCTTTTATTGCAGCATGAATATTGCCCCTAGGAAGGAGACTTTTCCCAAATGTCCAGGAACCCCTTGGCAGAATGCATCCCAGTAGGAAACCCAGCCCAGTGAGAGTATATAGCTGTGTCCAGACCAAGGTGTCCTGTCAAAAAGGGTGCCTGGGAAGGGGATCCTTGGGCAGGAATAGGGGCCCTGATGGGACCCTTCAGACAGAAGTCCACATGTTCTCCCTGTCTTACTTTGGTCATGCTCACCATCTCTCCAGCATCCACATGACACCCAGGAGGTCCCTTTGGCTATAATTCAAACATTGTGAATATGAAGCCATAGTCACCTTCCCCATAACAAAATATTCCCTCCATCCCATGCAAAGTGGCATTTTCTTCCTCAAGTCCAGTGTGTGTTTACATTGGTCAGCATGAGTCAGCAATGGTTTTCCCATGTGTCACAGTCAGGACTCTACACAGAACCTTTCTCTTTGTTCTCAAAAGTTAAAAAGAGTCAAGCAGGCTAAAGTGGGGGAGGGACAGTCCAGGAAACACCTGGTGCAGCTGGGCAGAGATGAAATGGGGCCCTGGTTAACTGAAGGCCTCCATGTGACCTTATAATGGCTGTCCTGTCCCTTTCATAGCTTGCTTCCAAACCTCTGATAACTCCACCTCTTGGGATTTTCCTGGGCTCTGGAAACATGAGTACTTATTTTAATATCTGAGAATGTTAATTAAGATAAAAGTGACTATGAAATTTACCCTGGGGGACGCAGCAGCCTGGAAAGATGTTTTAAAACACAACCTTTGCCTGTTTTCCAATGGTGCCAGGCTGCAGCTGGCTTCTCGGGGGAGTGAGTAACCCCCATAATCCACCTTATGGAGGTGTACTTTGAAATTTAATGTGTCATCTTTAAGAGCAATGAGAAACTCAGGAGAAAATACATTCACAGATATTATTCAGATATGTTTTTAAATAAATGCAACAAAACTCTTATTCTTGCTGTTCTTGTCTATTTACCTGCTGAGCAGGTGTGGCAAAGGTGGATGCAGCTGGGAACTCTGAGATAGAGAGGGAGGAGATTTAGGCAGCTTTTTTTCCCCCTTGAACCCAAAACCTTGAGACCAGTGAAGTTCATCTTGTCTGTGTCTCAAGGTCCGTTTTATGTAACTGTGATACAGTTGTATGTTTTGGGGGTTCGTTCCATAAGGATTTTCATTTGACTAAACTTCAAGTCTTTCTTATCTTTAATAGGCATATCTTTACTGAAATGTTGTGGTCCCTTCTCAAGCAATTTTCTGGTAAATCTACCATCCTTGCTAGCCTGTAAACAGTATAGAAAATACTAGAAAAGGTTTTGTATTAACACTGATCCAGATGGCAATTCCTTGCTATCTGTGAGACTGCCTGACACGTATTCAAGACTAAGCAGATCTATCAGACTTAGAGAAGGTGATGGCAGGGCTTTTACCCATTAAAATGTCCAGAGACTCAGAGAGGTGAGCAACAGCACAGTAACTTCATCCCCATCTTTAACCATCGATTGACCCACAGTGCTTCTCACTCTCAACTTAAATTACAGGGAAGGGCTGTTAGTTTTTATAGGTCATACTCTATTTTTTATTAAATTGCATTCTTGTAAGCACTTTTATGACTGCTCCATTTTGATGACATGATTCCTTTCTTGGGAATGTTTAAAAAATTTTACGGTTTTATGCCTGCCTGGCCCTGATGTTTTACACAGAGAATAAAGACTGGTTTCACACATAGGGGTTCAGCAGCAAGGACTCCATTGCTAACATCAGCCTCTTGTAAAATAAGCTTTTTGGTTTACATATTGTGACATAAGCCAAACCACAGAGGTTATGACTTCTCTATGCATCTTCTTTAAAAAACTACCAGGCAGTGCAGCAAGCCCTACCCACTTCCTGCTGCACATGCATGATCTGCAACGACCATTTAATCCAGGATGTAGATTCAAAAGCAAAGCCCAAACAATAGTGGAGCCACTCCCCAAGTCAAACTCCCCAGCCTGGTCATCTCTTCCCAATTGCCAAATCTTAAAAACAAACTACAATAACTTATGTAAAAAAATCCAAAATACTTTCACAAACACCAAGCCTTTGAAATGAAATACAGATTAACTCCAAATTTATGTATGAAGATATTTATTTGTTGTCTCTTGCATTCATTTTATTACTTTGATGTTACACTCGAGTTTCCCAGATGTGCTGTTGTGAACACTCTTCTGTTAGAAGCTGATTATAAGAGTTTGGGGGCTGGGTTTTTGTAGTCAAGTACCCCTGGACAAGGACTGTTTTTTGTTATTACAAAGAGTACAGAAAGTGTCCTAAAGGGACAGCTAGACCAAACAGCAACTAACTGATGGCGTTTATTCAGCATGCCCTGTGCACAGCCACGTGTCTTTGGCAGCAACTGTTCTTGGCACCCTGTGTCTTTGGCACTATAGGGATACCACGGGCATGTAGGAAAACTCCCTGCTCTAACAGTACTAATAGTTTATGGAAGAGCCAGCATGTACATTAAGCAAACATCATCATTAAGTATATGATTGGGGTTCTTTGGGGAAGGGATGTGCGGAGACATTCCATCACGGAGACATCTTTGAGCCCTGTCCTAACTCTTTGGAAACCAGGTAAGAGTTCAGCTCTTGGCTTCCCTATTAGCCATTCGCACACCACCTTCTGTGGGTTGTAAGTTAGAAACCTTTGGCTTCTCCTCTCACCTTGGCCAATTTTACTTCCTGCATCAACTGGAATAAGCCATTCAACGATTCTAAGTTTCAGTTTCTTCACCTATAAAACAGGAATAAGGTTACCCATCTTACAGGAATGTTTTAAGGATTAAGCACATTATTACATGTAAAGTGTTGACACCAAATGGAATTTTAATGTGTTATCTACTATGCTGTATCTATGTATTTCCAAATAGTGCCAGCCTCAGTAGGCTACATATGTGGGCTAGTGTGTAGATGCAAGTATTTCCTTATTTTTCTCTTACCTCCATTAAAACCTTTCTAAATAATTGTGCCAGGACAAGTAACTCCCTACCCTTCATCCCACAATGTTTCTGTGGGGTTGTCAGGTTAAGAACCTGTTTCCCTTGCTCATGGCCAGATCCCTATCCCAGGTGAAGTTATAGCATGTCAGAGCAGTGCACCCGGGCAGTGACTTGGGCAAACACTGATAGGCAACATTAGGTGAGCCAAAATTGTCCATGTCATCACATAGCAACCATGTGGCCGCTGGTGGGTAAGGGTGGAGCGGAGGTATACTTTCTCTCTCTATTCCGTTTATTCTTTCTTATCTTTTTTTGTTGTTCTCTCATATGCTTTGTTTAAATCCATCAAAACCTCTTTATTGAGTGTCTGCCGTGTTCTGGGCCTACACCATGGGGTCTACAAAGACTACGAAGAAGATGAAAGAGTTCTTTCTAGTCTTCAAGGAGCTCCCAGTTTGGAGTGAGAAGCCATGCCATACATTGGGGTACACCAGTTATGAGGGTGACACACAGCAGTGGGACTTGCATGCAAAAGTAGACTTCCTGTACTTGGCCTGGACACAGTATACCTCAACTACACATCAACAGCTCCAGAGGGATGGTTTCAGGGAAAAACACTCTCCTCAGTGCCCAGAGTGTCTCCAGGCATGGTTTTTCTTTCTCCTCTCCATCAGACTTCCATGATGAAAAACAGAGCATCTGGTCCCCTCATGGCTGGATGACTCCCATGCAAATCGACCCTTTTTGTTCTTCCTGTTTAGAAACTTAAAACAGAACCTAAAGTAGTTATTGTTTTATTCCAGCTGAATTCCTACAGATGCATAACAAACAAAAAGAGTTGCAGCCCCTTTGCTTTCAGTTTCATGTGTCCAAAGATAAGGTTTTAGATGGTTCTGAGGCTCTGCACCATCTGCACATGGTGCACAGAGAGGCTGAGTGCCAAGAGCAGCACAAATGTGCCCTGCCACCTCAGAAACCAGACCATCCAACCTTCTGCCTTGATTGTGTAAATTAGCCCATGAGTGTCCACTGCCTTCTAACTATATTATGAAAATCCTCTGCTCTGCGATGTTCTGTTTTTCTGTCTCTGCTTGAATCTAATTTGGATCTAAATCAATTTAGATTTTTGAAAGGAATATAAGCAGCTGGCTAAGGTAGAACCAGTAGAGGGAGCCCAGATATGTCAGTTAGTGAGTAATTGTATTCAGAATTTCTAATAACATGGCACATGCAATAAAAGCAAATATTTAATAGTTAAATGTTACCAACATGGAGCAAAAATTGTCATGAAGTGTTCTTGAGACTATGATCTGCAGGAAGTAAGCTCCTTTCAATGCAGGCATTGGTGCTAACACAGCCTTCAGGAGCCCCCACCTTGGTTTGCTGAATGTCTTGTGTGCCCCATCTCCCATTTCCTATCTGAGACTGGAGCTATCTTCTAGGGGCTTGCAGGACTTAAAACCCCCTTTATCATCAGATCAGACCTCAAGTGATACAGACCTGTGGGCATGCTCTGCCTGGCATGGATTCAGTGGCTATTTACTGTAAAATGTATTTATATAAGACAGAGGATTTTTTTTTAGGGTGTGTATGTGATGGGTACAAAGGGCATGTTCAAATAAGAACTATTTGTGAACTGGGCCCTAATATTTTACAATCAAATGGTGGCCCAAGAACTACAAATATTTTTGGATTCTGAGATATTTCCAAACACTAGGAAATCCAATTTTCCAATTTACGTCTTCTAAGCTGATTTAAAGATGGGGAAGAACTCATCTAGCTGTAAAGTAATAATTCCAGTGTCACTGGGCTCAATAATAGAGTTCCAGCCCAAAGTATTAATTCAGGGAACTGGAAAACTCAGTGTCCTGCCGGTGGGAAGCGGTGCATAAATAATGTCCAGCTAGTTCCATTAAAATTTCCAGACAGTCTGATTGTACTATGACCATGTAGATACTTGTTGGAAAACTGTATTTTAATAGTCCCTTGAAATCAGTATGCTGCATTTCTTTTCCCATTAACCTATACCCCATTTTGATAAACATATAAGTTGCTGCATTTCCTGGTATTTGTTTTTTTTTTCAAATTTCTTCTATCATAAGTGTTCAAAACATATTTGCTGAATGAATTAATAAATCAATTAATCAGAACTATTTATTAAATGTCTTATATTAAAGTTAAGTTTCACAACAGTCCTAAAAAAGGTAGATATGATTATTTTTCTCACTTTTCAGATACTGAAAGAAACTGAAATAAAAATTTATTCCCCTTGCCTATGGTCCCAAGCTTAGGTGAAGAAGCCAAGATTCAAATGCAGGTCTCTCTGACTCCAAAATTCTCATTCTTTGAGATACTCCATCTACTTAAACATGGATCCTCTGAATTGGAAGAAAATCATCCTCTTCCTTAGTCATAATCTCAAAGGGAGATACAACACTGGATTTTGAATGCTTGGGTGTCCAAAATACATGCCTGTGAGCAAGGTTAAAAACTTCTTCTTCCTCTGAATTCCAAATGGGTCAACTATAACCTCATTGGCATTTGCCAATATATTCACTATCAGAAAAAAATGTTCTTTTGCTTCACAAAGGACAATCCCATGAAAAAGAAACCATTCTGAAGCTCACATTGAAACCTCTACATTGCATTACGCCGAGATGAAAGTAACTTAAGGTTACTCTGCTTCTATGTTAATTTACTCTTGATAATATCTTATGTTTAAGCTATTTTCAAGTCATATTTTCCTAAGGAAATTGGGAGAGTAGTTCACTAACCTGCTGGAATTTTTCTTGGCTTACCCTTGACTTAGGAAATTAGTAAAATTTTGAGCTATACAATACATGAAACCATTTGTGCTGCACTAAAGAAAATTTAAAAAGCAGAACAGCCATGCAAAAGCTAGATATTACTTTACTTCTCAGTCTTTTAGAGCAATAATTTTTAATCTGATGGGCACAACATAACCAAATTTCCAAGAGTTCCTTTGTAGTTTGAGCATGCATATATGACATTATAATTGGGTCAATTTTTTAAAACAGTTTTAAAATCATAATATTCTTATTTTATTAAAAGAAGAGTGGTAGTATTTACAAATTGTGGTGGTTTGATGCTATATATCCCAGAAATACATGCACTTAAGCTTAATCCATTCTTGTGGATGTAAATCATTGTAAATAGATTTTGATGCGGTTACTACTATTAAAATATGGCCTAACTGAACCAGGATGGGTTTTAATCCTATTACTGAAGACCTCATAGGGAAGGCCACAGAGAGAGAAGTCAAGAGGAGTAGCCAGAATTCGGAAGCCAATGGAGCCTGGAAGAAAAAGAAGATACTTTCACGTGCACTGCCATGAGACAGAAAAGTCATAGACCAATGATCACCAGCAACCAGCCCCAGAATGCTGCAGTCTTCTGGGAGAAAGCATCACCTGATGACAACTTGGTTTTGGATTCCTCCTAGCCTCAAAACTGTGAACAAAAATTCCCATTGTTTAAGCTAAGTGATTAGGTGTTATTTGTTTTAGCGGCCAGGACACCAAAACAGTTTTTGGTATCAGGAGTGGGATGCTGCTATTGCAAATTTCTAAAAATGTGGAAATGGCCCTAGAATAGGGTAATGGATAGAGGCTGGAAGAATTTTGAGGCCTCAAAAATGAGTGAGAGGTATAAAGAAAGTTTGTATCATCTTAGAGACTACATGAGTTGTCAAGAATAGAATGTTGGTAGAAATATGGATGTTAAAGGTACTTCCAGTGGAACTTTAGAAGGAAATGATAAATGAACTTGGATATTTAGGTGAGTAGATTTCCAAGCTAAGCATGAAAGGTGCAGCCTTGTTTCTCCTTACAGCTTATAGTGAAATGAAAGAGGAAAGGGAGAAGCTGAGAGATGAATTCTTAAGCACAAAGACACCAGAAAGTGATTGTTTGGAAACTTCTGAGCCCATCCAGATGGTGTGCTGGAAGACTAGGGTCAGAAGCATCTTTATCAGGGACCTCCCTGAGCTTCTGGCATGTGAGTCCCTGGAGGTTAGGGCTCCATATAAGGGTTTAACTGAATGTAGATCCAGTCAGCCATTTCAGTGGATTCAAGTTTGAAAATGCAGTGAACAGGAAAGATCTGCTGTAAGTCCTTCGGTCTGATTGTTTGGACCCTTGTGAACTACACTCAAAGCTGACATGGTTTTTGTGAAATCTGTATAAGTGGAACCACTGCCAGCCTGGACTGAAAGGGACAGAGAAGGGATGAATACTTTCCACCAACTTGTCTGCTTATCCTGGGGAATTCCCTAAAAACCTTCACTGGAGTTGACAACTTGTGGCCTTGCTACTGAAATTCGGATCTTGCCCGCCCAGTTGCATGAGCCCATTTTTACAATAAATCTCATAATATATATATAGTTATTGCTGTTTCCTTAGAGAACACTGACTAACACAGAGATATTTTAGAGTACATATTAACGAGCAAAGTATTTTCATCAAAGTAACTGGCAGGAATGTATGTCACCCTTTTGGATAGAATAAAGAAGACATTATTAATAATCAAAATCTCTGTAGACTGACTCTGCTAAATTCAGGGTCAACACTTCTAGGACTTCGCCATAAAAAAATACACATGTCTACTGGGCATATGGCTAGCATAAGTGTTTCAAGATAGAGGCCATTTTTTTTCTTTCTTCGCCACCCCCCATTATTTAAATTAAATTTGTTTTTGAATAGGTAATACATTTTTGTGACTCGAATTTAAAAGGTCTCAAAAGGTAGAAATTACCTCCCAACTCCGTCTAAGCCACTCTATTTAATTTCCCAGGAGAAACAAATTGCATGAAAAAAGAAATATGCCTGTGAATATACAAGAAAATCTATATATAAATTCTTCTCTTTTTCTTTTCTTCACATCAATGAATATCCCAGAGCTATAATCAAATAAGTACATTAAGCCTTATCTTCCTTTTTGCAATTGCTTTATTCTCCATTGTATAGATGTGCCGTTATTTGTTTTCCTTGTCCCTTACCGATGGACATTCAGTTGTTTTCGATCTTTTGCTGTCACAATTCTAAAATGTATAATTTTGTAAAACATTATTGAGTACTTTAATGAATATATATAGGTAGGATAAATTTCCAGATGTGCAATTGCTAGGTCAAGAAATATAAAGCAGGGTAGGCCACGGTGGCTCAGCAGGTAAGAATGCTCGCCTGCCATGCCAGAGGACCCGGGTTTGATTCCTGGTGCTTGCCCATGTTAAAAAAAAAAAAAAAAAAAAAGAAATATAAAGTATGTGCATATGTAGTTTTTTTAATTGTGGTGAAATTCACATAAGAGAAAAATTCAGTTAGTGTATCCACCATGTTGTACAACCACCAGTCTGTTTAGTTCTAACACCATTTCTTTCTAAAACTGAACATAAAGAGAACTGAGCAGCTTGCCTTGAGACCATGAAAGGAGCCACCCTTTAGGCAGGGCTAGCAAAGATGTGGAAAATGAGGGTATTGTTCCTGGGGGTCAGGGCGAGTGTCTCGTCCTTGACTTATGGAGCAACTGGAGTTCTCTCTAGGGCCAGGAGAATGAACACAGAGTACATCAGAAAATGTAAAATAGTAAAAAGAAGAGGAAATTTTAAAAAGGTGGGATGGGAGTGCTAAATTGGCAGAAATGATGTTTTAAAAGTGTGCTGCAGTAATGCTATTTTTCAAATTAATGCAATAGGAAGCTTTATAACCTTGTACTTTTAATACTTTAAAAACCATACTGCAAGACTTCTGAGAAGATGGCCGAGTAAATAGTTTGAAATTAGCCCTGCTCCATGCAAAAGTTAGAGAAGGGACAGGACGGTGACTGAGGCAGCAATTTGAGAGTGTGGCTGACCTGGGACAGCCTTCTGCACCACAGGCCCTGTTTACAGATGCTGAGGAACTGAGAGACAGAGAGCTGGAACCTGGCAGAGAGGCGCAGAGGTGTGGAGCCTGCAGGAGTACACAGATGGGAACGTGGGACAAGGAAGTAATCCGGGTTGCTATCCTTGGGTGCGCTACGCTCACCAGTACAGCCCTGTGACTGGTGACTCACACCCCATGCACCTGAACCCCATCATCCATTCCCATTCCTCATGCTCCAGGTGCCACCACCCCACTAGACCCCAGTGCACATACTCACCTAACACCCCCACCCCAAGTGCAGCCCTCCCGAGCACTACCTCCCCCTCCCTGTTCCCTGCAGGCTGTTGCCAGCGCATAAAGCTTGTGGGCACTAAACTCCATACCTAGGCTGCCCCTGCCCTCCCCTCCCCCCACCAGTCCAGTGTCGCACAGCCACACCCTGCCCTCTTTGGGCTCAGCACATCTGTTTACAGCACTCTTAGGCCCATGCACATGCATGGGTCCCTGTTCTAGTTTGCCAGCTGCCAGAATGCAATATACCAGAAACAGAATGGCTTTTAAAAAGGGGAATTTAACGAGTTGCTAGTTTACTGTTCTAAAGCTAGTTTACTGTTCTAAAGAGAAAATGTCCCAATTACAACAAATCTATAGAAATGTCCAACCAAAGGCATCCAGGAAAAGATATCTTGGTTCAACAAGGCCGATTAAGTTCAGGGTTTCTTTCTCAAGTGGAAGGGCACATGGTGAACACAGTCACAGTTTCTCTCGCATCTGGAAAGGCACATGGTGAACACAGGGTTCCTCTCTCATCTGAAAGGACACATGGCGGACACAGCATCATCTGCTAGCTTCTTCTCCTGGCATCTGGTTTCATGAAGTTCTCCGGGAGGCATTTTCCTTCTTCATCTCCAAAGGTTGCTGGCTCATAGACTCTCTGCTTTGCGGTACTGCAGCATTCTCTGCTCTCTCTGAATCTCTTTTCTCCAAAATGTTTCCTCTTTTATAGGACTCCAGAAACTTATCAAGACCCACCCAAATGGGTGGAGACATGTCATCACCTAATCCAGCTTAACAACCACTCTTGATTTAATCACCTCTCCAGAGAGATGATCTAATTACATATAGTATTGAATAAAGATTATTCTGCCTTTAAGAAATGGGATTTTGATTAAAACACGGCTTTTCTAGGGGACATACATCCTTTCAAACCAGCACAGCCCCAAATCACATCATTCAGCTCTGGGAACCTGCAGTTTACTGCAATTCTAGAACTGCGCCTGCACAACCCTCAACCTCACTTCCAAGGTCTGAGAAAGTGATGACCTGCGCAGCCGGGTCACATCTGCCCCAATCCATGAAGGCATGACAACAACCTGCTGCCACAACTCTATGCATGTGCACAAAGGGCCCCATGCCTTAGACCCAAGCACACCAGGGTTATGCTCCCCAGCCCAGTGCACCCACACAGCTACATCTTCCTTGGCCGCTGGGTGCCCACATTCACAAGCATCAACATAACATCTCCAACCTGTGCCCATACCTGCCCTGAAATGAATCACCGTACTGAGTGTTCCACCCCGTGCCCTGCTCCCAGTGCTGTACAACTATCCCACAAACACAAGGTCTTAGACTACTGAAAGAAATTAACTCCCAAAGTAAATCAATCAAGATATTTACATGCGATGAAGACAGCAGACGATCACTAAGCATATCACAATGCAGACAGATATAGCTCTGCCTAATGACCAAACTAACACACCAGAGGAGACACAGACGTTGGAACAACTAATCAAAGATGTTCATACAGCCTTATTTAATAAAATAAGTGGGATAGCAAATGACATAAAGGAGATCAAGAAGACAGTAGAAGAGCACAAAGAGGAATTTGAAAGAATAGAAAAATAGCAAAAATTGCAGAGATTAAAGATGATGTTGACCAAATATAAAACATACTAGAGGCACACAACACCAGATTTGAAGAGACAGAAGAAAGAATAAGTGATATGGAGGACAGGATAACTGACTTCAAAGACTCAAAACAGCAAATGGCAAAAAAGATGGGAAAAATTGAATGGGAACTCAGGGGAAATGATAGACAAAACAAAGCATGCAAATATAAGAATCATTGGTGTCCCAGAAGCAGAAGAGAGGAATAAAGGGCTAGGAAGAGTAGTTGAGGATATAATGGGGGAAAACTTCCCAACCCTCACAAAGGACATAAACATACAAGTCAAAGAAGCCAAAGAACTTCAAACAGAATAAATCCAAATAGGCCTTCCCCAAGGCACATACTAATCAGTTCATCAAATGTTGAAGAGAAGCAGAAAATCCTGAAAGCAGCAAGAGAAAAACAATCTACTACATACAAGGGAAATCATAAAAGACTGAGTTCAGACTACTCAACTAGCACCCTGGAGGCGAGAAGGCAGTGGTATGATATATTCAAGATCCTGAAAGAGAAAGACATTGAGCCAAGAATTCTGTACCCAGCCCAACTGCCCTTCAAAATTGAAGGAGAGATTAAAGATTTCACAGACAAAGAAGACCTGAAAGAATTTGTTAACAAGAGACCAGCCCTACAAGAAATACTAAAAGGAGGTCTGCCCACTGGAAAAAAAAAGAAGACAGGAGAGAGAGGTCTGGAGAAGAGCACAGAATTGAAGAGTACCACTAAGGGTAATTTAAAGAATACAAAGAAAAAGAGGGAAAAGAATATATAAACATGACAAATAAAATAAAAAATATAAGATGGTGGACTCAAGAAATGCTTTTTCAGTAATAACTTTGAATGTTAACAGACTAAACTTACCAATTAAAAGATACATATTGGCAGAATGGATTAAGAAACACAATCCAGCTATATGCTGCGTACAAGAGATTCATTTTAGACACAAGGATGTTTTAGATTATCATTCTTCAACTTGTTAAGCAGCTGTATTGGCACTGGGTACTGTACTAAGTACAGTTCAAAGATAATGGTAATCCTGCCTTTTTTTTTTTACCTAAAAGTGAATATTCTAAGAAAGACCTTGAAAGTAAGACATACAAGCAATCCCAAAGAATCCAGAATTAGGGTATTAGAATTAAAGTATAGCAACCCATGGTCAAAGGGTCATGGAAGAAAGAATCAAAGGGTGAAAGACAAGGGTAAGTTCGCATGCAGGTGTGCTCAGGAGAGTAACCATAAGAGTTCATTATCCCAAAGATGTGGACAAAAAACCCACGCATCTGGGAAGTCTCCAGTCTGGCCCAAAAGTGGTATCAGGTAATACAAATTATATGTGGCCATTACAAGCCAATGGCCAGGAGAACCAATTGGCTGCACAGGGACTAGTTTGGCTTAGGTAGTGGAAAGAGCATGTACTTTGGAATCCTTAGTCTTGGATTAGAATTTCTGTTCCAACATTTATTTGCTGGGTGTGGCCTTGTGCAAGTTTTTTGACCTCTCTGACTCTGTTTCCTCATCCTAAAAATGAGACTAAGGATACCTTTTTCATGGAGTTGATTTGAGACTAAAGAAGGTAAGGAATGCAAAGTGCTTGGTGCATATAGCAGGGGCTCAATAGATATTAGTCTGCCCCCACCCTTCCTGTCTCTGCCATGCTGATGCCAACTGCAGTTGCTTCCTCCTCTCCCTAAAGGGTAGGACATAGTTGTAGTGATAAGAGTAGGAGCAAACCCTGAATAGAAACCAAAGTGCTAAACGGTAGCACTGGTGGGCAAAGCCTTAATTTTGGCCACAAAGTGAAACTAAGGTGACTATATATGATCTAAATGGGTCCCTTCTATTCCATACTTAAGGCCCTGCTTTAAGGCCCTAAGTGCAGACCCTGGTTGGGAGTTGGGGGTTGAAGCCTGCCTCAGGGACTCACAGTTTAGCAACTATGTCAAAACAAATAATGTTCCTGTGTTCAGAGTCTAGCTCCAACATGAAATAGACACAGTAGGTTTTAAATTGAAACAGTAATTACATATTCTGGGTTATGAGAGATGAAACCAGGTTTCATGTACTTTATGGTGATGGTGCAGAAGGCAAGACGTGAAGCACAGGGGAGGGCACTGTGGAGAAGTGGGACACGTAACAGGGGGAGAAGAGAGACATAGAGGGGAGCTGGGCTAAGGCAGAGGTTTTTTATCCACCCCAGTTAGTGGGAACAATTAGTGCCAAGGAAAGAGCCATCAATTCTTGCCTCATTTAGCCTGGTAGAACTCAGTAACTTGCCCAAGAAAGTGAGAGTTTAGTATAGCTTGGCTTTTAGAAAAACACAGATGACACAATTTCATTAAATATTAACTAATTCATTCACTTATTTAATGGGGAGAGATACAAAGAGAAATAAAATATCCTTCGTCCCTTCCAGGATTGCAGATGTCCAAAATATGGTGTCACCACGACAGATGTGCGTGTGAAATAGCTTGCGAGGAGGAAGGTGAAGTTTAACTGGGGATGAGTGAGAACTGTCCATATACAGAAGGAGGAGGGCATCTCAAGCAACATGAAAGAAAAAAGCTTGACGGTGGCCCCAACATAAAGGTTTTTTTATGGCATTGGAGGGTGAAGTAGGTATGGGAAAGTAAGATAGGCAAAGAAAGGAACAGAAGCAGCTAAGCATGGCAAAGTTCCATTAAGGCCTTTTTTTTTGGTAAAGTGTTTCTCGTATGTCATGCTAAGGAATTTGAAGTTTTTCTGCAAAGATTTCAAGACCCCTAACACACCCAAACAAACTTTAGGCTAATATTTTAAAAAGTTGTTAATCAGCAAATGTTAAAAACAAGATAAATTTGAATAGCAATTACTCCCTGCACATTCAAAAGATCTTTAAAAGCAGCCCAATGGGCTATATATTTGTGGTGGTTTGAAAGGATGTATGTCCCTTAGAAACGCAATGTTTTAATCTAAATCCCACTTCATAAAAGCATAATAATCCCTATTTAATACTGTATGTTTGAAATTGTAATCAGATCATCTCCCTGGAGATGTGATTTAATCAAGAGTGATTGTTAAGCTGGATTAGGTGACAACATGTCTCCACCCATTCGGGTAGGTCTTGATAAGTTTCTGGAGTCCTATAAAAGAGGAAACACTTTGGAGAAAAGAGATTCAGAGAGAGCAGAGAATGCTGCAGCACCACGAAGCAGAGGGTCCACGAGCCAGCGATCTTTGGAGATGAAGAAGGAAAATGCCTCCTGGGGAGCTTAATGAAACCAGAAGCCAGGAGGGAAAGCTAGCAGATGACCCATGTTCACCATGTGCCCTTCCAGCTGAGAGAGAAGCCCTGACTGTGTTCACCATGTGCCTTCTCACTAGAGAGAGAGAGAGAAACCCTGAACTTCATCGGCTTTCTTGAACCAAGGTATCTTTCCCTGGTTGGATGCCTTTGATTGGACATTTCTATAGACTTGTAATTAGGACATTTTCTTGGCCTTAGAACTGTAAACTAGCAACTTATTAAATTCCCCTTTTTACAAGCCATTCTATTTCTGGTATATTGCATTCTGGCAGCTAGCAAACCAGAACAATATTTTTTTCAATTAAAATAGTGTAGATGAAAAGACTGAAGACAGTTTTATGTTTAAACATGCACTACAGGAGGGTTCAAAGGATTTAAATACTTAGAAAAAAACCAACAAATGTCTTAAAATGTACTGACACATATGATACTGAAAACATCCTTTAATTTATTTGCAATGGATTAAAAATGATTTAATGAACTTAAAATAAAATTGTGCTGAGTTATTACGTGCTGTACTTCTAACATTTATTAAGTGATCGACAAGCACTGTGCTAAATCCATTAGATGTGTAACTGTATTTAATTATCACACTTACCTGGTAGAGTTAAGTACTTGATTATTCTCATTTTACAGATGAGGAAATCAGAACTTATAGAACTTGGTAGAAACAGGGCTCCAAGAGGAACCAGAATTCACATGGCCTCAAATGCTGCACTCTGAGCCACTCAGATAAGGCAGCAGAATCTTCTGATATAATTAAATTATATATTTCTCCCAGAGGCTTTTTAAAAATTTTTTTTATTTAAGTTTTTATTAATAAAACCAATGAACATACAACACAAACATTCTTAACATATGAACATTCCATATTTGGTCCCAGAGGCTTTTTGATGATAGAACTTTAACATTGTTCTTATAGATCTTTCTTATTATGGGACATCAAACTACTGCAGCCAGGTTTGTCTTCTCACTGCGTCCTTCTATGTAACAGGTCAAGTTTACAATGGTCTCAATTCATTCTCTCCCCTACTAAATCAATCAATCACTCAATCAAGAAATCAACCAATTAATTCCACAAATAGTTAACTATCATGTGCCAAGTGCTGTGAACACAAGGAACACAGATCTGTTTTCATTACAATCTAGTAAATTCTGCTCCTCTTTTGGACCTCCTCAATAGTGTGGCATGAAGGGATGTAAATCAAGGTGACATTGCTTACGCAGTTGACCTTCCTGCTAAGGCTGGTGCCTGCTCTGGGTCCTATGATGGAAAATCATGCATTTTGGAGTCCAAAAGACCTGGATTTGAAGCATGGCTTTACTGAATTATGCCTTGAGCCAACTTTCCGAGTCTCAGGGTTCTCATCCTGTTTAAGCCTTATTTACTCTTAATTAATTCTCTTAAAATAACAACCAAATTAATTTCCTTTGAAATTAATTAATTTTGGTATATGAAGAATTTTCAAAAAACAAAGTGCTCTTTGCCAGAGCAGACAAATATGAACCTCGTGGTACAGCCATTTGCCTTGACAGACATGGCAAGGGGAGGCTGCTTTGGCACTCAGCCCATCTCTGAGACCTCTCCATCCCTGCCTCTCTGCCAGTCTCTTCTGTGGGGCCATCAGTTCTGGACCCTAATCTCAGCCACTTGGAGTGGCTTTTGGGTATTTCCTTCTATTACAATTAAGTGGTTTAAAACCTCAGACAAAAAACTTTAAAGAAAAATAAATCATTAATATAACCACCACCTTTTGCTTTGCCAGGAATTCTCAAATTTGAACCTGCTGATAACAGGATATTCCAGAGGGCTTATTAAAGGTGAGAAGGCTGGCCCCACCCTAGAGTTTCAGATTTAGTAGGCATTAGGTGGGTCTGAGAATTCGCATTTCTAGTAAGCTCCCAGATGATGCTGATGGGTGGCCCTCTGAGAGCTCTGTACTTTGTTAATCAGTTTGAGTCTATAGTTTGGTGTAGACACTGGAACCCGACTCCCTCGGGTTATTTACCCTTACTGTGCCTCCTCAGCATTTTCACCTATCAAGTATTTCTCTTAGGTGACTGTTGTTGAGAGTTGAATAAGTTAAAATGCATGAAGTACTTAGAGCACATGGGTTCTTGTAAGTAAGAACTTAATAAATGGTAGAGTTAATACACCAGATCCTGCTTCCTCATTTCTTTCTGTTTCATCAACTTGTTGACATATACATGCCCCACCCCTTAAGTTCCTCCATTTAGGTGTGGATAGCAGAGTACAGGGATCAATTTATTCAAATAGTTGCCCCTTTGCTGCCTGATATAAATATTAAGGGAAAACTGTGTGTGTGTGTGTAGGGGGTAGGTGAGTAAGTGGTTCAAATATATATATGTGGGTGTCAAATAAAAATGAAAAAATTGTTATTAAGATGAATAATTCATCATGTAAATCATGAACTCCATTTCTGGGTAAACAAACTATTCAGATCAAACAGCATCAGAAATATAGTTTTATCACATGACTCTCGGGGGTAATACTACTTTATGAATGAAGGCTTTCTACTGTTTCTGGCCTATAAAAGTTTGTTCCTCTAAAAGGTTACCAAGTGATTCCAACTGATTTCTTCATGCCGCTTGAATTTTTACCTAGACTTGTTTCCTGAAAGAGATGGTTCAATCCTGCAGCCAGCAACAAATGCCCAGGGTGACCGGCAACGCTCACGGATCATTACTTACCCCTGGGGTCTTTTCCAGAGTCTTAGCTCCGCTCAGGGAGCTACTGAGTTAAAATTCTTAAGCAAACAGGAAGATGAACAGAATTCAGTATGCCTCAACCTCCCCACTTCCTTCCCTCTGTAGTTCCCGCCCTACTCCATATACCCACTGGTCTTCCACCGTCCTTTCCCAACTTGTCCTCAGGAAACGCTCTCATGAACTGAGAAACCTTAATGTATTAGCTTTTGTTTGTTTGTTTTTGAAATAATAACCTTGGGTGTTTTGTAGTTAGAACTGGGTGAAAAAGGGGACTCTATATAATTTTAAAATTATATTTAAAATTATATTTTAAAAATTTTAAAGCGTAAGTGCTTCTAAAATAGAAATAAGGAGTTAGGAAATACTTTGATTAAAACCACACTGCAAAATAGGGAACTTCAATGGACTGCTTTCAACTCTCGACCTCAAAGGAAGGAAATCAACTAACCAATTATGATAACTTGGTGGAAAAAAGGATCCATAACAGATTTGGAGTTAACAATATGATTCAGCATTTTCCGGGTCAGCCAACACCAGACTTGAGGATGGAGGGCATGGTGAATTAGGGGTAGAATTTCCTGTTCCATGCCACATAGGTTTCGAGTAGTTTTCTCATTTCTTGGTAGGTCCGTCCCTTAAAAACAATTCCCCGCTCCACAAAACCGGTGGTGGAGGGCCGCCCACCTGAGGGAACTCACGGACATCCTTCGCTCTCCGCCCACCCGCCTGCGGCCTGGGTGAGGTTTTCTTCAACCGAGACGCATCGATCCCCGGGACAAAGAATCCGGGTGGCCTGCGGGGCCGCTGCTGCTCCGGAGGATCTCAACCCGAACCCGCCAAGGAGAGTACTAGTCGTGCTTCAGCAAGAAGCGTCTTCTGGCTTGGATGGTGGGTCTTTAATGATCACTGTGTGAATTTTCTTTATAGCTTTTTATTACCTCTTTCGCCGAGCCACCTCGAACCCCCCAGTCCTCCGCTGCTCATCGCCAGAGGCCACGGCGAGGGCGGGGAGCAAAAGGGGGGGAGCCGCGCTCGGTCTGCTGCAGAGCCGCGATAAGCTCGGGACCGGCGGTGGCCTAACGCAGCAGGGCTCCGCGGGGGACTCTGCGGCCTCTGCGCGGGCGGGGCGGGACGGACACGCCACAGCGCGCGGCCAATCGCCTGCGCTGGGGGCGATTCAAAAGCCTGTGGGGCCTATGGGAGCCCTGGGCGGCCCGCCAGAGGGGCGGGGCGGGGCGGGGCGGCGCGGCGCGCGCCCGGGCCGCGGGGCCGCGGGGCCGCGGGGCGCCAGAGCGCCAGAGCGCGGCCGGGTGGAGTCGCGCGCGCGGAACCGCCGCTGGGTTGCTCGGCGATTCTCCCGAAGGCGATCGTGCTCTCGGAGGGGCCCCGCGCAGGTGAGCGCCCCCGCCCCGCTCCCCGTGGTGTGGGCCCCCACCCCGCTCTCCGCAGCGCAGCCTTGGAGGGGGGCGGGGGCAGGCCCGCGGGGCGGTCTCCCTGGTCCTGGCGCTGATGGGTGGGCTGGAGACCCCCGCTCTCGGCCTGGCCGCGACCTCGCCCACTTCCCCCTTCCGGTCTGGTCGGTCCGGGCGGAGGCTGCGGAGGCCCGACCCGCCCCGCCCGCTTGGTGACCTGTTGCGGAAATGCAGCTGCCAGTTTTAAATCGCGGACGTTTCCCTCCATTTTGGACGAGCCGCGTTGATGTAAGATGATGTCGCGGGGGGGTTGGTCTGTGGGTCCCCGGCCCTTTGTCCCCTCCCGGCCGAGCCGGTCCCCGCAGCTTTTCGGCGCCCCGTTTTGACAGATAAGGGGGAGGTTTGGAGGGTCCTCAATGTCGTGGAGGGAAACGAGGAGAGCCAGCTTGCGGGACAAAAAGTGGGATGCAGAAGTTGAGACTTAAAATTCCTCCTGGCTGTCGCCGTCCTTAGTGGTCTCTGCGAACGGTAGGGCCCCGCACTTGGATGTGTAGATTTTTCTTGCCTGGTATTTCCGTACACTCATATAAAACGGATATATAGGCAGCTTTCCGTGTTCCTGCTTTGGCTCCATCCTGCGTTTTTCACTTAAAAGTCTTTATTTATTATGTATTCTTCATAATGAACGCAAGGGGCACTTACTATACATTTGATATCAGAAGGTCTTGTTCCTAGCGCTTCACCAAAAAAGATCGGCCTAGCCAGGAGTGGCACAGTAGAAACGCTGGGCAGCGCGTGGCGACCACGGGCGCAGCCTCGGTGCTGACCCGCTGCGCGAGGCTTTGTCCGGGATCCCGGCCGGGCGACCCAGACAGAGGTCTGGCCAGAGGCCTCCAAGACTTACAGCCTAGTGCGTAAACCTGTAACTACAAAATTGTAGTAACTGCTGTGAAGGAGAGGATCGGGGCGCAGAGAAGAGAGCAGGTTTCCTGATTTAGACCGGGTGCTGGAAAACAAACAAGTCTAGTTTAAGTCTTGTTGTTGAGCGCTGTCTGGGAAAGAGTTGGGTAGGAGGCAAATGAGGCGCTGCACGTTGCCTTCAGGTGTTTGTAAGGGAAAGTCAAGGCATCTTGCCTTAGAAATGCAGGGAGGGTGGCATTTCTTTGGCCTTAATGTAGGAGGGGTCCAGGGCAAGGCCTGGGGTTCCTGTTTGCATTCTGCCTAGTGTAGACCTCTCTTCGGCCCAGGTGTTAAAGGGAGGTAGGCAAAGGTTCATTTGCACTTCCCTTCCACTACCATATTCAGACTAATATAGAAAAGTGGAAGGCAGATGACCAGAGACCCTTGTAACTCTGTGATCAGCAGAGAATAGCAACAGAAACTTTTGTTATGTTGTTAAGTAGTAACAGATAGAAGGCACAATGTGCAAGCGTTCCAGAAATGTATGAGGATTTCTGTGCCAGTTGCCCCTGAAGTTAGCAAGCATGTGGCTTAATAGAGAAAAGCCTGAGGGTCCCAATATTTCCATTGCTGGTGGGGAATGAGAAGATTGTATTCAGTAAACAGAATTTTTCTTTACAAACACCTTTGGTTAAAATATTCCAAGGGAAGGTTCTTACATATCTTGACTCCCTTGGATGAGATCATAATGACATGTGAAAATGCTGTAGGGCTTTTTGGGTCCTGTCCTGACTAATTTACTTCTGTGGGAGATGATATGATGTGATTGCACTGTATTATCACACTTGACAGTTGTGTGTGGATCTTGTGCAAAGTGGAGATGCGTATAAGTTGGTGACTTCATCTTTTGGAACATTAGTTTATAAGATGATGGTTTCCTAAGGACAGTGCTGGTTGTATTTTTACTTGTTTTTGCTTTTTTAATTTAATTTTTCAACCACCACATGAAAGATATAGCCCCAACTCTTAAATCTTTTTTTAAAATAAAGCATAGAGAGCTAACATATATCCACCAAATGTCTTAATTTGTTTAGCCCAAAATATTTTAACTGGGTAAACAGAAAAATCTTTTTGACATTGACCTGTGTCAGTATTGCATAGATATTGTGTATGTGGTATGTGATATGTGCAACAGAAAAATGCCAATAAATAAAATTTTAAAAAGATACAGAATCTGTTCAAGGGTGTTTCTAAAATGTGGGTAGCCTTAAAGTTCGGAAGGGGCCGCTATAAAAGTTTGTAAAGAGTTGTGTGAAACTTGAAAGGCATCTTCATGAAGAAAGATGTGATACTTTTCCAGATTAGCTTTTCTAAACCCTGGTTGGCCAATGTAGGAGAACTAGTACTAATAACAGTGGTTTGATTTGGAGGGCTCAGGGAAGAGAAGGGAGAAGAAGAGAAGAGAGGAGGGAACATTTACTTCTTCTTTCTCAGTATGTGAAGGCTCTGAGCTAAATGTTGAAATAGGCCAAACTTGCTGTTGTCATCTTCCCTTTTTGTGTCCCTCCCCCAAAGCTTGATGTGCCCACTGTCCCCTGCTTCACAAGTGCCTCTCAGGTGACTCCTCAGCCAGGTCTGTTTAGTCCCCAGAGCTCTGCCTCTTCCTCCCCACCTCCCCCATTTATTACCCCAGTGATGCTTTCTCCTTGGTGTTGGAAGAATGCAGTATCTTTTACCTAATGTGTAAATTGACTGACATCCTCTAATTGCCAGATAAGTAGGTGTGTTTTCTTTCAAGTACAAATCTACCATCTGTCTAAACAAGTTGTGCTTGTTAAGTTTGTTCTCAGGTGATTAACAGTGCAGAAAAGACTGTCTTGGAAATGGGAGGTGGGAAATGTAACTTTCTCCTTTCTTAACCACACAGAGTCTTCAAAAGTTTTTCTTAAATGTTATTATTCTATAGTCACCTCTTCACAGCAGTGAGTGAGAAATGTATGTTTTTAGATGATATATCAGCAAGTTACTTAGTTGGCAAAATAAAAGTGGCTTAAAGACAGTACATTTCTACCATATTCTCTGCTTCTTAGAGGAGGCTCCAGCTAGTTAAGTTGGCATGGGAGAACCTCAGAGGCACTGTAATCTACTGGTCGGTGGAGGAAGAAACATTGTTACTTAGGAGCTGGAAGCACCCAGCAATCTGCTGATATCTGAAAAAGGGTGGTAAACAGGGTTCACGTGGGCACACATTCCTGCAGATTGCTTGTGGCTTCTTGGAGTGCTGCTTTAAAGGCTTCTTGGGCCTTTTTGGTTCAGTGAAAAAAATGTTATGGTTGTTATTGATGTCTGCCATAGACTTGGGAGAGAGTCAGGAGGTGGGATGAGGTCAGTTATGTGCAGGCCTAGGTAGGCAGTTACTTGGTAAATGCATTTGGGACCTTAGCTATAAGAACTGAAAGCTTTAGGAAAGAATCTCAAATTTGCTATTCATTGTAGATTTGAAGTTATAGTTCCCCTATTGGCAGGTTAAATATACATATCTGGTTTTTCCCAGTCTATTTCATAGAGTTTCTCCTGAAGAGGTAATTTGTTGAATGTATAAGTGCATTTTTAAACTTTTATAAGACTGTACCCTGATTTTTGTTTTGTTTGATTATGTGCTGTATGGCAGGGGTCACATTTCATTCTTTTTCCATATGTGTATCCTGTTATTGCAGCACCATTTGTTGAATTTTTGTTTGTTTTTTGTTGGTTTGTCTGTTTTGGGAAGTGCATGGGCTAGGAATCAAACCTGGGTCCCCCGCATGACAGACGAGAATTATACTATTGAACTACCCTTACCTTGATTTTTGACTTAACAAGAAATGTGGTCACTGTGTGTAGGTAGCATTTTGCACAGTACAAACCATTTAGTGCCAATAATACGTTGTAATAATTAATACTTAGTGTCACTTACATGTATCACATTGGCTAACTCCTCTATAAAGCAATTCCAATGAGATGTGATAGAGCAGAAAAAGTAAACTCTGTATTGTGCTAATGCTGCCATTTCGTGCTGTTTGTTTTATATCCTTGGACAAAACAGTAATATTTTCAAGCTTCAGTTTTAAGTGCTTGTGTACCTTCTCCTCCAGAGTCCATTTTTGCCCTAAAATCTTGACCAGTTAAGAATTTTTTAAAGTAATATCTTAGCAGTCAACTTGTGAAAATAGACTAAGGTCTGTATGTACTGACTCCAAATTTTGTTCTTCAAAACTGTTCAGACAGATTTAGAAAATGCCAAGTAGGAAATTTGCCAATGGTGAAGTGGTGAGAGGTCGATGGCCTGGAAGTTCACTTTATTATGAGGTAGAAATTCTGAGCCATGACAGCAACTCCCAGCTTTACACTGTGAAATACAAAGATGGAACCGAACTTGAACTGAAGGAGAATGATATCAAGGTAAGAGCTCCTTTGGTTTACCAGAGTATGTTTGTAATAAGCCAGAAATAACTATAGGGATGGTTTTTAAGCTCAGGGTGGTTTCCGTTCTGGTTCCACCTGGAGGCACAGGGTTGAGCTGCTGCTGTGGGTCAGACACTGATTTTTAGCTCTGGGAATATACAGATGAGGCATAGGGCCCCCAAGGAGCTCTTAGTCTAATGGGTAGACAGACACTTAACATGCACCATTTCCCTGGATTTAATACGGGGTCTATGATTGAAGTTTGCAGTGGATGGTGTTGCAGCTCATGGAGAGTTGGGAAGGGCAGTGGGTTTCAGGAAGGTATTCCAGAAGAGTTAAGTGCTGAGGGAGGAAGTCTCACATGCCTGGGGCTGCGTAAGTTGAGGAGGGATACAGGCAGCCAGGGATGGAAGAATGAGGTGGGTGGCTGCCAGCTATGAGGGTCTGGGGGGCTAGACTGGAGGGGCTTAAATTCCCTGCTCAGGCATTTGGGCTTCATCCTGAATACTGATCAGAATGAGCAGTTATCCTGAACTCTCAGGGGAGTGACAGTAATTGAATTAGATTTGACTTTAACCCAGGGCTTCTCAACCTATCTGGTGAAGGCCTGTCTTTTTAAAATATCTGATCCATCATGTATAAAAGACTTAGGTGAAATACCATAAAAAATGAAAAAAAAAAAGACATACAAAATAAAGAGCGCTCAATTTTTATCATCAGATTCAGCAGGTATAAAATTACTTTGTCAAATGCTAAAAAATTTTCTAAATATCTGTTCTCAATTTTAGTACTTAATTTATGGATCTGTAACATAGTTCTTGGACTGGTAGACTGTGGGGTATATGCTAAGTGATCGAAAACAGGTTGGCACACTTTGAGTAAAGGGGACAGATAGTAACTATTTTAGTTTTGTGGATCATCTGGTCTCTACTGCAGGCAGTCCAAGGCAATATGTAACTGAATGGACATGGCTGTGTTTCAGTAAAACTTTATTTGTGGACATTGAAATTTGAATTTCATGTGCCACAACATATTGTTCTTTTGATTTTTGTTTGCAACCAAATGTGTATCATTTGCGGGCTATATAAAAACAGGCTTCTGGGCAGGCTTTGGCCTGGAGTGTAGTTTGTGGTCCCTGATTAGATCACCGGTAGCTGCAGGGTGGGATGATATGTAGCCCACAAGGGCAAGGTAAAGCATTGCTAAGCATCAAAATTTCTACTTTGTTTTCAAGATCTGCTGGTGTGTTCTGTTTAGAGTGACTCTAGGGGTCTAATTTTTTGTGTGTGCTAATCTTTTTTGGCCTGTCTTAGTTTTTATCAGTGTGAATTGTAACGCTTTTTGTATAACTTATTGACAAATATACAGCAAATTGGCTTAGATATGTTCATTTCATTGATGTACCCTTGAAAGAGAATTAGGAGCAGAAAGGCTGTGTTTGACTCTTGAGAGAAGGATTATTATTCTAGCATTTTTCATTGGCCTCATCTGATCAATTCTCAGATCCCATGATTTCCAGTGATGGTTCTAGAGTTAATGGTAGCCATTACTGCATCCTCTACTAGTTTGGGTCTGCCTGTGCATATTTATGATTTATAGTAATGTTTTTTGCCTCATTCTCTCCCCTTAGCCTTTAACTTCCTTTAGGCAAAGAAAAAGTGGCTCTTCTTCAAGTTCTCCCTCCAGACGCCGAGGGAGTCGGTCACGGTCACGCTCCGGATCCCCTGGTCGGCCACCCAAAACTTCCCGCCGATCTGCCTCTGCTTCCCACCAGGCGGACATTAAGGAAGCAAGGAAGGAAATATTGGAAGTTAAATTGACTCCACTAGTTTTGGTATTTGTATTTTGGAGCTCTTTACCCAAAAATAGTATTTTGTCTGTCTAAAAAAGTGAATTGTCACAGTCTTCCTTTTTATTTACATACTTACTCAGATTATTTGCAGTTAACCTAAAAATGTCATTGCACCATAAATTACATAGTTGTAAGTTTAAAAGTCTGCTTTCTTTATTGTTTTCTTTCTAAATTTTCCCTGTTGTAAACAAATAATCTTATACAATATCTGATTGCTTCCTTAGGATGCATTCTTATAAGTGGAACTGATCAGATGACTAGAGCAGATTTGATGCTTTTGATACATATTGCCAAATTGCTTTGAGAAAGTTTATATCAGTATCGGTAATGTAGAAATACCCATTTCTTCATTCTTCTTTTAACCAATGTGGTTGCCAAAGATTTTCAACTCACTGTTTTATTTGGTAATTACTGTTGAGTTTAAACATTTTTATCTATTAGTAGCTCTCGGTTAGCCTTCATCAGTTAGGTGACTCAGGAACAGGTGCTGCATGCTACTTTCTGTTACACTTTTATTTTTAGCATTTTGTGATGATTATATTTTTAAGTGTAACCGGGTGACCCAAGAGCCACATAGTGGCTTTTCTCCTCAGCAGGAGATGCCAAGGACCACCATGTATACACTGTGGAATTAAGCATAATGTGATGCATATGAGCTGCATATAGCTTTGAACATCATTTTTTTTGACTCCTAATAATAATTTTTTGCCTCTCTGTGTGTGCATCCTGTCACCATATATTTATTCATTTAATATAATGGGTGATGTATTAGCTAGGGTTCTCTAGAGAAACAAAATAAGTAGGAGATATCTGTAAATATAAAATTTATAGAAGAGTCTCACATATCTATGGGGATGTAGAGTCCAAGGTCTGTAGGGCAGACTGCGAGCTGGCAGCTCCAATGAAGGTCCTCAATCAGCTCTCAGGAGAGGCTGACTGGTTGAAGCAGGAAGAGTGATTGTCTCTTCTGAGTCCTCCTTAAAAGCCTTCCAGTGATTAGATTAAGTATCACTCATTGCAGCAGATACTTCCCGTAGATGATTGTAAATGCAGTCAGCTGTGGATACTGCCAGTGTGATCATGATTTAAGTCCATTGAATGTCCTTATAGCAACAGACATACCTGTGCCTGCCCGGCCAGACAACTGGCTGGGCATTACCACCTGGCCAAGTTGACACATGAAGTTGAGCATGACAAGTGGTTTCCTGCATTACAGGATTGCATTTGTGGTTGCCATAGTAATCTATGGCATATATACTGGACATTTGAAAAGCTGAAAGTTAAATGAAGCTGCTAAATGGCTCATAGGTACTTTAGTAAATGTAAGTTTATGTTGAATGTTATCACTGCTCAGTTAAGACCTTGCTTTAAACTATAACTTAATATTAGTGCTGTTCTCTCAGCTGGCCCCCAAAGGATATACTTGTGCTCTGAATTTGTTTTTCTTCTGTTGTTTTATAATAAGCATTATGTCAGTGACTTATAAAGGAGAAGAGTGACAAATTTCAGTCTATATTGTCTGAAAAATCTGTTGCAAGCTAAAGTATTTCCCATGTTCATTCAGAGAGAAAATTCCTTCCACTGTTTGAAGAGAATATGTATTCAAGGAAATAGTTGGAGTTGAGAGAAGAGATGTAGGAAGGGAAAATTTGAAGTTAAATGAAAACCAGGCAGCATGAATTTCAGAAATTGGCTGTTTCTAAGTTATTAGTAAAATTCCATTAGTACCCACTATTTCTAAACTTCCCATTATTGCCTGCTTTGGGGCATAGAAAGTCTTTTCCTCTTTTTAATGAATAGATTTACCAAGTTTTACTTTATCTGCCTCTAATGGTAAATATTATTAAAGAGTGTTTTTGAACAATGGAATTATAACATTGTAACGTTCAGTTCAGAAATCACATTTAAAAGATAAAAGATCTTATAGAGAAATCTCTCCTGTAAGATCCAGTCTTTTGTAGATTGAGAGATTCTAGTCAATTTATCCCTTTTCAGTTTTCACATAGTAGGCCTAATGACATTCTGTGGAAATCTTTATTTCAAGGGGGTAAATATTTGCTGCCATGTTCCCTTCTGATAAGTTATAGTTCTTACGGTTAAAGTATTTTATATTCTGCGATTTAGAAGTCCTTTGGAAATAGCATCAGCAGATACAATGGGGAGCCTGAGCGCATAGAGAGGAACGACACACCCCACAAAAATGTGCAGGTACGAGCATTCATGTTCACCTCAGGTAGTGTTTTCCTTTGTTAAAGTGACTTCCCTTAATGAAACACATTAAAAGTCATAGTAGTTTCTTACAATCTTCTGTTAACTTCTATCCTTAAGTTGTTTAGATTGAATGTAATTTAAATTTATTCTTATAGTAAATAGCTATATTGAGGTGCTGAATTACTTAATGTGGTAGCATTAGTGATGATTGTTGGCTACAGATATTTAGTATTTTTATTTTTTTAATTAGGAAGAACTACAGTTTCCACAAGAAAGTAGTTATATGTCAACACAGCATAGCCTTCGTCCAAGAAGAGAAGAGATCAAATTTAAAGAGATAGATTCTAAGGAAGAAAAAATCATTACAAAAGGACCTGCATCACTGAGAACCTTTGAAGTGACAGCCACTCAGACGAAGAATTTAGAGTTTGGAGGAGTACCTGGTAGGCATTAGAACCATGGTTCGGGAGGGCAGGTGGGGTGAATTTATGGTAGTTGCTGTAAGATAGACAAGAAAGACCTTTCTGTGAATAAATCTGATGTGAGCCAGATAATGAGCCCAGTGAAAATCTGGGAGACAGCAAGTGCAAAGATCTGAGGGGGGCCTTTCTATTCCATGGACTAGACAGGATGCCAGTGTGGCTATGTTTAAAACTTTTGGCAACCTAAATAGATTTTGAGCAGAGAAGTGCAAAGAAGTGATGAAAGGAAGGTCAATTAGACAGTCATATATATATATATATATATATATCCTTCATATATATATGAAAAATAGTAAATGATTAAGCACAGGGAAATCTGCTGATAATCAGACCTGAGAGGACTAGGGCCTGGCTTAGGCAATTGCATTGGGAATAAGCTGCATATATAACATAGGGTCATGGTGTCTACTCTCCCTGCCGGGTGGGCTGTTAAGGGGAGTCAAAGATCTGAAGTGTTCAAATTTGGTATTATTAAGTGAGTGGGGCTGGTGAAATTTTATAAGCTAATAAAAGAAAAATGCTTTTTGGCCAAATTGTTCAACATCCGCATGACTTAATTGCTTTGCATTTTGTAAGGTATAACTCTGGCTAGTTGCTGTTAAAGATTGTGTTCATCCTCATCACTTACAACTTGTGCAGGTGCTATGTGAATGTGATATGACTTGATACTATTTCAGTTGTTAGAAACTTAGAAATGCTAAGTTTTTTTCATTTTAAGATTAGACTCATAATTTTTAGATGTTCTGATCTCCAGTTTGTCTGGAGTTTCAACAGTTTTACTTTTCTAGATGTTGAATTTTAACATTTTAGGGCTTGGCTTCTAAAGCGGGATGTAGCTGTTCCCCTTAGCACTTTAATGCCCATGGTTGCTTCCGCAGTGGAGCTGATAGATAGAGATGAGGATTTGTTGATGATAGATTAGAAATTGGTCATACAGCTTAGCCACACTTGAGTTCTGACCTTGGAAAAACAGATAATTCTTTAAAACATTAAGCTGAATTAAAATTTGAGCCTTGAATGTTCATTAATTGTTGCAGGTACATTTCTCATCATGCTCGGCCTGCCTGTTTTCCTCTTCCTGTTGCTGTTGATGTGTAAACAGAGAGACCCCAGTCTTCTGAATTTTCCTCCTCCTTTGCCAGCTTTATATGATTTATGGGAAACCAGAATATTGGGAATCTATTTTCTCTGGTTTTTTCTTCAAGCTCTGTTCTACTTACTGCCAATTGGAAAGGTAAGTTTTTGTTAGTAAAGGGATATTATTGTGGGATTTTCCTCCCCCCTCCCATGTTTATAGACTTAAGTGTACAGTTGTTTTAAGGTTAGGAGCTGTCCTAAGCTGTCATAGCTACCAAACTTTAAAAATCGGATTGGGCTTTCTTGTGTAACTTTCCAAACCAAATAGAAAAGAATAAGCTGTTTTGTAAGTTAGTATGGCAGAGCTGTCTAAAATGCTGAAGTTAAGAATCTCACGGTATTTTGCAAAATAGCCTGACTAATGGTAGAGGTTCCAGGGGAAAAAGTTTTTTTTCTTAATATAGGTCATTTCAGGTGCAAGATTTAAATTATCAATAGATAAGATGCTGAGCTCAAATGGACTTCATATTGTATTTCTAACTTTTTTTGTTCAATCATGAGAGCTTCTAATTTTCATCCCTTACAGAAGTTTGTTGTCAAAAGAAAATTTTATGTTCTTTATAAACTCATGCCATATTCTTAAAATTGTTTCTGTTGCTTAGTGTAGTTTTTTCTTCTTTCAGTGGAATAATTTTCCTGGATATATTTAAAGTAACATAAGATTCCTAAGCAATAAATAATTTATTTAAAGATCTTACTCTTAGGCCTTAACAAATTTGCCAACTGTCTGTAAACAAAAGGATCATTTTTACTAGGAGTTGGCAAATGCCAGTGAGAGGAGGATAACACTGTATATTTTAAGTACTTTGGCATCTCACCATAACGTTGGCTGTAGTAAGGATTTTTGTGAGATAGACCTTCAGGCATTTTTAGGATGCGGCTTTACAGTCAAAATCACAAACTCAGATTAATTCAGTTCAAACAAGATATTGATTAGGAAAAGCAGCTTTGGTGATTAAATATAGTCACAGAATAAAGCTTAACTCAGTATTCACTAGACACCTTTACTAGATAAAGATCATCTGAAATTTGCCTGCGGGGTTTTGCTAATCCTATGATCTCCATAGGTTTTACATTTCCCATCCTGGGTTCTCTTTCATAGTAATCAAAAGATAAAGTAGTTTTAGCCCAAGACAGATGCAACCATGAGTATTTTACAGTTTTAAAATGAATTATTACATTTCTGGATAGTTATTTTGGGGAGTAAAATTTGTCTTCTATTGGGCAAGTGGACCTTTAATTTTAAGTCACTCAGTTCAAATTGTGAATTTCTTTTTGAGGGGTATGAGGGTGGGGACTCATGGCTGGGAATCGAACCCAGAGCTCCTGCATGGCAGTGATAGTGATTCTATCACTGAATCACTTGTGTACCCAAGTTGTGTATTTCTTGAGTATTTTTTTAATATGAATCACTGTGCTAAAACCTGTGGATAATTCCAAATGAGATGAAATGGCCCAAATCCATGAAGTACTCACAAAACATGAAATGACTAAATAACTGGATGAGTGTAGATGTTTAAATAGCAGAGCAAGCTAAGTATATGAATACCGATCTTTAAACAGCACATGGACCATATGAGACTGGAAGGACCCAGGATGTAAAATTGAATTTCAGATACATGGGGTAGAACCTGATTGAAAAGGACCCTGGGAATGTAAAACCAAGGAATTTGTACTCCCGTTTGTGTGCAGTGGGAAGCTATGGAAGATTTCTGAGCTAGAGATTGACTAGATATAAAGGTATTTAAAGCACATTTAGTCTTGTGGTGAAACAGGATGCTGAGTTGGGGGAGGGGTAAGATGGAATATTGCAATTGTTTCAGTACACTGAGAAGTGATAACTAGGTTTATGAGAAATTATTGAGTGTGGAATTGCTTCATCAAAGGGTTTGCCATTAAGGCTCTTAAAGCATGTTACAAAATTTCCTAAAGAATGATCCTCTTTTTGGGGCATGTTGAAATTTAAGTGATATTAGAAGATGCACATATAAAGGATGGTAAAGTATTATGTTTTTTTTTAATTTTTAATTTTTTCTTTTAAGGTTGTAGAAGGAACGCCTCTTGTTAATGGAAGACGACTCAAGTATAGATTAAATGGTGATTATTTTTTTTTTAAGGACTTGGATTGATGCTAGCTTAAAATTTTGAGTGTTATATTGAAACTGTTAATGCTGATTACACCAGAGGAATAAATAAATGATCTCTTAGTAATTGGAAGGGTATGCAAATAAGCTGCATACACTTACATCCAAGATGTAAAAATGTTGCCATGTAAAGAAATATAACCTCCTCGGTCACTCTTTCCCATTATCCTATTATATTTTCTTAATAGCATTTATCATTATTTGAAATAATTTCTGTGTTCATGTTTGATCATTGGAGTCACTTCTGTGGTCAAGAAAACCTGTGCTGATGGGGCATCCTGGTCACTGCTGTCCTCAACTGCCCACTCTCAGCCTTGCTCACCGTGTTCCAGCCCGTTGGCCTCTGGGCTGCCTCTTGAATATGTGTCATACTCTCTCTTCTCAGTGCCTGGAAAACGTTCCCCCTAATGTTTGATGGCTGGCTTCTTCACCTCTGTCGTGTCTCTTCTCAAACATTTTCTCTTCAGAGAAGCGTTCAGGTCACTTTCTGTCCCTTAGTTTGATTTATTTTTCTCTGTGGCTGTTATCCCTTCCTGACATAAATATATTTGTGTTCAGTGTGGGCTCCCCTCACTAGTGTGGAGCTTCATGGCCTGGGACTCGATTGTGTTCACTTATGGTGCTTTTGGTGCCAGGAAGTTTGCTGGGCACCTACAAAGCAGCCCTCATGTGCTCAGTGAGTAGATAACAGAATCGCAAGAAATAAGCCAACATTGACATTGCTTCCTCTTGATCGGACACCTCCTGTGGGCGGTGTATTTGCTGAGAGGATCAGTCCAACCCAGCCATTTAGAAATTTTGATAAAGTATACTTAACTTGCTTTTAAGAACTACATCTACATTGTAGCTATGTTAAGCACATTTTCATTTTACTAGATTGAGTAGAGTTTATTTCTGTTTCTTGGGAATTAAATTATAAATTTTAATCTTGGCCTTTTTATCTTATCAATTCTTACTTTTCTTTTTAACTTTGTAATATCTTTTGTTCAATAATTTATCTAGCACCCACTCTCTCTGAAATCATTCTACTGGGCTGTAAAAGGTAGGCAAAAAATATTATATTATATAAAGTGTCTATAGACACTTTGTGCCTTTTAGTGCTAAGCATGTAAAGCATCTAATCCAGCTCAGTGCCTGACCCATGGTGGATGCTTAACCTGTCAGATTTTTCATTTGCTTTTACCAAATTCCTTAGCTGATGGAACAAGATTTAGGGTCTTTGACACATTTCCTCGCTGTTGTTGGGTACAGCAGCAGTACAATTGACAGGCTGTCTGAGGAGAGGCGAGTTGTTTATTTTTTGCCATCATGTCTCTTGATATTAGTGTTTTGCAGGTTTCTCTTTAGGGTACCATTTCCTGTCTTTTGAAAGTAATCTTGTTTTATTTTTTGGTATCCCTGTGGAGGAGGGATATTGTATGGTCAGAGATTGAGCAAAGTATTTGTACGTGGGGCTGTTAGAGTAGAAGAGTAACTGGATTAGTTGCTTAGTCCTTTATTTAAAAAATTTCCTCATATAGTTACTATGGTTCTAATAAGAGACTTATTTTTATGAGATTTTACCTTATAAATTAGAGATACCTAAGAAATTTTGAATGATAAATTTTAGTCCACATAGGCTAGAGACCAAAAGACTGCTTTATCTACTATTAACTTTCTTTAATATTCATAAATTTTGTGAAATGTAAATGATTATTTTTAAAAGGTAAAGAAGTTGTAGGTAGCGTAGTCTTTGGGAGTAAACCTGATACATGAGAAATGTGGATTTAATAATAAATTAGAGATGATCATTGTACTTTATAAAACTTTTATTTTAGAATTCGTATAAATAATAGCTATGTTTTTTTCTCTGTTTGACTCTTTGTTCAAAAAAATTTTGATGCCATTATTGGAAAACAGCTCTTGCAGCTCTCAGCTCCTGAAAGCAAAACTGTTTCTTTAGCCAAAAGGAAAAGCAGCCAGTCCGCTGATGGCTCTTTCTGTATTTGTTCGTTAGTGCCAGGTGCGCTAGCATGGTACAAGAGTTCCTCCTGTGGGGCCTTGCAAGGTGCTTTCTAATTTGGAATTGAGTGTGTGTCTAGGCGCAGCAGTACCTACTGCATGTCTTCCACTAACCGTGATACTCAGTTTTCCTGCCTGGCCTTGGGAGGCATTTGTCTTGTGGCCTCTGCTTTGAGGGTGGGGTCTTGAAGTGTATAGAATGTGACTAGAATCTTTAAAAATCATTATTAAACAAGTTAGTTCAAGTATAAATATTTAAAATGTCATAGCTACCAAGATTGTCCTACTATTAGGTAATGACATTAGACTTTTTTTATTTAATGTAATTTTATTGATTTATGGGATATAATTATATACTGTGTAATCATCCAAAGTGTACAGTCAGTGGTCCACAGTATCACCATATGGCATTAAACTTTTAAATGTGTTTGGCCAAGCTCTGTTGCTAATTAGCCATTTGACTTTGGGCTTGGGAGTTTGAATTATGTGATTTCTGAGGTTCCTTTTAGCTTTTTTAACAGTAAGTTTCTATGCATTCCCTTTCTGCTTTCCCTTGATTTAAAGAAATAATGACTTTCACAATAAAAAAGTATAGTTTAAGTTTATTAAAATATCTGAAAAATTGTATGAGAGATGCGGTATCTACATTGAAGATTATGTCTCAGGGACATTTAGATATTTGCAGATTTGTGTATATTTGGCCCGAATAATGAAATTACTACATTAATTTAAAATAATATTGTTTCATAATGGTATAAATCTCGTATGACTTCTGTTAACATGAATTTTTTTCTTTTTCTTTTTAAGGATTCTATGCTTTTATCCTGACATCTGCACTCATTGGAGCATCTGTCTTCTGGGGCATAGAGCTTTATTATGTGTACAGTCATTTCCTTCAGTTTGCACTTGCAGCTGTTGTTTTCTCTTTAGTCCTGAGCATTTACCTCTATGCACGGTCTTTGAAAGTTCCCAGGGATGAATTGTCGCCTGCCAGTTCTGGTGAGCAGTGTTAAAACGGGTAGTGGCATCCCAGAGCCCCTGTCAGCTGTTTCCGGAGTTGTATAGAGTTCATTTTTGGGAGATGAAGAGAACAAGAAAAAATAAAAAGATGAAAAATTTAAGGAAAAATAAATTTAAAGGAAAACAGACCTTTAACTTTTCTTTATACTTTCCTATTCTTTTCATATTTTAGTCGTTTAACAATAAATCATTTTAGTAACTTGAAAGCAGCTGCCCTTTCAGTAGACTAGCTAGCCCTAGATCCCCTCTAGCCCCAGCCATCTCCTGTTCAGGCCACTGCCCTCCCCAGGCTATGCATCAGGCTTCTGGGGCAAGTGAATTGTCACCCCTGGAGTAGACAACAGTATAGTTTTTAAGCCTCATGATTGGTTTGGAATTACTGTTGTGGTAAAATTTTTTCCCTCCTCAGGAAATGCCATCTATGATTTCTTCATTGGTCGAGAATTAAATCCACGAATTGGTACGTTTGATCTCAAATACTTTTGTGAATTGCGCCCTGGATTGATTGGGTGGGTAAGTTCTTTTTTTTTTTTCTAATTTTAATCAGTAGTACAAATTAGTCTTACATTTAGAAATGTAGACAGGTTTATGCTAAGCAGTACACAGTATATTTTTAGGCATAATCAGAGTTTCCATAAATCTACTTTAAACAGAGTATTTTCTTATTATAAATATAATCCAGAAATTTGAGATGCCATTATTGATTATTAAAAATTAAGGAGTTTGGGTTTGTTTCATTTTGATTATATCAGCTTATATTTATGTAGGAAAGTAATAGTATAGATTAATTCATTTAAGGAAAAAATGTCTTTTCTTCCCTTTTTTTTGGGTGCGGTGCATGGTCTGGGAATCAAACCTGGGTATCTCGCATGTAAAGGCAAGCATTCTCCCACTGAACCACTCATGCACCCTTTTTTCCCTTTTTTTAAGATAAAATCTTTTGAACTAATTTTAGATATGGGAAAGTTACAAAATAGAGCAAATTGTTCCCTCATATTCCTCGTCCCACTTCCTCTGTAGTCAGCAATAGTTCCTTAGTCTTTCCTTGTCTTTCATGACCTTGACGCTTTTGAAAAGTATTGGTCAGTTATTGGTAGAGCATCTCTCAATTTAGGTTAGTCAAGTATTTTCTCATGACTGGAGTGATGTTAAGCAGTTTTGGCAAGAATACCACAGAAATGATATTATGACCCTTTCAAGGGCTGCATTGCATCAAGGGTTCCATGATGTTGATGTTTCTTATTACTGGTGGTGTTTCTCTGGTTAAGGTGGTTTCTGCCAGGTTTCTCAGCTGTGAAGTTACTGTCTTTCCCTTTGTAGTTGTTGAGTATCTCTAGGGAGATTACCTCGAGATCACTCTTTCCTCTTTCATTTTCAGGTGCTTATTAACTTGGTGATGCTTTTGGCTGAGATGAAACTACAGAGCCGCAATGCTCCATCCTTAGCAATGGTTTTGGTTAACAGCTTCCAGCTATTATATGTGGTGGATGCTCTTTGGAATGAGGTAATTAATTTTATGAGCAGAGGCCTTAGAGTCAGACAGATTTGAGTGTGGGTGGGTGACTGATCTCTGAGCCTTAGCTTCTTATATACAAAGTGAAAGTAACACAAACCACCTCACAGGGCTGTTGTGAGGATTAAGTGAAACTGTCCATGTAAAGCATTTGGCCAGCACACATGGTGACTATGACCAGTTTTGAGGAATTTGTGAATACTTTCATGTACATCAGCTTCTCTTTTAGATGCTAAGTAAATAAATATTTAAATGTTTAAGATCTGTGGGTCTTTGGTTTTGTGGACCTAGTCATATAAATAAAATTCATGTTCTCAGCTATTACATGACATAAAATTGGATGGACAAATTATCATCAAATTAGGTGGTGTTATTGGTTTGCCAAGAAGTAGCAACTTCTTAAATAATGGAGAAAGTTTTATTTTTTGATGTTTTCAAAATGCAAAATGCAGCTCTAATCAGATGACTGTAAAATCAGAAATTATGATATTTTGAGGAAGCCAGTTTTCTCATATATTGAAAATCATCACTGCTTTTTTATTGCTTGAAGCCTGGTGAAGGTCTTGACTTGTTTAAATATAATGAGTGTGAACCTAAGGGCCTAGGTTTTATGACCTCTGTTTTTGTGTTCCATACCCTTTTTGCTTTCTAGGAAAAAAAAAGCTCTTTGAATAAGTTGAGGTATCTCTCGTTTTTTTTAACATAGAATTTTGTATGATTTTTTAGTAGAGCTTATACTTTTCTAATTTTTATGTATCATTGGTACCCACTAAAGTTTGAAGGATACTCTCAGGCCAGGCCTTCTGGTAGTGTCACTGCATTCCAGTGTCTGGCCTTCATTTTTGCATGCTTAGAGGTGATCTAGTTTAGGAACCTTCTTGCTCATGCTAACCAAGTCCACGTGAGGGTAATGCACTTTTATTAATTTACAGTGAGAATTGAAGCAGTCAGCTAGCCGTGTTGCCAGGTAGCTTATTTTCTTCTGTGGAAAAATTATAGAAAAGCCAAATTTTCATTGATGAGAGGTTAGGTTAGTGTGCATGGACTTGAAGGGGAGTTGGCAAACATTATTCTTTCAGCAGCATAGTTTGAACACTTTTACTCCATGGTGGGCACTGTGCTCAGTACTGGGATGACAAAAGTGGAACATATGGCCCCTGTCTTTTAGAGGCTAATGGAAGGAGAATGACTTAGAAAGCTACAGTACGATAACACACTTGCTTTAACAGCATGCGAATGGGGAGGCAGCATCTGAGAAGTACCCATGTTTTATAGGGATGGGTCAAGAAAGATGGCATGGTCGGGGCGGGGGGCAGAGGGAGAAGCCTGGGCAAAGGCCTGGAGGCCTAAAAGGCAGTTTGGAGATCTCTTATTTCAGTCTCTTAGAGTCAAGAGTGTGGAGTGACAGGCAGTGGAGCCTCACAGTCGCTTAGTGTGATATACATGCTGCCAAGATTCCTTGTTAAAAAAACTTTTAAGAAATTTTGATTGTTGTACCGTCTCCTAGACCTTTGTACATTGACAATATAAGAACCAGTACTTTATTTGAATACTTGAATAAGCTTCAAAGTTTTTTCCCTCAAACTTTTTCTTTTTTTTTTCCCCCTTCCCTGTGCCTTCACAGGAAGCATTATTGACCACCATGGACATTATCCACGATGGATTTGGATTTATGCTGGCTTTTGGAGATCTAGTGTGGGTTCCATTTATCTACAGCTTCCAAGCCTTTTATTTAGTCAGTCATCCAAATGACTTGTCTTGGCCAGTTGCTTCTCTGATTATTGCTCTGAAACGTGAGTGTTAATTCCATTCTCTGTATATTAGGTGTTATGTACTGAACTGAACCTCTTATGCTCTCTGATAGCCTACCTGTTTATAACATGTCCTTTTAAACGACTGTAATTAGCTCAAGATTGAGCTACTTTGTGATAGATGAATAATAAAAAAGATTTTGTGTCTCACCAAAAAAATAGATGCTTCATACTCAGGTAGTAGCTCTCTACTCAGGTAGTATTAACAAACCAATCTGTTTTTATATTTAATAAATTTAATTTAAATTAATAAATTAATTTAAAATGTAAATATAATTGTTTTAGCAATGATTCAACTTCTCTGTTGAGTGTCTGCTTTCTGCTAGGCACCTTCAAAAAGAAAGCTTGGCTTTGACTTCATACAGCTTACAATTCAATAGAGAAATAAGGCATTCAAATAATTATGGCACAAGGCATATGAATGAGTATTCCAAGAGGAATTTCTAGACTAAACATAATGGAGTTTAAGGTTACAGAACTTTTTTCTGGGGAATATCAGTGTAAACTTATTGGAGGACGTATTTGATCTGAACTTGGAATTTCAGTGGGTAATCCTCAGTGGGATGAGGAGATACATAATTTTGATAGAAGAAAAACTTAAGCAAGGGTGGGGAAATTTGAGACATGTTTGGGAAAAAGTGAAGAGTGCAGTTTGAAGCTAAGGTTGATGGTGGATTAGCTTCAGGATGGGTTTTCTTTATCCTTTTGTCATTACAGTTTATTATACAGCTCCCTCAGAGAGTGGGAAGGGAGAATTAGCACTGAACTTCAGATACAGCTGGTTTTGCTACTAGTTGGTATCCCTTGTAGAAGAAGAAATTCACGCTGTTGGTTAATGTTAGGATTTAGTTTTATCATTGGTTCCATTATCCACATCAACCACAGCTGTGTGTTAGTCACAAAAGTATATATTTGGTAAAAGCGGGAAAAATTTTACTAAAAATAGGGAATGGAATTATTTTCTTCCACTTTATTGAGGATTTGACTATATGATAGTTGATGGTGGTGTATTAGGCCTATTAATTTTGAAACTTGAATAAAGCTATCAACTTGTACGCTTATAATGGAATTCAGCATATATTTATGTACAAGATATTGTATTATTAATTCTAAACTATTTTATTAATAAGTGTCAGTAGTACTATAACCAGCAGATGAAATATCACATAATTTTGATTACATTATTTTATTGTAATATGGGCTGTCTTAGATTTTATTCATGTAACTATATATTTTTGCCTTCATGTTATTCCAAAGGTGGATGCTGAACACAGTGTGATAGATTTCAGGGTAGTTATCATTTGACATTCTGGAATTGAGAGTTTGAATTGTTTGTGAGATATAAGACTATTCTTTGGTTTGGAAATTTCCTCAGAGAATAGAAATAATCTTTAAATGAAATTACAGATGATTTTAAATATTATATCTAAATTATTAACATATATATATATAAATATGTATTTTTAATATTACAGTTTTTGGATATGTTATCTTCCGATGTGCGAATTCTCAGAAAAATGCATTCCGGAAAAATCCTACTGACCCAAAGCTTGCCCGTAAGTATTGATTTGTATCTGTCACATAAAGAGTTCATATTTCTGTTTGCTTAAAGACTAAAATGTATATATATATTTTTAAATATAGATTTAAAAACCATTCATACTTCAACGGGAAAAAACCTTCTAGTTTCTGGATGGTGGGGCTTTGTCCGCCACCCTAATTACTTGGGTGACCTCATTATGGCCCTGGCTTGGTCCCTCCCATGCGGTAAGTGTTTAAGAAGAGTCTTGGTTTGTGCTTCAGCCCCTGCAGGATGGGTGTGTCCTTTGTTGGGATGCAGGGTCAGTGTAAGTCTTTGTATCAAGGTCCTCTTGATCTGGGAGCTGTTTTCTTATATGCAACACATCATTTACCCAGCTTCTGAGGGGAATTAGGAATTCAGAGAAGTTGAAGTTTTACTTTAAATTTCTAAAATTTAAAACTGGCCAATAGCTTTTCTCTAACAGTTTACCCACTATCCCTAACTTTATAAGCATTTCATATGGAAATTATTTAGCTTTTTTGTTTGTGACTCAGTGTACACAGAATAGATTCTGAAAAACTGATTAAGAAGAGAAGAAATTATTTTAATTTTTTGTTTTCTGTGGCACCCTTGCAAGTGTTCTGGTAGTTTGGTCCACATTCAGCAGTGCTCCCTGTTCTCTTTCACCCCACAGAGCTTTGGTGAATGGCAGTTTTTCTTCACTGAGGGTAGGCGGAGAAGAAATGGAGATATTTGCCTTACTTTTGAGTACAGATGTTAGGATTGTGATGAATTGTTATAATGGGTAAATCGGTCCTCTGAATAGATTTTATTCAAATACTATTTTAAGCCACATACCAGTGGGATTCTATGACAAAGTTTAGTTGTTTTCCCCATTAATGAAGAAAATGAAGTTCATTTTGGAGGATTTTGGTAAAAGTGGGAAAAACATTATTATGTAGTGTTAATAAAAATATCTGATACTACTTAATATTATTACCCACAGGTTTTAATCACATTCTGCCTTATTTCTATGTGATTTATTTCACCACGTTGCTTGTCCACCGAGAAGCTCGTGATGAGCACCATTGTAAGAAGAAGTACGGCCTGGCTTGGGAAAAGTACTGTCAGCGTGTGCCATACCGCATATTTCCATATGTTTACTAGTTTACATCAAGTCTATTTTTTAAATGCCATTGCAAATTTTAGCTTCCATTTGCAAAAACAAAAACAAAAAATCCCAGATAAACCTTCTGTTGCACTGACAGGATCTGTATGCTTTCTAGTGCTTTTTGAATCAGAATTGGAGAGCCAAGTACTAAGTCTTTTTAATATAGCCATGTTTATTTTTATTATAACAACATAAAAATGTAAAGATGTTAAAATTTCCATTTTAACAGGAAATTTTCAGTCCTTAAAAATCCGAAAACAAAAGACACTTACTAGAAATGCACTGAAAAGAATACTTTAAATATTTATAGTTTTAGATTTACTTTTCAAATTTTGATTTTTTTGTCTGTTTTCCTGCAACGAAAACACTTTTAAAGTACATTTGTTTGTACTGCATTAAGAAGATTGAATTTTTGTTTATTTCCCTTTAATTAAATCATTTGCTAGTTACATGATTTGAAAGTGAAAACTGGTCCTATTTATTTAAATGCTGTATGTGAAAAGAGAGTATTAGCAGACATTGCTTAAAAGGGACCATTTAGCAGTTGGTTAAACTTCAACTTCTAAAACTGCTTTTGAAAATGTAAATACATAGCTTACTTTTATGTAATATATATGGTGACTTCAGATTTTTCTGTACAGTATTTTGAATGTGAGATAATTGTCAAGGCTAAGTGTCTTTTAACAAAAAAAATTTCAGTATTTTAAGTTCTGTAAAGTAATACATGTGTGAATTAAAAATTTTGAAGCAATTAGAATTCATTTAATATTGTATAGAAGATGCTATTAAAACATAGGAAGGATATTTTTCTTAATCCAGAAGAATTTGGCATTGCTACCTCAATTGCAGGTGTTTGTTTGCCTTTATAAAACTGTTGCAAATAGAATAAATATATATTTTTGGAGTAGCGTCACTATTTAAACATTTTTACACAGATTGGTATTTGAAAATTTGCCACTTCAGGCTAATATTTTTCTATGTTTTTGACTTTTTAAATTAAACATGTTTTTGCTACTGTTTAGTTCATGCAGTTTATACTGTATTTTGTATATCCTTAATATTTAAAAACTTTACCCCTGTAAAGGAGTGTTCTGTTCATCTTTAGAAGTCTATTCATTTAAAAACAATTCAAGGAAATAGTTCAGATTAGCTTCTCTCTTTAGTTTGATATGTGTGTATAAGTTAGCTTTAGCCATTAAATTCCAGTGAAGTTGATATAGTCTCATTTATTAATTGTCTTGTAATGAAACAGTATCAGATTCACAAAACTTTTGTTTTAAAAGTTAAATTGTTCTCAGTATATTATACATAGGGGGATCTAATAAATATAGTGTGTATGTTGGGTTTTAATTAATACATTTTATATTAGATATAATTATAAAATCTAAATTAGCCATTTAGATATGCAGTGTTCATTCCACACTGCAATTTGAAGTGTCTGTAATTTAGCATATGTTAATGTGATCATGAAATAGGTTTACCTTAGCATTCTGGCAGCCTATAGCCTTTAACCATTGTTCTGGTGAAATGACAGTGTTTTATTAGTAGTGGTATATGCAGGCAGTTCTTTATGTTTTTCTTCTGGCATCAGAAAGTGGTATCCCAGCATATTCTGTACTAGATCAACAAGGGATCTTTCAGGGAAGAAGAAGGACACTTAATTATTTCCCTGGTAATGAAGAGCCTGTTACTATCACAGTCCTGCAATTTTTGGATAATATGAGCTTGTTTTTTATTTTGTTTTTGACATGTTTATTTGATAAGTAGAAGTTTTATAATGAAATTTTAAGTTTGAAATAAAGTTGAAAATTAAAAGATGTTACTGTGATCGCTTTAAGCTTCATTTTTCTTGCCTGGAACTCTGGGGATATTGGGAACAAGACAGGAGCCCTTAGATTATGCACCCCTCAATCGCACCCTCAGTGCTCTAGGACCATTTGTTTGGGATTGCCCTGGATCAGAGGGAATACAAAAGACAAACTTGACCCCTTGGCCAACTGATGTTTCTGTTGGGGCTTGCAGAATGTTGGAGTGGGAAGGAGCTAGTTGAGAATCCCAACTCCCTGATAATGGTCTTACATTTAGTATTTGCTATTGAGAAAATAAAGAAATGATAAAACTATCATAGATTATCATTTCCGCATGAATTTTATTAATCATAAGAACACCTATGTCCATTTGAAAGAAAATACATATGTTTGTGAGAGACATTTATATCTGTAGGCAGTGCTTGGTGCTCGTTTGGGTTTGCCCTGTGGTAGTTGGATGTCTTGGTGACGCCATCATTTGCTAGACCAGTACTCTCCATTTCCCTTCCCAGTGTCACATTTTGGATGTATCAGAATATGCGTCTATACCAAGAAGTAGGTTAAAAATATGTGATCCATACATTGATCTTTAGTTTTGTACTGTTTGGAAAAAAGGCCTTGTATGTTGGTGGTTTCCCTAAATCACATACTGTTTTAGCAAGTTAGGAAGAATTTCTCAAATAGCAGGTGAATGGATCAAATAAGACCCCACCTTGTAACTTTCATTAAAATCCTATGTTTTATCATTTTATTATTGGTCCCTAAATGACACTGGGTCTTTATCATTCTTTTGTACAGCTTTATGTATTTAGTTAGGTTCTTACCATGTTGTTCTGATGATGCTATTTTCAGATAGTACCATTTCCTAGATATAAAAGTAAGTAGATATTTAATATTTTGTTCATAGCTGTTAAAGAGTCAGGTTTTGGGGATATGCCCCTCCTTCCCATTTCACTACAGTGAGAATGGACTATTTGATCTTTTGTGTATATGTGGGATATGTTTTCTGCCGATGAATCTATTGCTGAGGTAAAGTGACAAGGAATGTAGCTCTGAATCCAAGCTCTACTCCTTCCCAGCAATGTTGGCATGAACAAATTGCTTAATCTATTTGAGCACCGGTTTCTTCATCTGTAAAATTGGACTGATATGCCCACATAGTACAGGGGTGATCTGCAGATTATATAGGAATTCTTATTTATTAGTGCTCAACATAGTGCTTAGTAATGGTAGATATTATTTGTAGAGTATAATAAAATTCTGCTTCCAGAAATACATTTCAATCTTAATCCAGTTTACTGAATCCTCAAAATTGGTTTTTCAGTGGAAAGAGAAGCATAGTGAAATTGGGATAAGACATTAAAAGGTTGATGCTATGTCCTTTTTTTAAGGGAAGATGGTCCCATTCTTTTATCTCAGAAGGCTGCAGTCAAGTCAGAAGTTTAGTGTTTTATTTCTAATCAGAGAGGCCAAGAAAATATTCCAAAGAATTACTCTACATGTATATATTTTATTTAATAGTAGAGTCAGAGGTTCATAAGAACATTCCTGATACCATGCCATGTACTATGGTTTTTACTTTTAGAAAAGTCAAACCTATATTCCAGGTTATGCTGACCTGTACTAGAACCAAACTATATAGACAATGCATGTCAAGTTTTATCTGCTTAGAATAAAAAGCAGCTGAAAGACTCCACTATATGTTGAAGTTTTTACTTACAGAAGGGAGAAAGACTGAACCTATCCAGTCTGGCTGAACCCAAATGTTTATGAAGGGTGTTCACAACATGTGGATGTCTTGAAACATTTAAGTATGGTAGAGTCAAAATAAAATGGTTTGGTATGGAAGTTTAGTCTTCATTTATCTCACACAGCAGTGCAACCCGCATTGTGATCCAGTGACTAGGAGGTTTCTTTGTGGATAAATACACTGATGTTAAAAAGTTTGTAGATAAGCCAGTAGTTGTTAAAATTCCCAACCTCTGAGGTGTCTGGTAAACTGGGCATTCAAAAGTGTAGCGCTCTGAGTCTGTCTGATTAGAAGTAATTGGTTTTTCAGTAGAAATCTTAAAAAAAAAAAAAAGATACAATAGTCAAATTTCATAATTACGACAAACTAGTAATTCACATTTTCTGTATGGTTAATTTGGGGGCTTTGCTCTGAAGTAAATACATCCAAAGTTAGATGGTTAATGTAACTGCTTAGGGAAATTATGCCTGTCGAATTTAATTTTAAAGAGTAGTTATGTTTCTTGAGAAATAGCATTCCATGTTAGTATAGCATTTATTTTAGATTTCAGCAATATTTTGGGATATTTAAAAAGTTTGCTATCTTTATTATCAAATTTCCCTTGTGAAATCATAGGGAATGGGGACTTAGTGATAAACAGCTGGGTTATTACCTTTGTTGGCAAAAAGTGTATTTCAGGAAAATCACAAGAAATCTCAAAAGGCAGTGAGTCATCTAGTATTTTTTTTTCATGATTCCACCTTGCCCCCTCCATGAACAAACCAAAAATGTGGACTCCATTATGTGAGGCTTCTGTGCCCTACAGTCAAAGAAAGGCAGTGTAAGTGGTTCCCCAGGCAGTATACATGAGGAGAAGTAGCAAGCCAATCTGGAGGCTCCGTCAAGAGGCAGATTGCTGCCCTTCCATCCCAGTCTGGTACCATCCCTGCCCAAGGCATGGTTTCCAAGTTCTAAGATGAATACTTGCCTCCTCTTCTCTGAGCTCTTAGCAAGTTAATAGGCTTTGACCTATATACATGATGATTCTGTATTGATAAGTATTTCAAACAATCTGGAGTAAAACTCCAGATTCCTAGGATTATAATTCGGTAGCCCAGCTTTTTAGGAGAGAACAAGAACAAAAGGAGTCAGAATACAGTGTTTAAACTTTTTCACTTGCAATCATTGCAGCTACAATTATTCATTGAGGCTCTGGAAATTTGAAAAGGCTGGCAAAGGTTCTATATCATATCTCTGAATAATATGAAATGGGTTAAGTAAAATGAGTTTACATGAGTTCTCTTAAGTGCAAAATGTAGTTGCTTGAAGCTCCCATTCTAAATGACACAAGGTGTGCCTGGGGAGGGTGTGTAAAGGAATATGCAGTGTGCTGTGGGGATAGGCAGCTGAGCTTGGTGCTTCTCAAAGAAGGTTCTGCCTTTTCTGATGGACAGGTCTCCTCAGGAAGAGGGAGATGGGCACAGATGTTCTGAGCATGAACGAGCACTCAGATCTTGGTTCTCCACTGGCCTTGGCATCACCTGCAGCTTGTTTACATGTGGACCATAATAGCTTTGATGACACTGCTTTCCACTCTGTGGAACATGCCTTACTTGAAGGAACAAACTGGACTCATAAGGCACCTTGCATTTTAGCTTATTTTAAAAAAGGCTTACCAGGGATTGCTTTGCATAATGACTTCGGCTTCTCTTCCTCTTTTAACTTTTATATAACTTCAAAATTTCATATACTGTATTTGCATTACTGTTGTCTTTTAAGATAAAGCTTGGAAGAAGTTTTCTAAAGCATTTGAGACTGTGATTTCCATTTATACTTGATTTGTATGACTTGGCCAGGGCATACATGGGTCTTTCCTCTGAAAAACTCAAATTGTGGGCCATTTATAAGCAGCCATTTTGGAGTGATTTAACTCTGTGATGAGCCGCTCTAAATATATGGGGGTAATCTTTCATTTAATTCTAAACTGGTTGTTGGTATAAAGCAGAAATTACCAAGAATATCTGGTTGGGAGGTTATGGACAACGCTAGGGACAAAGACAAATTTGGGAGGTCAGAGACTATTCCCTTCTCTCCTGTGAGGCATAAGAAAAGCCCCCAGCTCACATCTGCCTCTGTGCAGCTTTTTTATGTCTAATAAGGCATATAGGAAGACATCAGGATATAGGCTGGAAAGTCAGACTTGTGTTCAAATCCTGTGATCTGAGCTTTGCGATCTTGGATAGGCTACTCATTCTTTTTTTTTTTTTTTTTTTTTTTACAAGAGCAGCCTCTGAGAATCGAACCTGGGTCTCTGCCATGGCAGGCGAGAATCCTGCCACTGAGCCACCATTGCCCACCCTACTTACCCTTTTTTAACCTCAGTTTCCAGAGGGTAACAATTTAGAGGATTAAATAATGTGTGTAAAGAACTTAGCATAGTATCTGGCACATAGTAAATGCTCAGTAAAAATGTTGGTAGTAAAGTATCAATGTCATCATTATCAGATAGATTGTGATCTTCTGGAAGGCAGGAATATCATCCCGATATTCCCAGTACCTATCACAATTCATTTGTTAAAAAATAATGAAATAATAATTCAAATAACTTCAACTTTAGATCACAGTTTAAATCATCTAGTCCAAACACCCATATCATGTTTAAATTTCTTCTGCTCCTGTATCCTTGCAGAGAAGAGTAGGACCAGGGCTGGGCCAAGAGGGTAAACACAGCATGATATTGGCCTCCTCCACTCACTTTAAATCCCAGAATAACAGAAGAGGTATTTTAAAAAGAATAAATTCATAAAAGCAGTAGAAAACAAGAGGCATTCCTAAGGGAACAGAAATTAGGATCTCCCCAAAACACACGGTTTGTCTTTAAAATTGTCTTAACATTTACTTAATAAAAAGAATAAAAAAATGAGTTTATTACATTTCATTTTTTATAAAATAGGTGGGATTTTGATCAGCTTGCACCAAATTGCATGTATGTGTATATGTACATGTAGGGGAAAATTGCTACCTTTTAATGTGTTTTTCTATATAAAAACAGGTTTTCTATTAGTTGCTAGCACATAGAAATACAACTGATTTGGTATATTTACCTTGTATACAACAACCTTGCTAAATAAATTCACTTATTTCTATTAATTTAATCTCTATTTGGGTTTCTACATACACAATCACAGTGTCAGAAAATAGCAATCATTTTTATTTCTGTCTTTCTAATCTTTGTGCCTATTATTTCTTATTCATGCCTTATTGCAATGGCTAGGACCTCAAGTATTTTGTTCAATAGAAGAGTTGATAACGGATTTTTTTTCTTTTCTTAAAAATTTAAACTCAGTTTAAAAGAAGAAAGGTGGATATGATAGACAACTGGGATGAGTTGAGTATTAGCATGGAGGACAAAATGTTACAAGTAAAAGAAAGGGAATAACTTCCACTCTTCAGAGTGCAAACTTTTATCCTGGTAGATCCTTTACAAGGATGATAAGCAGGGATGAAAATTGTATGTAACTCCTATTAAAGAGAGAGCAAGATTACTTCTCATTTTGCCATTGTACCGCCATTTAGTATACCTAGATTTTTAAAATATATTTTTATTGTGAAATCTTCATACATAAAATCCATCCATGGTATACAGTCAGTGGCTCACAATATCATCACATAGTTATGTCTTCATCACCTTGATCATTTTAGAACATTTGCATCACTCCAGAAAAAGAAATAAAAAGAATAAAGAAAAAACTCATACATCTATACTACTTCCTTCTAATCACCCTAATGCACCATAAACTAAAACAAGATATCTATATAATGCATAAGAATAACCTCCAGGATAACCTCTCAACTCAGTTTGAAATCTCTCAGCCAATGAAACTTTATTTTGTTTAATTTCACTCTTCCCCCTTTCGGTCAAGGCTATCTCAATCCCATAGTGTGAGGTCCTGGGTCATCCCAGGAGTCCTGTCCCATATTACCAGGGAGATTTACACTCTTGGGAGTCATGTCTTGCACAGTGAGTTCACTTGCCTAGTTGGCTTAGAGAGGTCACATCTGAGTAACAAAAGTTCTCTAGGGGTGACTCTCAGACATAATTATAAATAGGCTTAGCCTATAGGAATAAGTTTCATAGGAGCAAACCCCAAGTTCAAGCGTTAAGCCTATTGAATTGGTTGTCCCCACTGCTTGCGAGAATATTAGGAATTCCCCAGATGGGAACTTTTAATATTTCTTCCCTGTCCACCAAGTGGACTTTGCAAATACTTTTTAATTCTTTGCCCAAATTACTCTGGGATATATTGGGGCATCACAGTAACCTGTACAAACCAACAAGATCTCACACTCTATTCAAGGGTCTGATAATGGATATCTTTGTCTTTCTCCCAAAACTCAGGGTAAAAGCACTTAATATTTCATCATTAAAGAGTGTGTCAAATAAGATAAATTTTTAAAGACCCAAATAAATATTAGTTTTGGAAGTAAATTAGTTAATGTGTAAATTCCCCAAAAATTGATCTATAGATTCAGTGGAATCAGAATAAAATTCCAAGGTGGGTGGGTGGGGAGGGGCTGTTAGAAAGTGACAACCTGATCCTAAAGTTTATATGGAAATGAAAGGGGCCAAGTATAGTTTAAGAAATCTTAAAGAAGAACAAAGTAGGAGGATATTATACTCCAGATATTAAGACTTAATCTGAATCTATAGTAATTAAGTCTATGTTAATAGATTATAGTATGATGGCAGTACAAAGAAAGACAAATAGACCAATGGAACAGAATAGAAATTCCAGAAACAGGTTCAGGTGTATACAATTATGTGATATATGACAGAGGTGAAGTAAAGTAAGGGTGATTATTTCAATAAAAAAGGAAATGGTGCTAAGTCAATTGGATACCCATATGGAAAAAAAATTAACTTTGACCTCACCTTTTATCATATACAAACTCAGTATTTTTGACCTCACCTCTTATCAGATACAAACTCAATTCTATGTGAATCATAGACCCAAAAGAGAAAACAATTGAGCTTCTAGAAGATAATATGGGCAGATATTTTCATGACCTTGGGATAGGAAAATATTTTTTTAACAGGACACAAGAAGCATGAATCATAAAAGAAAAGACAGATAAATTGGACTTCATGAAAACACAGAACTTTTGTTTATCAAAACACACCATCAAGAAAATAAAAAGTCAAGATACAGACTGGGAGAAGACAATTTCAATATATATATATGATAAGACTTGTATTCAGAATATATAAAGAACTTCTATAAATCAATTAAAAAAGGACAGACAACCCAATTTAAAAGTAGGCAAAAGACATGAACAGGAACTTCATGAAAAAAGGATATCCAAGTATCAATAGGTATATAAAAATATACTCATCTTCATTAGGCATCAATAAAATGCAAATTAAAGTCACAAAGAGATATTACTACACACACACCAGAATGGCTAAAATTAAAAGACTGATGATACCAGGTATTGACAAGTCTGTGGAGCAATCTTATACATTACTGGTAGATGTGTAAATTAGTACAACTAAATAGGAAAACCATTTGGCAATAGCTACATCAAATCTAAATATGCCTATCTGTGACTCTAATTTAATTCCAAGATATTAGGAAGAAATGGATATTTATGTCCACCATAATTATATACAGTAACATTCAAAGCATATTTAATTCTAATCACCCAAAAGAGAAAAAAGCCCAAAATGTCCATCAGCAGAACAAATAAATTTGTGGTACATTAATACAATGGGAACACTGCAAAGCAATAAAAAAGATAAAACAATTCCTATATGCAAAATAAGGATGAATCTCACAGACATAATTTTGAGTAAAAGCAGTCAGACACAAAAGAGTACATACTGCATTACATTTAAAGGAAGTTCAAGATAATAAAAAGTAACCTAGGATAATAGAAGATGGAATAGTGATTACCTCTGAGGGGGTATTAGCCAGGAGGGGGGTATAGGGAAATTTCTGGAATGCTTACCTCATTCTGGGCAGGTGAGTGAAATTCTTAAGATTTGTATCCTTTATGTCTATTATACCTCAGTGAAAACCAACAAAAAGAAGCTACTAAAAGAGTAATAAAATAAACCCAAAGAAAGCAGAAAGAACGTTAAAGGTAAAAGCAGAATTGAGAAAGCAAGCAAACAAAACAACATTAATGTCCATTAATAAAGCAAAACTCTGATTCATTTGAAAAAAATAGATGAAACTGACAATTGGAAAGTCTGAATTAGGAAAAAAATTAGAAATGAGTTAAGGGGACTAACCGCAAAGAGTAACATTTGGGCCCAAACCAAATTTGTGAAGAGCATAAGCTGGTGCTGCCATGAGACTGAAAAACACACTGGGCATAGCAGCTGACATAGATTTATTAGGACTTACGAACAGGAGAAAGTCTGTCAGTGCCAGTCCAGAGGGATAGCACTCTGCAAAGGGACAGGCGTGCAAGAGGCAATATGTATATGATTTCAAAACAAAGATTCTATATAGTATGAAGACATTGGTCCTCTAGTATAAACATTAAAGGGGCTTAAGACCTGATATTTTACTAAGATTAATGCTTAAGATTAAGATACAATCAGTTTTGTATGGTGTATGAAGACAACCGCAATAATTTTTTTTTAAAGATACAATCAGTGTCATTTTACATCCATGATTACATTCTTCTGCCTCCAGGGACATTGTTTTCTTTCTTGACCTTTATCCTGATTAAGCAGGTTGTTAGTGCCTTCATTCCTGTTTAGGATACAGCTTGGGCTTATCCTAAAATAATTTGTAGGGTATTAAAAATCCTATTCATGATAGCAGCAATTATGAAACAAGTAGGAAAACAGTCACAAAACAAGTAGGAAAACAATCCAACAATAATAATTTCTAAGATGAAATTTCTAAGAAGAAAAAACTTAATGTACATGAGAGATCTGAATAAATGAAAAAAAGTTTTTATATAAAAAATATTCAAAAAGATGGCAGTTCTCCCTTACAATTATAAATAATTTGCCTGCAAACTGATCTAAGTCCTAACAAAGTTTTAAAATGAAACGTGATTAGCTTATTGTCAAATTCATCTGGAAGAGAAAAAATGCAAAAGTCAAGGTAGCTTTCAAAAAGATGGACGAGGACTGACTTGCTTTATTATGTATCTATGGGTACTTTCAAACTTCTGACACTGTGTGGTACCGGTTCTGAAATAGAAAAATAGATTCCTAGGGCACAGATTTTGCAAAAAACAGCTAGGGCCCTTCAAATCAGTGGTAGAAAAATGGAGAGAGAGTGGCAGGACTGAGCTTGCCTGAGCTGCTGGCTCCCTGCTCTGTGCTCCCCTCAGAGCCCTTGCCACTGCCCTTGTCAGCCTGCATCTGCTGAATGTGCCACTGAGTTCCTTTGTGAGTTGGATGGGGGTTTCTCCTTGGGACCTGACTGGGCAGGCATTTCAGCTGTGGAATAGCCACAAGGAGAGGTTTGCTCACTGAGTGAAATGTCTCCTTTAAACCCTGACCTCAGCAGCATCTGCATCCAGTCTTCATTTGAAATAGGGGATAGATACAGTTTAAAATTCATTAATTTTATTTACTTAAATATGCTATTCATTTACTTTATTTACAATTCTTTCTCCCTAAACAGAGAGCGAAGTGCTCTGATGGCATGTGGACTCAGAGGCAGGACAGTGCCTGGTGTGTCCCACAACTCTAGTGCCTAACGTGGCACTAAATAAAGGTCTGTTGAGGGAATAAGTGAATGAATGCTTGAATGAATGATAGAATGAATGACTATTCTTTCCAATCTTTTAAGTACTCTATTACCTTAAAAGCTTTTCTGACTATGTTGAGATTCTTTTGGATAATGATGGAGAACTCCTCATCTTCAGTGTCAGCAGTGTCAGAAATCACAGAGTGGGTAAAAGTGAGGGCGTCCGCAGGGATTCCTTGGGATCTTCCATAGTCTTGAAGCACAGCAGTAAGAAAGCCTGTGGACAAAGACACATCAGAAATTTCTCCTAAGCCTCAGGGATCTGCCCTCTCCAAACCCTCCCATGGGGGTTAGCAATACTGAGGTCTCAAGGGGAAGAAAAGGGAAGGGCAGAGGAAAAGTCAGTAAAGGAAAGATGAGGGACGGGAGGAGAGATACGTTCACCTGTCTAGCTCAAGCCTTGGTAATCTGATTTTGGTTGGCTGTATAAACCTCCAGCTGCTTTTGTCTTTCCAGCACCCTTCCCTTATTCCTTGAGGGTACAGAGTGGCTGTGACTCTTGGGGGCCTATCTGTCTCTGACCCAACCATGGCCCATCATAGTTACTCATCCTCTTGGCAATACTGATGGGCCCCAGGGGCGAGTACGAATGGGCAATCAGTCTTTCTCAAAAAATGAACATGTGGACACTGGGAAAAGGAAGACTTTTTCCTCTGGGATTTTTCCTTTAAGTGCCTGTGACCATTTCTTCCCCTGGCTCTAAGGAGAAAGGCTTTCTCTAGGAGGAAAAAACAAAACCAACAAATAGTGGGAAGCAGAGCTGAGATAAGGGGAGGCAGAGTGGGGATGTCACAGAAAGACTTGACTATATGGATACAACCCAGACTGAAGCTAGAAGCCCTTGACTTTCTTCTCATTTACATGATCATATAACTTGCCCTGTTTTGCTTAAGCAAGTTTGAATTGCATTCCTGTATCCTGTACTACACTCCAAGATCTAATACACCCCTTAGTTGCTCTCCTTGCCATCAGCTCCTCTTTCCCTTATTTAATCCATTCTGCATAAGTTGCCAGATTTTAACTGTGCCCTGCTCCTTGTTTTTTTTTTAAATATGGAACGCTTCATGAATTTGCATGTCATCCTTGTGCAGGAGCCATGCCAATCTTCTCTGTATCGTTCCAATTTTAGTATGTGCTGCCGAAGCAAGCACTGTGTCCTGCTCCTTGATCATGTGATGCCATCATCCAGAATCTGCCATACCAGTGCTCACAGAGTTGTCTTCCTTACTTGGGTAATGAAAGGCCACCATGTCCAGCCCTTCCCCACTTCATATGTCTCTGATACATAAAATATCCACTCAAACAGTGCACCTTCCTGACAGTGTCTTTTTTCATGCCATCTGGTTTGGATTTCTTCCTCAAATTTCCTATAATCCTTCAAGGCCTAAGAAACCTTCTCTATTGGCCCAGCCAGAAGTGACTTTGTTCTTTGCTGTGCATGCTTTAGAGGGCTGCAGGGCCCAGACAGACATAACAGTGCGCCCTGGGTGTTAATCATCTTTGTGCCAGAGCAACAGCCTGCCACACTGCCAGCCTCAACTGAGTGCTAGGGACATTGGGCACACTGTCTCTGTCTCTAGCCTGACCTCTTTCCTGAGCTCTAGCCCCATATAGGTTACTACTTACTGGACAGTTTTATTTGGATGTCTCAAAGCACCTCAAATTCAACATGCTATCATTTCACACCTTAACATTTGCTCCTTTCTCTGTGTTTTCTGTTTCAGCAAACAGCTAGCTTTCCAAGCCAGAATCCTGGAAATCATGCGTAACCCTCCCTCTCCCACATTCCCATCCTTTCAAATATGGAATCCAGTTGATTCTTCTTCATCAATGGCCCTCTGTTCAACTATTTCTTTTCTACTCCACTACCATTCCCCTTACTCTTCATCAACACTGGTTCTTACCTGGAGAATAAAGCTGCCTCCCAAATGACTGCCAGGCTCCAGTCTCTCCCTTCTCCAATCTACCCTTGACTTTCTACCTTACTGAAGCCATCAGATCACAACATTCCCTAAAACACTTCAGTGGTTTCTCTTGCCACAAGATGGAAACAACCTCCTTAGTGTGCCTTACACAGCTCCCAGGGAGCAGACCCAGGCCATCTTTCCAGCTTCATCCTATACCATTCTCCCTCTGGGTGCCTTGTGCTCTGACTATAATGAACATATTGTCTTCTAATGTGTTTTTTCTCTCTCTCTCTCATCTCTGGGCCTTTGATTAGATTCTTTCCAATAAGCATGCTATTCCCAGTTTAGTGTAATGGTTAAACAGGTAAATTTTCAAGTCAGACAGGTTGAGTTCAAATTAGCCTCTGTCATTTACTAGTTGCATGACTTTGGGGAGATCACTTAACCTCTCTGTGCCAAAGTTTTCCTCTCTGAAAATAGGGATAATAATAGTAACAACCTTGGAAGATTGTCCTGAGAATTGAATGACTTAATATGTGCAAAGTCCTCAGAACAGCTCTTGACCCTCAATAAGTACTATGGAAGTGCTTATTGAGAAGACGCAATCCCTCTATCCCTACCTGGATAACACCTAACTGGTAGCATGCTTCAAGTCTCATTTTAGAAGTCATTTTCCTTAGTGATCCCTAATCTTTAGTTTAGGTCCTCCTATGCTGGTTTGAATCTGTTGTGTACTCCAGAAACTCCAAGTTCTTTAATCCTCATTCAGTATTGCTGGGTTTTTTTATTGTTTCCATGGGGATGTGACCCACTGAATTATGGGTGGTAACTTTTGATAAAATAGCTTCCGTGGAGATGTGTCTCCATCCATTCAAGGTGGATTGCTTACTGGAGTCCTTTAAGAGGGAACCATTTTGGAAGAAGCTTTAGAGCCACCATACCAACAAAGCCCATGCAGCCTTTCTGGAGCAGAAAGAAAATGCCTCTGGGGAAGCCATATGAAATGAGGAAAGAAAGCTAACAGATGTTGCCATGTGCCCTTCCAGCTGCAAAGGAAATCCTGAGCTTCATCCAACTGTCTTTGGAGTTACGGTATCTTTCCCTTGATTTTCATGGCCTTAGAACTGTAAACTTGCAACTTAATAAATTCCCCTTCTTGAAAGCCATTCCATTTCTGATATATCACATTCCAGCAGCTTACAAATTAGAATCTCCCCAAAATCCATTCATTCAGAAAATTATTAATTAATCCATTCTTCAAACATTATCAGAAGCTTTTTTTTAGTAATGAGGATACAATAGGAAGTAAAAAGAGACCTGGTTTCTGTCCTCATGGTGCTTACAATCTAGTATTGTCCCTTTATAATCCCCATTATCCTACACCACACATTGTAACACGTTCTTGTCGAATGTCTATCTTTCCTGCTGGACATCTGTGTTGAGCAGATGGGGCCCAGGTCCCATTCACTAGTTCTGGATAAATTAATAAATGAATAAAAATGGCTGAAACACAGAATCATCTCCTTGAGTAAGGTGCCCTTCTCCAGGAGTCCCATTTTAAAATGCAGAGGCTTATAGGTGGGGTCTAGTTTCAGCCTTTGTTATCTAGAATCAAAGGACTAGAGATGAGCAAGTGAGGCACCTGCCCAGGTACAGGAGGATTCTGACAAGGATGGGTCTATTTTGGTGTGTGAGAGGGTGAGGGGCAGGGGAGTGGAGATAGGGTTAAGAGAGACTGTCCTAACACAGGTATGAAGATGAGGCCCAGGCACCCTAAAGGAAAAGGGAAAGTGGTGGTACAAGGAGGATGAAGTATAAATTGTCTGGGCCAGGTGGGGGCTGATCCTGGTTTGAATGCTCACCTTGTGGAAAGAAGAAGGCTGGGAGCCAGTATCTTACAGGAAATCCTTCAAGGAGATCACTCTTGGGGTCAACGGGATCTTTGGAGTTTTGGCTAGCTGATAGGAAAGAATGCTTCCAAGCTGTGAGAATTCTCATGTGTCTAGTGGAAGAAGACCACAGGTTGTGGTGGTTAGCAGCATTATAATTACACATCTTCTGGGCATTTTTCTCCAGTCCCTTACAATCTCCTCCTTTTCCTTTTAATTTCATCTCTCCCTCATCCCAGGACCCTTGCCCTGTACTTCAATGGAAACCAGTTATGGTTTTAAAGTTTTTGTGGAAAAGTAGGAGACCATGAAGAACCAGAAGGCATGGAGTTGGGTACGAGGACTGTTTTTATAGCAGGGAAACTTCACTGGGTAAAAAATACACCTAATTTATATAATGGACAATAGATGGAACTATTTTAGTAATGCAATAATACCTTTGTAATAATACATTGAATAATATCTTTGTGACAAAGGTAACTACTGTTAAAAAAAATTGTACAAGTATAAAGAAATTGCTAACATCAATGGAACAAAATGTTCCACACTAACACAAGGTGTCAGTAGTGAGGTGGTGTACAGGAATCATGTATTTTATGCATGATTGTTTTGTAAACTCACAACTTCTCTAATAAAACAAAATTAAAAAAAGAATCTCTCCCTTAATTAATTCACATGTTCCTGTGAGAACCCAAAGCACGTAAAACTATGTCATAAAGCATTAACTTTAGGCAAACATAAGATTGAAATGTAAAAGTGGTACCATCCATACCGATGATGTATTGCAGTATAAGCCATTTTGGCCCAGGTATTGAAGAAATTCAGTCGCTGGATGAGATCATTAATCCAGGAACTCAGGGACTTACATGACTTGTAGGAGCATTTCTGTTGGGATTTTGAGACAGGCACATTTTTTATTTTTTTTAGATTTGTCTTTGGGTCATTAAGAACATACCTGCATACTGTGGTAACAGACAGAAATAACGTGGCAGGAGGATGACATGTCCCAGCTGAAAGTATCTCTGAAAATCATTACAGCATTATCTTAATAATGCTTTGGTTAAAACACCTGGATGAAAGTTTCCATCCTTGCTGAAGGCTTTCATCACTCCGCTCAAATCTTTTAATCTCCTCCACTCTCCACGGCTGTCCCCATTTCCTCCTCTCTTGGCACACTACTGCATCTTCATATGTCATTAGATATGGGCTATTTCAACTTCCTGGCCACCTTTATACAAAGCACTGCAAATCCCAATCTACTGTGCACTCTTTCTTCCATTTCAGGGGCAGTTGATCCCTGTCCCCTCTTGGAAGAATTTCCTCTTCCTTCAGCTTTCCATCTTCCATTCCTGTGTTTGCTAACATGCTCTTCTATCTTAAATACATAAGCCACCCAACACTCAATCCTACTTGTTTGTTGCAGAGTGGGGTAAAAAGCCCTTTGCAGCCCACTAGCCTCTTTTTCCTTTTCTTGAGAGTTAGGTTCTTGAAGAAGTTCATTGATTTCTGCCTCCTCTTCCCATTAACTACTAAATCTATTGCTTTCTAGTGTCTGTCCCAGGTATTCAATGGAATCTTACAGACAACCTTCTACTTCCCATATTTAATGTTTCCACCCATCCCATGACTTGACTTATGTGTATTCTCTGCAGCTTTTGAGAATAAGTTGATTACTTTTTCCCTTGAAAACTCTTGCTTCGGTTTCTGTGACCACACTCTATCCAAGATTTTTCTCTAATCCTCTAACTACTTTTTTTAAGATTTCATCCATTTGCTCCTCTTTTCTTCTCTTCCCCTTCAGGTTAGTGTTGCTCCTTCAGCCCTCTCCTTCTCTTCCTGTTTTGCATTCTCTCTTCCAGATCTAACCCAAAATTGTGGTTTCTGTTACTTTTTTTTGTCCAAGGCTGGGGACCCTAAATCTTGCTCTCCAGGCTAGACTCTTACTCAATTCTCTTCAATAGTCCTACTAGAATCTCTAGCTCCTGAGACTCTCCATGTCCAAAACAGGATGTCATCTGTTCTCCAAATAGCATCTCTTTCTACCCACCCTGTCTCTATGAATGGAGCTTCTATATATCTAATTATGCAAATTGGTCATGTCAACTGGCTAATCTCAATTCTTATCACTTTCTCAGGAATGTGCTTGTTCCAGCCATATGTAACTGTATTTAGAGTATCCCAACAGTGCCATAGTCTCATGTAATTTGTACACGTGTCTTAGCCCTTTACTAATTAGTTTTCATAACCAGACATGAATGCTTTTTGCTTTTTAGTCACCATATCTATACAAGGAAATTAGAGTAGAGGATTCCTAAACTACTTTCAAATTCTGAAATCTTATGATTCTAAATATTTGAAGTCTGCAGATCTTATATCTCAGTGTTCATTCACAGTTTGGATACAGTTTTAAAGAATTATAATTGCCATTGCTTTCTCTAACTACTGTTTCATATATACTGCATACATTTTTCTTAGAAAAAGCAAATTTATTGAGATTTTAATTCACATACCCATACAATTCACCCATTTAAAGTGTACAATTCAATGGTGTTTGGTATATTCATAAGGCTATGTAACCACCATATAAGCAATTTTAGAATATTTTCACCACCCTGGAAAGCAACTGTGTACTTTTTGGCTCTCATCTCCAACCCTTACTTTCAGTGAGAGGTTGGTCCAAATAACCTAATCTGTCATAACTACAAAAAGAAATTTATACATTTAAATTTATTCTAATTAAAAATATTAATGAGATAAAAATTAAAATGGTACAATAAGCAATATCAAAATGTAAAATGTAAAATTAAAGCCTCTTTTCTCATCCACAAGTCTCCCTGACATCAGGCAACAACTGTTAACAGATCTTTGTGTCTTCTTCCAAACTTCTATTTGGGAATCTTGAATCGAAAGAATATATGTATTTTTATAAGCATATTTATACATATGTAAGCATGTATGTTTTATGTAAACATGCATATTTTTATAAACCTTAACAATGACATATTTTCTCAAACTTTTTCATTTACCAATATATCTTGAAGATCTTTCCATATCAGCACATATCTCACTTTTTGGATGTACCATAAGTTGTCTAACCAGACTCCTACTAATAGGTACACTTATTTAAGTGGAATTGCCAAATTGCCTTCTAAAAGGTTGTATTAAGACATACTCACCCCAAAAGTACGTCAGCATCTGCAACATTTCCTTGAACTAGAATATTTCGTTCTAGCAAGTAAACAAGAAATAATAATTTCTTACCTGCCACAAAGTAGGTACTCTCCTGTCAAGAAAAGAGTCATAAATTTCTTCCAGTTCTTGGGTGAGGATGATCTCTCCTTTTATAGCAAATTGAAGATCTTTTAAAGATTTGTGTATGACAAATAATAACTTATCAAATCGTTCAATTTCTTGGTTCAAAAATGTTAGCAAGACACAGTGGATAAGTGGATCATAACCTGAATTTTAAAAAGAGATAAAACTGTTGGTAAAAATTTTCTGTAAAAGGTTAGAAGTTCAGTTAGTAAGTGTTTTGGGCTTTGTGTGCCATATGGTCTCTGTCATAACTACTTAACTCTGCCATTATAGACATAAATAATACATAAACAAATGAGCCTGGCTGTGCTCCAATCAAGCTTTATTCATGGGCACTCAAATTTCAATTTCATTATATTATAATGAAATTTGAATTCTGTTATAATGTTCATGTGTCTCAAAATATTATCCTTCTTTTGATTTCTTCAATCATTAAAAATGCAACAACCATTTGAGCTTGTAGGCTGTACAAGAAACCAATGGTGGGCTGGATTTGACCCATGGACCATAGTTTGCTAACAAGGATAGTACTATTTTGATAGACTACTGCTCAACATTTGGTTCCAAAATTAATCTTTTTTAAATGGGTAGAATATGGATTTTTAAATTTTAAATGGGAATATTACCATACTCCAGTAATCTAAATCATCAGACCTGGTCCTGGAACCAACTTTGGGCAACCAGGCTTGCTCTGTCTCCCCTGGGTCTGCCCTACCTCTTTTTAGTTCCTCAGAGTCCAGAGACTCCCCTCAGATGACCCATCTGGACCTCACCCACCCTAAATACTGCTCCAGAAGACTAAAAGGCAGGGAGAATAACGACCTGGAAGCCCTTTAGAATTTCCCAAGTAAAGTTGCCTCTTTCTGGTTTGCTATATTTATGATGTCTTCACTTTTGTTCTGGGTGCCATTCCTCACAAAACTACAGCGCCATCTTCTCTGTAGCCCACTCCTCAACTTGGAGAGAGGAAGGATGGAGATTTAGCTTTCCATCTCGTCTTAGTTTTTTTAGTTTCTATGGTTTAGTGGTTCTTTTTGTCCTATCTACTCTACTTTCCTCCTGATATCAAACTCCTTCCCAGAGGCTCTGGGGTGAGGGGAGGATGCTCATGCCCCATGTTCATACCTTTGATATTTTGATTAAGAGACACCCAGATGGGACTTGACATGATACTCTTCAACGTGCTTGGAGTTCCGGTACCTTCTTCTTTTTCCACGGTCAATGGCAGCCGTGTTAGCATGTCAGATAACATTTCCATTACCAGCTTCTCATTATTCTGCTCAAAACTACAAAAGAAATTGAGAAGAATGAGAGCACAGTTTTTTTTTTAACCCAGGAGGGTCCTCTTTTCAGGTTCCATCTGAAGGTAAATACAGCTTTACAGAATCACAAAACTATAATATGAAAGCTCTTAAAGAGACTACAGAGTTCATTTTATTTTACAGGTGAGGAAACTGCCCAAGTGCTTTAGACATTTGTAAGGAAATACATATTTTCAATTTTTTCTTAGGATTATTTGGCAAGATATTCATCATCTGAATGAATCTATGTAAAAGAACTGCTAAGACTGAAATGAAAAAGAGACAAGTAGACAAAGCATACTTAACTAGACTTATAAGTTATTTAACTGCTTATCAAATTCCTCTGTTTACACTCAGTGGGGATGAGAGGAGGACAGCATGTGTACAGGTCTTAATGATGTATGATACTAACAAAACCATAAAATACTAAGCTGGAGGTGCTCTTTGGGATGCTAAAAGATAAGGAAACTAGGGCACAGGGAGGTGATAGGACTACATTAGACAGTGGATGAGTAGAGACTGGGACATACCTCCCTTGAATTCTTTCTTTTTGTTATTCTATATACTAGTAAGGATTGAGTCTTCATCAAACACCCCAGGTTTTACACAGCCAAATAAATACTATCCTTTAAAGTAAGTAATCTCATTAATTACAGTTATGCATTTCATTCAACTGTGCTGCTTCTAAACCAGTTTACAGATAACATAAAGTAATATATTTTCTCATCTCGTTCCTTACATTGTTTTTCACTTTGAATAGAATACTTACTAGAACACATCCAAGATGGCTTCAAACGATTCAAAAGATTTTAAAAAATCAAATCCACTTTCAAATAACAAAGATTTGCTACCACTGAGAACATTAAATTGAATGTGATATATGATCTTTAGAGTCAAGGTTCAAAGGTTTTAGAGGTAGATGAAAAAATAAATATGTATCTTAAAAGCTAAAGAAATGTAAAATACAATCTATAAGCCCACAAAACTATTAGATGATGTATAGTTTGAATCCATAGATGTGGGTGACGTGCCACACCTCATTGAGTTAACAACAAATATAAACAATATTCAGGGCATCCTATCAATGTTGCCAAGAAGAATCAATTCATGTCTCGCTTGAAATCTCTGTTTTGTTTTGTTTATTTGTTTGTTTATTTCAGCTTCAAGCAAGCTGAGAAGGCAAACTCAAAAGTTTGCAAAGTGATAAAATGTATCCCTGGTGTGTGGGAAGGTTTAGAATTAGGTACAGATAGAATTAGGCATAGAATCAAAATCATAGTAAAAATGTTTTTGCATATAGGAATCTATACATGTTGGTATTTTAAATACTTTTAATGCGTAAGAGGAAAAGATGGGACTTCTTAATGGCTTTGAGATCAGCCTTGTGATTCCAACTTAAAACAGATAATCAGAAATTGATTTAAATTTGAAATTTTAAGTTGAAAGTTAGCTAAATTTATATAATATATTGGAGAATTTAAGATTCATCAGATCTATTATCTAATTGTTAAACTTAGAAAGACTCTGGAAAGTTTGGTGGTCAGACAATTCAATTACATTAAATTTATAATGAGTACTAATATATTTGAAAGTGTTTGCATTTATAAATGGGACCAAACATTATTCAAATACCTTTTAAAATGATTGTTTAAACATGCTAGACTTACACACTTAAAAATTAGATTTCTAAGCTGAACTTAAATGTACAAAGAACTCATTGGACTCTCAGAAACAGTCCTGTGAAGTAGGTACTATTTCATCTTTGATTTAAAGATATGGAATCTGAGACAAAAAGAGTTCATGGACTTACCTAAGTTCGAGTCAGAGTTACAGCTGGGATTTGAACCCAGGTATAGTGAGGAAGGTGGAGAGGAGGTGTCTTGTGTGTTAACTGTTTCCTGAGCCAACATGAGCAGGCACCCTAGGACATGTTTGGAAAGAACTTGAGCACACTTTGTGGAGGAGGGAAAGTAGGATTATCTTTCTGACAATCAAACCACTGAGGGCTTAATGCATACAGTCCAGCATTAGCAAATATGATCATATTTATAGTCCCAGGCTGAGGAGACCTTGGGGTATAGATGTTACATCATTTGACCTCACAACAGCCTTGATGGATATTCATTTATAGATATGGATATTGAAGCAAGATGGCTTAGGTATATTAAATGGCATAATCAGCACAGGCCTCCAAATACAGGGCTAGTTCTTTTTTTTTTTTGGCCACACTGTCTTATCTTTTATTGTTCTGTGGAAAAATATGTGCACATTTCACATCTAAACAAATTCAGTCTAAAAAGACCATTTACCAGGTATAATTCAATCACTTAGTCAACAAATATTTATTTAATACCTAATCTATGCTTGGCAATTTTACATGTACACACAGACATATACACATTTGCTTCTATGTCATTTGGAGAATTTTGTTTCTCTACCATGTAGACTATATTTTTCCATATATTTGATACTTTATCTCATCAAATGAATATTTGATAATTTTCAACTAATAATCTTTCCTAGTCGGTTCTTACCTGACCATGAGGTTGGCAGTGGTATTTCCTGGTTTCATGGCAATGAGGCTTTCAATGAATTTCTGACTCTGGGTCTCCCTGTATCTCTTTGTGGCCCCAGGGTGTATTCCTAAGATCTCAGGAGAGTCATCATCAGGTAAGGATTGGATGATGTATATGCAGTCTTTTATGCTTGCAGATTCTAGTACAGGTTGACATATCTGAAAATTTAACCACTTTGTTAGTTTGTGACTAGTTAGATATCTACTTTCAGTAACACTTGAGGACAATGTTTCCCCAAGAAATTTTAAAGAGAGGTTCTTCTTATTTGTAGATGACATGTTTTAGATTGTTCTGTCAGAAGCAAAAGAGAGAATGAAAGAAAAAAAAGAACACTAAAGGATAGGATGATTCTGATCTCCTGTAGCTTCAGTGAACTAGACACTCAGACAATGGTTGCAATCAAGCCTGAGCAAATTATTAGGTAAAACCTACAGAAGGAATGATCTTCAGAGTAACTGAACACTGACGATGAAGAGAAATGCATTGTTTCCATGTGGCCTGGAAAGTGGGTGGTCATGGCTTTCTTGATATCCTCCTGAAAACATTTAAGAACTATAAGGGCCCGGGAGAAACATCAAATAAGAAAGAGTTAGAATAACTGATTAAAAAAAATAACAGCAGAAGGAGTTAAGATTTTGACAAGGAACAGGAAGAGTTGCCAACTTGGAATTGCCATCAAATTTTGATGTTTAAGTCAACAAAAGTTTGAAATATAAGATTTCAAAATACAATTCCATAGTCAGATGTAACTCTGCCAATGGAATTATATGCTGTATGTTACCATATATCTTTTCCATTTATGCATTTTTAATGTAATTATCTGTATATGAAAACTGTACACATAGTACTTTTGGGGCTATTTAAAAGATTTTTAAGGGTAATTTTATTTTAAGAGCTGACTTTAGACTCTAACCTGAACTGAAATAGTATTTTCAAAGTTTTTTAATGGAAATCTTTTAAAAAAATCATAACTTTTCCCGCCTAAGCAAATCGTATATAAAGGACATTAATTTAATGTCTTACTAATTCAGGGTCATCAATAAAGACTATTATTATTTATTCTATATGTACCTTCCAAATAAATCTCACTAAAATATTACTTTACCTTTTCTCATATCCATCTACACTCTCAAGGCCTTTCAAGACTTGAACATGATTCTTCTTCCCCTTGATTAAATCAGGTCCACTCCCAGATCATAATGATCACTGGTATGGTGTTTTTTTCCTCCTCATCTTCTATTCACCTCCTCCATCAAAACGTCCACCCATCAAATCTGTATCAGGTCCTACCTCTACACTGTAAGGTCAGACGTATGCAGACATTTTCTTCTTCTAGCAATTATATGATAGGGACACAGCTGTTTGTGTCTAACCTAGAATTTTCTGCTCCATAAATGTGGAGGCCTGGATGGAAGATAGAAACTGAGGGTGGTGAAGTAAGGATAGAGAGAAAGAGGTTGCAGACTTTCATCCTTTTGGGTGCTTAGGGTAATGGCCAAAGTTTTTGGGTGTCAGCTCTGCTACTTACTAGTTGTATGTGCTTCCCCCCTGCAAACCTCTGTTTCCTCATCTGCAAACTGGGGATAACATCTATTTCACATGGCTGTTTTGAGCATTAAACGAGAGATATAAAGTGACCAGCATGAGATAGCTGAAAATAAATGTTAGTTTGCTTCTGCTTCCTTGTGCTTTGTATTTTATGCTTTATGTTCCTAGAGGGGAGGAAACATTTCTTTATCATTCTCTTTATTTGCTGCCCAAAGTAATGCTGTATTTATACAGTGATGGGTAAATTACTTTTGGCACATTGAAAGTCAATAAAAGTCATTAAAATGAACATTAAATTTTGTTTAAATATAGATTTTAAACAATGCAACAATGTTCAGTTAAAAATCAGATAATGTAAGAAAATAAATTCTTTCTTTACCTCATCACTAGAGAAACTGAAATTTACTTTTAGCACTTCAGGATTAAAAAATCTGTAGAGAAGGGTCTTTAGGCATTGCCTGTCCCAGCTGTCAGTCACCCGGCCTCCGTAAATCACTCTCCCAATCAGGTAACGCAATGCCCGCCATGGAATATTGGGCTGTACCATCAGGACATTTTCCAGTATCTTTATGGCAAACTGGGAAAAATTCACAAATTCAGTACATATTTTTTGCTTATTCTGATATTTTAATATGAAATCAACAACTCTCAAGCAGCCACATATATTTTCTCTTAAAAATATACAGAAATTAGTAAGAAAAGGGTATACATTTTATCAATTAATTCTTTTTTGCTAATGTTGATCAAACGTACTATTTATTTATTTTTGAATAGAGAAAACAAGCACATGGTACTTAATTCAAAAGTTAAAAAAGGATAAACAAGGGAAAGTAAATTCTCTCCAGCCTCCTATTCTAGCCAGCAGATCCCCTCCCTTGAGGCAATCACTGTTAGCAGTTTCTTGGGTATCCTTACACAGATATTCTAGGTGAAGATATGCACATTAGTTGATTTCATTCTTTCTTCTCTCCCCCTCCCTCTCATTCTAACCTCCCTATGTCCTCAAACTCTCTCATCTTTCCCTTCCTTCTTTTTTTCTTCCTTTCTCTTCTTTCCTTCCTTCTAAGGCAGGCTAGAACAGATTTCTAAGAGGGGAGAGACTCCTTTGAACAAGGACAGTTGATTAAGGTTGAGAAGGTCCCTGTCCCGACGGACACCTTCCTGGGGGCTACCCACTTACAAAAAATACCTGGCAGCAGAGGACCCATCTGGAACCAAATGACCCCCACCTGAGTCATCTACAGAGAAGGGTAGAACAAACCAGCTCACCAAATGCATCATGTACCACCAGCACTGCCCTGGAGAGAAGGAGGGTAGAAGAAAAAGCCCTCAACAAGGAAGGGGGAGGGGGAATAAGTAAAGCCAATCTATAGAAGCAAATGGCCCCACATTACATACTGCGCTTTGCCTCCCTCACCTCTGTCTTTGTGAGACATGTCCTCTCACATGTGTTCTCAATAAATTTTCTGCCTGTTTAGTCTATGCTGTGCTGTGCCCCTGAATGCTTTCTTGTGGCATGGCCAAGAACCTGGGAAGCAATTATCCTGCAACCCACCATCCCTCCCTCCCTTGCTCCCTTCCTTCCTCAAATGCTAGTTTATCATATAAATAAATGTGTATATATATATATATATATATATATATATATATACACATATAAAATTACATTCTCTTTACATTTCTAGGAATTTCAATTTATACATTTAGCTAGAACGTGCTATTGTCTGGACGAATTTAGATACCATATTGTATCTAAATTCTGAGATATTTTGATACAATTCAGAATTGTGCTGAGAGCACAAATTCTGAAGCCTGTCTTTGCTTGAAGCAAGTTCCACTAGCTGATTAGGCAAGTTAACCTTGTAACACTAACTTTTTTTCATTGTTTAGAGAATATGTTATTAGTTTATGTAATCAAACCCATGTAGAAAAGACCTTATGTATTTAATACAGTGTGTTATCCCTATGCAAATGGAAAAAAATAAGCTTAACATTTCTAGACCAATATGGCTGTTAAATTCTGTACAACACCAACTCAACATGGTGCAATTGGGATACTTTTTCTTTTCAAAGATCAATTGTCTGTAGATGAGAGGGTCTATTTCTGAAAACTGTAGCTTTGTAATATGCTTTAGATTCAGGTAGTGTGAGACCTCCCACTTCATTTTTCCTGTTCAAGATATCTTTAGCTATTTGGGGCATCCAGCCCTTCCAGATAAATTTGGTTATTGTTGTTTTTTTTTTATTTCTGCAAAGTAAGTTGTTGGGATTTTAATTGGTATTGTGTTGAATCTATAAATCAAATTGGGTAAAACTGACATCTTAATTATATCTAGTCTTCCATTTATTTAGTTTGTTTTTCCTTATATTAAGGTCTTCCATGATTTCTGTTAGAAATTTCTTGTAGTTTTCTGTGCATAGGTCTTTTGTGTCCTTTGTTAAATTTATTTCTAAACACTTGATTCTTTGGTTGCTATTGTAAATGGAATTTTTTTCTTGATTTACTCCTCAGATTGCTCATCACTAGTGAAAGGAATCACTACTGATTTTTGGATGCTGGTCTTGTGCCCTGCACTTTGTTGTACTCGTTTATTAGCTCTAGTAGCATTGCTATAGATTTTTTTTGGATTTTCAACATATACTATCATGTCATCTGCAAACAGTGAGAGTTTTACTTCTTCCTTTCCCATTTGGATCCTTTTTATTTCTTTTTCTTGTCTAATTGCTTTGGCTAGAACTTCCAGCACAATATTGAATAACAATGGTGACAGTAGGCATCCTTGTCTTGTTCCTGATCTTAGAGGGAAAGCTTTTGGTCTTTCCCCATTGAGGATGATGCTTGCTGTGGTTTTTCATATATTCCCTTTATCATGTTGGAGAAGTTCTTTCTCTTTTATCAATTGAAGTGTTTTCATCAAGAAAGGATGTTGAATTTGTCAAATGCCTTTTCTACATCAATTGAGATGATCATGTGATTTTTCCACTTTGACTTATTGATATGGTGTATTACATTAATTGATTTTCTTGTGTTGAACCAGCCTCACATACCTGAAATAAATCCCTCTTGGTCATAGTGTACAATTCTTTTAATGTGCAGCTGGATTCAATTTGCAAGTATTTTGTTGAGGATTTTTGCATCCATATTCATTAAAGAAATTGGTCTGTAATATTCTTGCAGTATCTTTGTCTGGCCTTGGTATTAGGGTGATATTGAGTTAAGTAGTTTCCCAACCTCTTCAATTTTTTGGAAGAGTGTGAGCAGGATTGGTACTAATTCTTTCTTGAATGCTTGGTAGAATTCACATGTGAAGCCATCTGGTCATGGGCTTTTCTTTTTTGGGAGCTTATCAGTGACAGATTCAATCTGTTTACTTGTGATTGGTTTGTTGAGGTCGTCTATTTCTTCTTGAGTCAAAGTTGGTTGTTCATGCCTTTCTAGGAAGTTGTCCATTTCATCTACATTGTTGTATTTATTAGCATAAAGTTGTTCATAGTATCCTGTAATTACCTCCTTTATTTCTGTGAGGTCAGTAGTTATGTCTCCTCTTCCATTTCTGATCTTATTTATTTGCATCCTCTCTCTTCTTTTTGTCAATCTTGCTAAGGGCCCACCCATCAATCTTATTGATTTTCTCATAGAACCAACTTCTGGTTTTATTGATTTTCTCAATTGTTTTCATGTTCTCAATTTCATTTATTTTTGCTCTAATCTTTGTTATTTCTTTCCTTTGACTTGCTTTGGGGTTAGTTTGCTGTTCTTTCTCTATTCTCCCAAGTGAACAGCTAATTCTTCAATTTTTTTCTTTCTATGCTGTATGGTGGTGGTCACAATTCATTCTTTGTTTTACATGTATCTATTCCATTATTGTAGCACCATTTGTTGATTATATATATTTTTTCGGGGGTTAGTGCACAGGAGGCCAGGAATTGAACCTGGGTCTCTCACATGGCAGGTTGGGATTCTACCACTGAACTTTCCTTCCACTCCCCCTTCTTCTTTTCTTAATGTAGGCATTAAATTTCCCTCTCAGCACTGCCTTGGTTGCATCCCATAAATTTCAATATATTGTGTTTTCATTTCCATTTGCCTCGAGATATTTAATGATTTCTCTTATAATTTCTTCCTCAATCCACTGTTTGTTTAAGAGTGTGTTGTTTAGCCTCCATATATTTGTGAATTTTCTGGCCCTCTGCCTGTTATTGATTTTCAACTTCATTCCATTATGATCCAAGAAAGTGTTTTGTATAATTTAAATATTTTAAAATTTATTAAGACTTGCTTTGTGACCCAGCATATAGTCTATCCTTGAGAATGATCCATAAGCACTTGAAAAAAATGTGTATCATGCTGTTGTGGGATGTAATGTACTGTAAATGTCTGTTAAGTCTAGTTCATTTATCATATTAATAAGAATTTCTGTTTCCTTATTTATCTTCTATCTAGATGTTTTATCCATTGATGAGAGTTGGGTATTGAAGTCTCCAACTATTATGGTAGAGGTGTCAACTTCTCCCTCCAGTGTTGTCAATGTTTGCTTCATGTATTTTGGAACACTCTGACGCAGTGAATAGATATTTATGATTGTTTTGTCTTCTTGTTGAATTGTTCATTTTATTAATACATAATGTCATTCTTTGTCTCTTTTAATGGTTTGCATTTGAAGTCTAATTTGTCAGATATTAGCATAGCTATGCTTGCTCTTTTCTGGTTGTCGTTTGAATGAAATATATTTTTCCCAATCTTTCACTTTCAACCTATTTTTGTCCTTGGGTCTAAATTGAGTCTCCTGTAGAAAGCATATAGATGGGTCCTGTTTTTTAATCCATCCTGCTAGTTTATGTCTTTTGATTGAGGAATTTAATCCATTAACATTTAGTGTTATTACTGTAAAGGCAGTACTTTCTTTTACTATTCTGTCTTTTGCATTTATATGTCATATCTTTTTTTTTCTCTTTTTACCTTTATTGAAAGTCTACATTTCTCCATGCTTCTCCTGACCTTGCTCTCCTGTCTTTTCTTCTTAGCCTGAAATGCTCCATTTAGTATTCCCTGTAGAGCTGTTCTCTTAGTCACAAATTATCTCAGTGATTGTTTGTCAGAAAATATTTTAATCCCCCCATCATTTTGTTTTTTTGCATGGGCATGCACTGGGAATTGAACCTGGGTCTCCAGCATGACAGGCAAGAACTCTGCCTGCTGAGCCACCATGGCACACGCCCCCTTCATTTTTGAAGAACAGTTTTTGCTGGGTATAGAATTCTTGATTGGCAAGTTTTCTGTTTCAGAATCTTAAATATATCATATCATGGAGGTCTTCTCACCTCCATGGTTTCTGCTAAGAAATCTACAGTCTTATTGAGTTTCCTCACATGTGATGGATTGATTTATTTTGCTGCTTTCAAAATTCTCTTTGTGTCTCAGACATTTGCCAATGTGATTTGTAATTGTCTTGGAATACATCTATTTGGATCTATTCTATTTGGGGTATGCTGCACTTTTTGGATCTGTAATTTCATGTCTTTCACCAGACATAGGAAATTTTCAGTGATCATTTCCTCCATTAATCCTTCTGCTTCTATGCCAGTTTGACAGGATTATATACCCTAGAAAAGCCATTCTTTAATCTGAATCCATCTTGTGGAGGCAGCCATTTCTTTTATTCCCTATGCAGTATTCTAGATTGGAAACTTGATTAGATTTTCTCCATGGAGATGTGACACACCCAATTGTGGGTATTAATCTTTGAATGGAAGGATATGTGACTCCACCCATTCCAGGTGGGTCTTGATTAGTATACTGGAATCCTTTAAAAGTGGAAACATTTCTTAAAAAGCTTCAGAGCTACAAGAACCATGAGAGTCCACACAGCCAGAGACCTTTGGAGATGAAGAAGGAAAGTGTTCCTGAGGGAGTTCATGAAACAAGCCCAGAGAGAAAGCTAGTATAAGTTGCCATGTTTGTCATGTACCTTTCCAGTTGAGAGAGAAATCCTGAACTTCTTCAGTCTTCTTGAAGGTATCTTTCCCTGGCTGCCTTAGATTTGATATTTCCATACTCTTGCTTTAATTTGGACATTTTCATGGCTTTTGAACTGCAAACTTCAACTTATTAAATTCCCCCCTTTTAAAACCTTTTTGTTTCTGATACATTGCATTCCAGCAGCTAGCAAACTGGAACAGCTCCTTTCCTCTTCTCTTCTCCTTCTGGAACAGCCATCACATGTATATTCATGCACTTCATGTTGTCATTCAATTCCCTGAGACCCTGCTCATATTTTTCCATTCTTTTCCCTATATTTTCTTTTGTGTGTCAGATTCCAGATGTTGTGCCCTCTAGTTTAGTAATCCTTTCTACTGCCTTTTCAAATCTATTGTGGGTTTCCATTGTTTTTTCAACTCTTCTATTGTGCCTTTCATCCCTATAAATTGTGCAATTCACTTTTTCAGACTTTCAAGTTCTTTTTTGTGTTCACCCAATGTCTTCTTCATATCCTTCCTCAAGTCATTGATTTGATTTTTTATGAGATTTTGCATGTCTGTTCAAACATCTTGAATTAGTTTTTCAACACCTGAATCTCTTCTGAAGTATTGGTTTGTTCCTTTGACGGGGTCATATTTTCAATTTTCCTAGCATGACTCATTATTTTTTATGGGCATCTAAGCATTTGATTTCCTCAGTTAGCTTATTCTGGAGGTTGTTTTCACTCTTTTAGCTAGGATTTTCTTTCTGTATGGCTTTGTTCTCTATCTGTTCTTTGACATTCAGTTCAATTTATTCTAGACCTCTAGCATAGGTTCTGCTTAACTGATCAGAATTTTTTCAGTTTTTTTTCTGTTTCTTGCCCTGCCAATATGAAGCTTTTTTTAAAAATAATTTTTATTAATTAAAAAAATTACAAGAAAGAAACGCATTCCATTCTACATATATAATCAGTAATTCACAATATCATCACATAGTTGCATATTCATCATCATGATCATTTCTTAGAACATTTGCATCAATTCAGAAAAAGAAATAAAAAGACAACAGAAAAATAAAACAAAAACAGAAAAAGAAAAAAATTTACATACCATACCCCTTACCCCTCCCTTTCATTGATCACTAGCATTTCAAACTGAATTTATTTTAACATTTGTTCCCCCTATTATTTATTTTTATTCCATATGTTCTACTTGTCTGTTGACAAGGTAGATAAAAGGAGCATCAGACACAAGGTTTTCACAATCACACAGTCACATTGTGAAAGCTATATCATTATACAATCAACATCAAGAAGCATGGCTACTGGAACAAAGCTCTACATTTTCAGGCAGTTCCCTTCAGCCTCTCCATTACATCTTGGATAACAAGGTGATATCTACTTAATGCATAAGAATAACCTCCAGGATAACCTCTCGACTCTGTTTGGAATCTCTCAGCCATTGACACTTTATCTCATTTCACTCTTCCCCCTTTTGGTCAAGAAGGTTTTCTCAATCCCTTGATGCTGGGTCTCAGCTCATTCTAGAATTTTTCTCAATCCCTTGATGCTGAGTGTCAGCTCATTCTAGGATCTCTGTCCCACGTTGCCAGGAAGGTCCACACCCCGGGAGTCATGTCCCACGTACACAGGGGGAGAGTGGTGAGTTTGCTTGTCGTATTGGCTGGAGAGAGAGGCCACATCTGAGCAACAAAAGAAGTTCTCTTGGGGGTGACTCTTAGGCCTAATTTTAAGTAGGCTTGACCTATCCTTTGTGGGGTTAAGTTTCATGTGAACAAACCCCAAGACGGGGCTCAGCTTATAGCTTTGGTTGTCTGCACTGTTTGTGAGAATACCAATAATTCAACTTGGGGAGTTTAAGTTTTCCCCTGTTCTCACCATTCCCCAAAGAGGACTTTGCAAATAGTTTTCCACTCACTGATCAAATCACTCTGGGATTCATCGGGGCATCACTCTGGACAAACCAATAAAATCTAATTTCCTACCCAAGGTTCCATGTGCTTATGTTGTTCAACCAACTATCTACATAAGTTATATTAGGAGATGCACTAGTCAAAATACAAATTTTGTACCAAATAAACATTTTTTATTTAATTTCACACATAAGTTGAAATTTTAAAATATTAATTACCATCTATTTTCAGCACCCTGCAGTAATGACATTCCTTTGTTCTTCCTCATGCAAAAACATTTTTAAATTTGTACATTTAGTCATTATCATTATACACTCTAGGCATTCCTAGATTATACCATCTCAATCTTTAATATCTATCTTTCTTTTGGAACAGTAACTTTTAAAATGTAATCTTAAAACTGTAAGCAAGCTGGAAATTGTAATAGTAGCCTTTAAATGTAACCTTCAAAGTTGGAAATAGATTGTAATGAGATCTCTTAGTCTCACAAAGGAGCAACATGTAAATGTAAAATCTGCAGCAGTATGTAAATGTAAAACCTGCACCAGACCTGCATAAGTTTCAATCATTACCCCAGAGCTCCCAGATATGAATAAGCCTTTCATCTCTCTCTCTCTAGATTGGGAAGCACCTTTCCCAGGTGTCACAAAGTATGTAAATCCTGAAGGAAATAGGAAATAACTGAAATTTCTCCAGAGGTCTGGTACCTGTTAACTGAGATGATTATCTTTCTTTGTCTCTGAAGAGTACAGAAGCCAATTGAAAAATCACTTTGTGAAAGTTGTTTTGGGAAATATACCCAGTCCTTCTGCTGGCATAAACAAACCTTTTTTCTCCTCATCCTCCTTCAGTGTGACTTTTATTGACTATGCCACAGAAGGAACCCAGATTTGGAAGTACCCCTTCTACAATTTCACTGTATTTCAACTGTTAAATGGATATGAGTATCTTCTTTGCAAGATAGTTTTGAGATTTAGATCAATCAATCCATAAAGCATTTAAAGCCATGCCTGGCAATAGGCACTCTATAAATGTTAACTATTTTCATGTCCATTATATCTTCTTCATAAATTCTTTCTGTCTACTGTTTGGTGCTCTTAACCTTAAATTCTTCATTGTTCAATATTGTGATTCCTTTTTTCCTTCTATTTTAAATTTCTTGATAGTTTCCATCTGCCTTCATTACTGTGTTTTTCATGTAAATTGCACATTTCTAGGGTTTTGTTTGTTTTGTAACACAATCTGATAGTCTTTTTTTTAAGATAGGAAATGGGGTCCATCTATATTTAATATAATGACTAAGGGGAATGAAGTCCTTTTATATTTAATATACTGGCTGATGATATTCCTTCCATTTTGTTAGGTTATTATTTTACTTTATTGCTTCTTTCCCCCTTTATAGTTTTAATAGTATGATCAAATTATTGTTTTCCCTTTTCTGTTTTGTTAATTTAGACATTATGCTGTTTCTGTTGAGGGTCACTTTTCTTTTCCTTAAATTCATATTAAAATGCTTATTTCCTTATTTGAATGAAGATTTTATTTTCCCATCAATGTGCTGTTTTCCCACTCCTTTCCATGCTCTCCCAAACCTTAAGTCTAGTATTAAGATGAAACATTTAGAAAATCTTTACTTCCCAAGTTTTGTGTCCTTTCTTCTTTCCTCACATGAAAACTATGGAAGCCTTTTACTCTCCCCTATTTAATTATATGTCTCCTGACAGCAGGAAACATATAATTGTTATATATTTAGTACTTTTTTTAATTGTTAAAATAGTTTAGTACTTTTAGTTCAAGACTATTAAAGGAATTTTTCTCATAGCATTACTCTACCTTGTAAATAATCTATATTTAGTACTTAGATTACTCACCTTTAGCAGTTTATTATTAACAGTGTATTGAGAAGCTTATGCTCACCACAGTTTCCGTCTGTTGCATTTTTCTTTATTTTGGGACTCTGTTCTGATTAATTTGGATATAATGACAGACCTTAACCAAGCAATTTCCACAGATAGAGGATATCATTTAATCCTAGCAATATGCAAATATTCTTCTTTCACATTGACAGAGTGAATACATCTTGGCTGGGAGCAAGATTCTTAGTGTGCAGTCTTTTTTTCTTAGATTCTCTAGATATTATTCCACTACCTTCTAATTAGTGAGGTAGATGACAAATCTAATGCCATCACCATTCTTTGATAACTTACTCTACAAGGTAGGAATTCAAGAATTTTCCAGTTTATGCTTAAATGTGTATCTTTTCCACAAAATCTTAACTGAAATAGTAAGGATTTTCATAACATAAACACAACCTTGATCATTTTATGGAAAACAACTTTCTTCTTAGTTTATTTTTCTTCATCTATTCCATTTTCTTCTCAGAGCTTCATATTATTTGAGTGCTAGGTTTCTGTATTGGTTAGGGTTCTCTAGGGAAATAGAATCAATAGGCAGTATCTATAAATATAAAATTTATAGAAGTGCTTCACATAACCATGGGAACACAAAGTCCAAAATCTGTAGGGTAGGCTATGAAGCTGATGACTCCAATGGAGGGTCTGGACAAACTCCACAGGAGAGGCTCACCAGCCAAAGCAGGAAGGAAATCTGTCTCTACTGAATCCTCCTTAAAAACCTTCTATTGATTAGATTAAACATCACTCATTGCAGAAGACACTCCCCTTGGCTGATTACAAATGGAATCAGTTGTGGATGCAGCCAATGTGATTATGACTTAATTCTATGAAATGTCCTCATAGCAACAGACAGGGCAGCAGTTGCCCAACCAGACAAATGGGCACCACCACCTGGCCAAGTTTGTGGAGGGCCAGGAGCAATCAATCAGGCCCAAGCAGGAGCAATCAATCAGGCCCAAGCAGGGAAAGTCCCCACAACATTGGGGTGGAATGTCCCCAAGAGTTAAACAATAACCAATGTTAGGGAACTGAGGGAATGGGATGTGTTTTGGCAACAGCTAACGGCATTTTTTTTTGCTTCTATGATCATGCTTGCTTGCTAGCAACTGCAAAACCACAACATGATTTTAGCCTTTATAAGCACACCTTGAAAACCTCTGGCTGCTGCTCTCTGAATCTTCCTTCTTGAAGGTTTCTGAGGCAGTCGCTGGCTGGCTAATAAAGACTCCAAATTGGCTTACAGTTTTGAATTGTGTGGTCTCTCTTTCGGTGCACCCCACAACATTTGGAGGCCCCAGCGAGATCATCTCTAATGGGACATCTGGTGACCACCATCTGGGATCACCCCTGGAACTGAAGTCTAGCCTACTGGAAGGCCCTGTTCCTCTGCCCCAGGCAAGGACAAGGGACCAGGCTGGTTCTACAGGATCCTCAGAAATTACACAAAATCTGGTGGAGTCATCTATTTATGGAAACCTCACTGGTGAATACAGGTCTGTTATTGGATCCAGTGAGGAACTCTGGTAGGTTGGATGCAGCATTACTTCCAAGGTCCAGTCCCAGAGCAAGACGTTGCCCAGGATTTTGGTTAGGAATCAATTAGGGATAATGCTTTGTTTGTCTTGGTTCATTTTGTCCCTCCTCTCAATTGTTGGTCTCGTCACACTCTGTGTTGTTCTTGTCATAATTGCCATGGGTCAGTCAAGTTCATGCCTGTACTCCCCTTTAATGTTTTTTGAAATTTCCAGGAATTTCAGTGGAAGGCCAGAGACTACAGAGCCCCTGTCAATGCCTTAGACTTGGAAAAATTCTGCTCAGAGGAGTGGCCACTTTTGGTTCTGGGTGGCCTGCTGAGGGAACCAAAGACCTATCTATAGCTTATAAAGTCCAAAGGACGATTTTTGGTGATCCAGGCCACCATGATCAAATCCCCTATATACTAATTTGGATTAAAATTTTAACAGAAAAACCCAAGTGGTTATGGTGTTGCCTGGATTCCAAAAAAGAAAGACCCCCCCAGAATGAAAACGGCCCTCTTAATAAAAACGTCTCAAAAAGAAAAGACTAACGTGGTCCCAGTACTGACAGGGCCACCAGAGGATCCGCTCTTGATGGACCCTCCCCCATACTCAACAGCCCCTCTGCCCCCTGTAAGACCAGAGGGGAGAAATGGCCAAGAGGCGGCAACCAGCCCTTCTAATAGCCAGGAGGTGACCTTCAGCGCCCCCCCCCCCACCAGAAGTAGCTCTGCTTAGCACCCTTCTCTGGATTCTTCCAGTGCTCCAATTTTACCCTTGAGGCAGGTTGGCCCTTCCCCGGGGCATGACCACCCACCTTTCATGGTCTATGTCCCCCTTTCCTCTAGCGACCTGTAAAACTGGAAAAACCAGAATCCCTCTTTCTCTTGAAAAGCCCCAAGGGCTCATCTCCTTCTTAGAGACTGTCTTTTTTACCCACCAGCCCACCTGGAATGGCTGCCAACAGCTCCTCCAGGCCCTCTTCACCTCCAAGAAATGAAACAGAGTCAGGAGAGGGGCAAGAAAGTTAATTCTTGGATCTGATGGACAACTTACTACTGAATCAACCTGATTAGAGGCTGTGTTCCCCTCCACCTGTCCCAGATGGGACCCCAACACTGATAGCGGTAAGGAGGCTCTCGATCGGTATTGCCAGACTCTGCTCCAGGGAATAAGAGCAGCGGCCAAAAAGCCGACCAACTTATCTTTGGTAAGCGAAACTACAAAAGCTGGATGAATCTCTGGCCGCTTTCTTTGAGTGCCTCCTGGAGGCATACTGCTTGTACACCCCTATAGATCCAGAGGCGCCTGAAAATAGGTGAGCCATAAATATAGCATTTGTCTTTTTTTTGGCCCCAGATATAAGAAAAAAGCTACAGAAATTAGAAGGATTTGAGGGTAAAGTGCTGTCCAAACTGATAGAGATTGCCCAAAAGACTTTTAATAACAGAGATGACCCTGGGACCACGCAGTCCAAAACAAAAAATAGCCAAAATTTTAGTATCTGCAATGGCTGAACAGGAAAAACAAAAAGGTAGATGGGAAACCATTGAAAAAAGAAGGGGAGGACTTCCTGGAAGATGGCGGCTTAGTAAGACGCGCGGATCTTAGTTTCTTCTCCAGGACACCTACTAGGGGAGTAGAAACGATACAGAAAGCGCCCAAAGCCACAACAGAGATAAAAAAAGACAGCGTACCCCATCCTGGAACGGCTGGCTGGCTGAGAGAAGCAGCTCGGGTGAGATCGCCGAGGCGCGCGGGCCTTACCGGGCGGGGTGGCAAGCGGCCGGAGTTACTCCCTTCCCCCTTCCCGGGCCGGCTGGGAGAATTGGAGAGGCGGTCCCCTGAAACAAAGACGGCTGGCGCCCACACCACGCGCAGCCCCCGGACCAACTGAGAGAATTGGATCGGAAACCCCCAGGCCGCGGAGAACGGTGACGGGTGGGGGAGGCCCCTTCCAAACCCGTGACTCCTGGGGAACGTGCACTCTCTCGGGCGGGCCGCTGCCGCTGGCGCCCTCCCGCCACGCTTGTTGCCCAGGGCCGACTAGGAAATTCGGACGGGCTCTTTCCCTGGCTGCGGCGACCAGCAACCCTCCCTGTGTTCGGACCCCGGGCCGGCTCAAGCCACTTCGGCTAGCGAACCCCCAGGACGGCGAGAGTTTTCCAAAGTTTAAGGTCCCACAGCACCTTTTACTGGTGGGACCCGCAGACAAACGGGTGCCACGAGCGCCACCTACTGGGCAGGATAAGAAAAACAGAACCCAGAGATTTCACAGAAAAATATTACAACCTTGCTGGGTCCAACACCAAGAGAAATCTGAATAAATGCCCAGACGCCAGCAGCAGAAGATAACTGTCCACGCTCAAAAGATTGAGAATATGGCTCAGTCAAAGGAACAAACCAATAGCTCAAATGAGACACAAGAGCTGAGACAACTAATGCTGAATATACGAACAGAAATGGAAAACCTCTTCAAAAATGAAATCGATAAATTGAGGGAGGACATGAAGAGGACATGGGCTGAACATAAAGAAGAAATAGAAAAACTGAAAAAACAAATCGCAGAACTTATGGAAGTGAAGGATAAAGTAGCAAACATAGAAAAAATAATGGATAGCTACAATGATAGATTTAAAGAGACAGAAGATAGAATTAGTGATTTGGAGGATGGAACATCTGAATTCCAAAAAGAAACAGAAACTATAGGGAAAAGAATGGAAAAATTTGAACAGGGTATCAGGGAACTCAAGGACAATATGAACCGCACAAATATACGTGTTGTGGGTGTCCCAGAAGGAGAAGAGAAGGGAAAAGGAGGAGAAAAACTAATGGAAGAAATTATCACTGAAAATTTCCCAACTCTTATGAAAGACCTAAAATTACAGATCCAAGAAGTGCAGCGCACCCCAAAGAGATTAGACCCAAATAGGCGTTCTCCAAGACACTTACTAGTTAGAATGTCAGAGGTCAAAGAGAAAGAGAAGATCTTGAAAGCAGCAAGAGAAAAACAATCCATTACATACAAGGGAAACCCAATAAGATTTTGTGTAGACTTCTCAGCAGAAACCATGGAAGCTAGAAGACAGTGGGATGATATATTTAAAATACTAAAAGAGAAAAACTGCCAACCAAGACTCCTATATCCAGCAAAATTATCCTTCAAAAATGAGGGAGAAATTAAAACATTCTCAGACAAAAAGTCACTGAAAGAATTTGTGACCAAGAGACCAGCTCTGCAAGAAATACTAAAGGGAGCACTAGAGTCAGATACAAAAAGACAGAAGAGAGAGATATGGAAAAGAGTGTAGAAAGAAGGAAAATCAGATATGATATATATAATACAAAAGGCAAAATGTTAGAGGAAAATATTATCCAAACAGTAATAACACTAAATGTCAATGGACTGAATTCCCCAATCAAAAGACATAGATTGGCAGAATGGATTAAAAAACAGGATCCTTCTATATGCTGTCTACAGGAAACACATCTTAGACCCAAAGATAAACATAGGTTGAAAGTGAAAGGTTGGGAAAAGATATTTCATGCAAATAACAACCAGAAAAGAGCAGGAGTGGCTATACTAATATCCAACAAATTAGACTTCAAATGTAAAACAGTTAAAAGAGACAAAGAAGGACACTATATACTAATAAAAGGAACAATTAAACAAGAAGACATAACAATCATAAATATTTACGCACCGAATCAGAATGCCCCAAAATACGTGAGGAATATACTGCAAACACTGAAAAGGGAAATAGACTCATATACCATAATAGTTGGAGACTTCAACTCACCACTCTCATCAAGGGACAGAACATCTAGACAGAGGATCAACAAAGAAATAGAGAATCTGAATATTACTATAAATGAACTAGACTTAATAGACATTTATAGGACATTACATCCCACAACAGCAGGATACACCTTTTTCTCAAGTGCTCATGGATCATTCTCAAAGATAGACCATATGCTGGGTCACAAAGCAAGTCTTAACAAATTTAAAAAGATTGAAATCTTACACAACACTTTCTCGGACCATAAAGGAATGATGTTGGAAATCAATAATAGGCAGAGTACCAGAAAATTCACAAATACGTGGAGGCTCAACAACACACTCCTAAACAACGACTGGGTCAAAGAAGAAATTGCAAGAGAAATTAGCAAATACCTCGAGGCGAATGAAAATGAAAACACAACATATCAAAACTTATGGGACGCAGCAAAGGCAGTGCTAAGAGGGAAATTTATTGCTCTAAATGCCTATATCAGAAAAGAAGAAAGGGTAAAAATTCAGGAATTAACTATCCATTTGGAAGAACTGGAGAAAGAACAGCAAGCTAACCCCAAAGCAAGCAAAAGGAAAGAAATAACAAAGATTAGAGCACAAATAAATGAAATTGAAAACATGAAAACAATAGAGAAAATCAATAAGGCCAGAAGTTGGTTCTATGAGAAAATCAATAAGATTGATGGGCCCTTAGCAAGATTGACAAAAAGAAGAAGAGAGAGGATGCAAATAAATAAGATCAGAAATGGAAGAGGAGACATAACTACTGACCTCACAGAAATAAAGGAGGTAATAACAGGATACTATGAACAACTTTACGCTAATAAATACAACAATTTAGAGGAAATGGACGGGTTCCTGGAAAGACATGAACAACCAACTTTGACTCAAGAAGACATAGATGACCTCAACAAACCAATCACAAGTAAAGAAATTGAATTAGTCATTCAAAAGCTTCCTAAAAAGAAAAGTCCAGGACCAGATGGCTTCACATGTGAATTCTACCAAACGTTCCAGAAAGAATTAGTACCAATTCTCTTCAAACTCTTCAAAAAAATCGAAGTGGAGGGAAAACTACCTAATTCATTCTATGAAGCCAACATCACCCTCATACCAAAACCAGGCAAAGATATTACAAAAAAAGAAAACTACAGACCAATCTCTCTAATGAATACAGATGCAAAAATCCTCAATAAAATTCTAGCAAATCGTATCCAACAACACATTAAAAGAATTATACATCATGACCAAGTAGGATTCATCCCAGGTATGCAAGGATGGTTCAACATAAGAAAATCAATTAATGTAATACACCATATCAACAAATCAAAGCAGAAAAATCACATGATCATCTCAATTGATGCAGAGAAGGCATTCGACAAGATTCAACATCCTTTCCTGTTGAAAACACTTCAAAAGATAGGAATACAAGGGAACTTCCTTAAAATGATAGAGGGAATATATGAAAAACCCACAGCTAATATCATCCTCAATGGGGAAAAATTGAAAACTTTCCCCCTAAGATCAGGAACAAGACAAGGATGTCCACTATCACCACTATTATTCAACATTGTGTTGGAGGTTCTAGCCAGAGCAATTATACAAGAAAAAGAAATACAAGGCATCAAAATTGGAAAGGAAGAAGTAAAACTATCACTGTTTGCAGACGATATGATACTATACGTCGAAAACCCGGAAAAATCCACAACAAAACTACTAGAGCTAATAAATGAGTACAGCAAAGTAGCAGGTTACAAGATCAACATTCAAAAATCTGTAGCATTTCTATACACTAGTAATGAACAAGCTGAGGGGGAAATCAAGAAACGAATCCCATTTACAATTGCAACTAAAAGAATAAAATACCTAGGAATAAATTTAACTAAAGAGACAAAAAACCTATATAAAGAAAACTACAAAAAACTGCTAAAAGAAATCACAGAAGACCTAAATAGATGGAAGGGCATACCGTGTTCATGGATTGGAAGACTAAATATAGTTAAGATGTCAATCCTACCTAAATTGATTTACAGATTCAATGCAATACCAATCAAAATCCCAACAACTTATTTTTCAGAAATAGAAAAACCAATAAGCAAATTTATCTGGAAGGGCAGGGTGCCCCGAATTGCTAAAAACATCTTGAGGAAAAAAAACGAAGCTGGAGGTCTCGTGCTGCCTGACTTTAAGGCATATTATGAAGCCACAGTGGTCAAAACAGCATGGTATTGGCATAAAGATAGATATATCGACCAATGGAATCAAATAGAGTGCTCAGATATAGACCCTCTCATCTATGGACATTTGATCTTTGATAAGGCAGTCAAGCCAACTCACCTGGGACAGAGCAGTCTCTTCAATAAATGGTGCCTAGAGAACTGGATATCCATATGCAAAAGAATGAAAGAAGACCCATCTCTCACACCCTATACAAAAGTTAACTCAAAATGGATCAAAGATCTAAACATTAGGTCTAAGACCATAAAACAGTTAGAGGAAAATGTTGGGAGATATCTTATGGATCTTACAACTGGAGGTGGTTTTATGGACCTTAAACCTAAAGCAAGAGCACTGAAGAAGGAAATAAATAAATGGGAACTCCTCAAAATTAAACACTTTTGTGCATCAAAGAACTTCATCAAGAAAGTAGAAAGACAGCCTTCACAATGGGAGACAATATTTGGAAATGATATATCAGATAAAGGTCTAGTATCCAGAATTTATAAAGAGATTGTTCATCTCAACAACAAAAAGACAGCCAACCCAATTACAAAATGGGAAAAAGACTTGAACAGACACCTCTCAGAAGAGGAAATACGGATGGCCAAGAGGCACATGAAGAGATGCTCAATGTCCCTGGCCATTAGAGAAATGCAAATCAAAACCACAATGAGATATCATCTCACACCCACCAGAATGGCCATTATCAACAAAACAGAAAATGACAAGTGCTGCAGAGGATGCGGAGAAAGAGGCACACTTATCCACTGTTGGTGGGAATGTCAAAGGGTGCAACCACTGTGGAAGGCAGTTTGGCGGTTCCTCAAAAAGCTGAATATAGAATTGCCATACGACCCAGCAATACCATTGCTAGGTATCTACTCAAAGGACTTAAGGGCAAAGACACAAACGGACATTTGCACACCAATGTTTATAGCAGCATTATTTACAATTGCAAAGAGATGGAAACAGCCAAAATCTCCATCAACAGAAGAGTGGCTAAACAAACTGTGGTATATACATACGATGGAATATTATGCAGCTTTAAGACAAGATAAACTTATGAACCATGTAATAACATGGATGGACCTAGAGAATATTATGCTGAGTGAATCCAGCCAAAAACTAAAGGACAAATACTGTATGGTCCCACTGATGTGAACGGACATTCGAGAATAAACTAGAAATATGTCATTGGTAACAGAGTTCAGCAGGAGTTAGAAACAGGGTAAGACAATGGGTAATTGAAGCTGAAGGGATACAGACTGTGCAACAGGACTAGATACAAAAACTCAAAAATGGACAGCACAATAATACCTAATTGTAAAGTAATCATGTTAAAACACTGAATGAAGCTGCATCTGAGCTATAGGTTTTTGTTTTGTTTTGTGTTGTTTTGTTTTGATTTTACTATTATTACTTTTATTTTTTTCTCTATATTAACATTCTATATCTTTTTCGGTTATGTTGCTAGTTCTTCTAAACCAATGCAAATGTACTAAGAAATGATGATCATGCATCTATGTGATGATGTTAAGAATTAATGATTGCATGTGTAGAATGGTATGATCTCTAAATGTTGGGTTAATTTCTTTTTTTCCGTTAATTAAAAAAAAAAAAAAAAGAGAAGGGATAATTGGAGATGAAGGGATACAGAATGTACAACGGGACTGGATATAAAAACTCAGAAATGGACAGCACAATACTACCCAATTGTAATGCAATTATGTTAAAACACTGAATGAAGCTGCATGTGAGATATAGGTTTTTTGTTTTTGTTTTTTTTTGTTTTTTTTCTTTCTATTATTGTTTTAATTCTTATTCTGTTGTCTTTTTATTTCTTTTTCTAAATCGATGCAAATGTACTAAGAAATGATGAATATGCAACTATGTGATGTTATTAAGAATTACTGATTGTACATGTAGATTGGAATGATTTCTAATTGTTTTGTTAATTCTTTTTTTAATTAATAAAAAAAAAAAAAAAGAAAAAAGAAGGGGAAACCAAGGAAAGAGATTGGGCCTGGGTGTAAACCAATACGCCTATTGCAAAGAGAACAGACATTGGAAAAATGAATGCCCTAAAAGAGGACTTAAAGGACTGAAACTGGCCCACATTCTAGTTGAAGAGGTGAACTGATGGGGCCAGAGCTCCATTCTGTTGAGCCCCCGGGAGCCCAAGGTCACCTTAGAAATAGGGGGCAAGCCTATAAAATTTCTTGTGGATATGGGGGCAACCTTCTCCATCCTCCAGCAAGCAGAAGGGTCCATACCTAAGGAAAAAGTCCCCATACAGGGGGCAACGGGAGAGACAAAGTCTTACCATGGACTAAGACTAGGATCACAAACCTTGGGGAAGGAACTGTCACCCACTTGTTTCTTGTAACGCCAGAGTGTCCACACCTCTTTTTGGGAAGAGAACTTCTCCAAAAATTACAAGCTACCATCTCTTTCAAAAATGATTTGGCTGAGCTCTCCTTCAATACAAACCCCTTGGCAATCCTCCTCACTTGCCCCTAGTATTTACTTATTGCAGAGGTGGCACTGCTGGTCCCAGGCCCATATTTGTGGGAATTTAAAGAAAAAAATACCAGGCATATGGGCAGAAAATAACCTACCAGGATTATTCACCCACTGCCTCCCCATTGTTGTCCAGCTGACTAACACCGCCACCCCAATCAGAGTCCAACAATACTCAATAAGCTTAAAGGCTAAAAAAGGCATTGCAGTCCATATCGAAAGACTCCTGGAGGCAGATATTCTAGTCCCCTGCCATTCGGCCTGGAACACCCCCCTTCTCTAGTCCAGAAACCCAGGACCAACAATTTCCAGCCAGTGCAAGATCTCTGAGAGGTAAACAAAAGAATTGAAACCATTCACCCCACTGTGCTTAACCCATATATGCTCTTGAGGCTGTTACCTCCCAGCCAGCAGGTCTACACTGTTCTGGACTTAAAGGATGCCTTCTTTTCACTTCCCCTGGCTGCAGTAAGTCAAAGCATCTTTGCTTCCAAATGGACCAACCCAGAGTGGAGGTTCTCTGGACAAATAACCTGGACTCGGTTGCCACAGGTTTCAAAAATTCTCCCACCTTGTTCAATGAGGCCTTAAGCCAGGATCTGGCTTGTTTTAGACAAGAGCATCCAGAAATAACCCTCCTACAATATGTGGATGGCCTCTTACTGGCAGCTAATAATCTGTCAACTACAAAAAGGCAACAGAAAACTTATTACAGGAACTAGCCCAGCTGGGCTATCGGGTCTCAGCCAAAAAGGCCCAACTCTGCACCAGTTCAGCAACATACTTAGGGTATGAATTAGAAGGGGGAAAAAGAGTTCTGTCTTCTAAGAGGATTGAAGCTATCCTAAAAATACCCCAACCAAAAACAAAAAGGCAGGTATGGGAGTTCTTAGGAGCAGTTGGATATTGCCGGCTCTGGATTCCCAGGTTTGCAGAGATAGCAAAACCCCTGTAAACTAGCACAGGGGAAAAGGAGGAAGCTCTAACCTGGCCTGAGGCTGAGCAAAAAGCTTTTAAAATGCTGAAACAGGAGCTTGTGAGCGCCCCTGCTTTAACCTTGCCTGACTTGTCCAAACCTTTTCAATTACACGTCACTGAAACCCAAGGAATAGCAAAAGGAGTCCTCATCCAAATGCTAGGACCATAGAAAAGGCCAGTTGCCTACCTGTCTAAAAGACTAGACTCTGTGGCGGCCAGGCTGCTTCCCAGCCATTGCTGCCACTGCCATTTAATAAAAGAAGCATCCAAATTAACTCTGGGACAAAGCTTACACATAGTGGCCCCACATTCAATAGAAACATTACTAAGGAGCCCACCCGAGAGATGGCTCTCAAATGCCCAGATAACCCAGTATCAGGTATTACTACTGGATCCCCCAAGAATCCACTTCCTAAAAACAGCGGCTCTTACCCCCGCCACCTTGCTTCTGGATGATGACCCATCTGAGCCCATCCACGACTGTTGCAAGATCTTGGACTCTCTCACACACCTGAGGGCTGATCTCACTGACAACCCCTGGCCAAATCCTGATGAAGAATTACATACAAACAGGAGCAGTTATGTCTCAGAGGGAATCAGGTATGTGGAGGCAGCGGTGGTAATTGTGGACTGAGTCATCTGGGCTCAGGCCCTAGGACATGGGACTTCGGCCCAGAAGGCTGAACTAATAGCTCTGACCCAGACTCTAAGGTGGGGAAAAGGGAAGGTTGTCAACATCTGCATGGACAGCAGATATGCCTTCACAACTGCGCACATCCATGGGGCACTATATCAGGAGTGGGGACTTTTGACATTGGGAGGAAAGGAAATAAAAAATATACCAGGGAACTTCCGGAGAAGATGGTGGCTTAGTAAGACACGCGGGACTTAGTTCCTCCTCCAGAAAAGCATCTAAAGAAACAGAAACAATACCAAAAAGACAGCATACCCCATTCTGGAACGGCTGAACGGGCAGGGAGAATCCGCTGTGGTGAGATACCCGAGGGGTGCGCGTTTTCCCGGCCGGGGCGGCTGGCGACTGGGGTCCCCTCCATGCACGTGGCTCCCCAGTCTGACTGGGAACGTTGGATAGTGGGGCCCTCCCGCCACGCTTGGCATCTCGGGCCAGCTGGGCAATTTGGACCAGCACTCCCCCAAGCCGCGGCGGCCGGCGACACCCCCTCCATGCGCGGTTTCCCGGGCCGACTGCGAGATTCGGATTGGCAAGTTAAAGGAGCCACAGCACCTTTTACTAGTGGGCCCTGCAGACAGACGAGCGCCACGAGCGCCACCTACTGGGCAGGAAAAGAAAAACAGAGCCCAGAGATTTCACAGAAAAACCTTTCAACCAGCCGGGTCCCACACCCAGGGAAATCTGATCAAATGCCCAGACACCAGCAGAAAATAATGGATCATGCTCGGAAAATTGAAGATATGGCCCAGTCAAAGGAACAAACCAATAGTTCAAATGAGATACAGGAGCTGAGACAACTAATGCTGAATATACGAACAGAAATGGAAAAACTCTTCAAAAACCAAATCAATAAATTGAGGGAGGACATGAAGAAGACATGGGCTGAACAAAAAGAAGAAATAGAAAATCTGAAAAAACAAATCACAGAACTTATGGGAGTGAAGGACAAAGAAGAAAAATGGAAAAAACAATGGATACCTACAATGGTAGATCTAAAGAGACAGAAGCTACAATTAGTGAACTGGAGGATGGAATATCTGAATTCCAAAAAGAAACAGAAACTATAGGGAAAAGAATGGAAAAACTTGAGCAGGGGATCAGGGAACTGAATGACAATATGAAGCGCACAAATATACGTGTTGTGGGTGTCCCAGAAGGAGAAGAGAAGGGAAAAGGAGGAGAAAAACTAATGGAAGAAATTATCACTGAAAATTTCCCAACTCTTATGAAAGACCTAAATTTGCAGATCCAAGAAGTGCAGCGCACCCCAAAGAGATTAGACCCAAATAGGCGTTCTCCAAGACACTTACTAGTTAGAATGCCAGAGGTCAAAGAGAAAGAGAGGATCTTGAAAGCAGCAAGAGAAAAACAATCTGTCACATACAAGGGAAACCCAATAAGACTATGTGTAGATTTCTCAGCAGAAACCACGGAAGCTAGAAGACAGTGGGATGATATATTTAAATTACTAAAAGAGAAAAACTGCCAACCAAGACTCCTATATCCAGCAAAATTATCCTTCAAAAATGAAGGAGAAATTAAAACATTTATAGACAAAAAGTCACTGAGAGAATTTGTGACCAAGAGACCAGCTCTGCAAGAAATACTAAAGGGAGCACTAGAGTCAGATACGAAAAGACAGAAGAGAGAGGTATGGAGTAAAGTGTAGAAAGAAGGAAAATCAGATATGATATATATAATACAAAAGCCAAAATGGTAGAGGAAAATATTATCCAAACAGTAATAATACTAAAAGTTAATGGACTGAATTTCCCAATCAAAAGACATAGAATGGCAGAATGGATTACGACCCAGCAATACCACTGCTAGGTATCTACTCAAAGGACTTAAGGGCAAAGACACAGATGGACATTTGCACACCAGTGTTTATAGCAGCATTATCTACAATTGCAAAGAGATGGAAACAGCCAAAATGTCCATCAACAGACGAGTGGCTAAACAAACTGTGGCGTATACCTACGATGGAATATTATGCAGCTTTAAGACAGACTAAACTTATGAAGCATGTAATAACATGGATGGACCTAGAGAACATTATGCTGAGTGAGTCTAGCCCAAAACTAAAGGACAAATACTGTAAGGTCCCACTGATGTGAACCGACATTCGAGAATCAGCTTGGAATATATCATTGGTAACAGAGACCAGCAGGAGTTAGAAACAGGGTAAGATAATGGGTAATTGGAGCTGAAGGGATACAGACTGTGCAACAGGACTAGATACAAAAACTCAAAAATGGACAGCACAATAATACCTAAGTGTAATGTAACTATGTTGGAACACTGAATGAAGCTGCACCTGAAATATGGTTTTTTGTTTGTGTGTTTGTATCTTTTGTTTTTGTTTTTTTTTTTCCTTTTTTTATATATATATATTTTTATTAGTATTATTATTTTAATTCTCTTCTCTATATTAACATTCTATATCTTTTTCTGCTGTTTTGCTAGTTCTTTTCCTAAATTGATGCAAATGTACTAAGAAATGATGATCATACATCTATGTGATGATACTAAGAATTACTGAGTGCATGTGTAGAATGGAATGATTTCTAAATGTTGTGTTAATTTCTTTTCTTTTTTTTTGATTAATAAAAAAATTTTTTAAAAAATACCAGAAATACTCGCCTTGCTAGAGGCTCTCTGGTTGCCAAAAAGGGCAGCCGTTATACATTGCAAAGGACATCAGACTGCCAAAACTCAAATTGCTAGAGGAAATGTCCTGGCTGATAAAATGGCAAAAGAGGTTGCCCAAAAACCAGTGGGGACGCTGCAGATACTTCCTGTTTTACTGGGGCGAGTGCTGCCGAGCCCTCCAAAAATATACCGGGGAAGAAATTAGATTGGGCGAAACTCTGGGCACTAAAACAGATCCAGATGGTTGGAAAATTCTCCTGGACAGGAGAATCCTAGTGCCAGAGCCCCTGGGGAAAAATTTGGTTACTCAGGTTCACTTGGGCAGTACAAAACTAACTGAACTCATACAGAGAGATTACTACATTCCCCAATTGCAACAACAAGCCCAGCAGGTATCATCCAGATGCCACATCTGCCCCCAGGTAAATTCCAGCCAAAGGAAAGAAATGCCCCAAGGAACCAGGCTGAGGGGACAACCCCCAGGAAAACAGTGGGAAATAGACTTCATGGAAATATTGCCTGGTCCATATGGATACAAATACCTGTTAGTCTTCATCAACACCTTCTCTGAATGGACTGAGGCATTTCCTACCAGAACTGAGACAGCACAAACAATAGTAAAAAAAATTAGTTTCTGAAATTGTCCCCCGATTTGGCCTCCCAACTGCAATGGGGTCTGACAATGGGCCGGCGTTCATTGCCCAAGTTACCCAATTGTTAGCAAAAATATTAACTATCAAATGGAAATTACATTGTATTTATAGGCCACAGAGTTCAGGGCAAATTGAAAGAATGAATAGAACAATAAAGGCAACTTTAAATAAACTGAAGCTTGAGATTGGTGAAAACTGGGTGAGTCTCCTTCCATTTGCCCTTCTAAAAACTAGATGTACTCCCTATGTTAAGGGAATTATCCCATATGAAATCATGTTTGGACGACCACCTCCACTAATCCCTAAATTGGGGGAAGAAAAAGTAGCTGAATTAAATAACCATTCTCTTCTAAAATCATTGCAGGCCCAAATCTACCATCTGGCAAACTTGGAAACTGGTGAAGGCAGCCCATCCAGGACCAACAAATCCTGCCCCTGAAAAAGATCTATTTCAGGTACAGCCCAGAGACCTAGTCTGGATAAAGAGGCTTCAGCCAGCCACCTTGGAGGCCCGGTGGATGGGACCCTTGCCAGTGATCCTCTCAACTTCAACGGCAGTGAAAGTTGTGGGAAAATGACACTGGATTCATCATACCCAGATAAAAAAGGCCACTCCAGACCAGATCCCTGAAAAATGGACCATCCAGTGAACTGAGGATCCACTAAAGATAAGACTTTCCAGAAATCCCTCTGGGTCCTCTTGATATCCCTGGTGGGTGTCATGGGAAAAAACCCTCACCAGGTTATAAACTATACCTGGGAACTTACTAAAATGGTGGAAGGAGTAGTGGTGGCTACAACCACCACTCCCTCCCAACCAATCCTCCACTTTGATCTCTGCCAACAGTTTGGACACCTAGAGAAGGGGAGTTATAGTAACATAATCAGATACAGGTGTACTACCCCCCACCAAGAAAAAAACTTATGGCATACCCAATGCTATGCCTGTCCTGCAAAGGGAAATTTAAACTGCCAAGGGAAAGGCCAACATTATTGTGCCAACTGCGGTTGTGGAACTGCAGAATGGACTGAGACCCATTCATAACCTTAACAAGGACACCAGCCCATAACCCCAACAGTTGCACCCAAGGCACCTGTAACCCAATAATTATTACTATCCCTTCCTGGAGTAGCCAAACCTGGGCAAGTGGAAAAATTTAGGGATTGAGGTTATATGTCTTGGTTTACAATCCAGGTACCATTTTCACAACTCAAATGTTCCTTGCCCATAAAGTGAACAATCCCATAGGACATAATTGAGCTCTCAACCTTGGCATAAAACTGGCACAGCCCCCAGACTTGGGGTTCTCCTCTGGTAGGCTCGAGCTCAAAAGCCTATGCTACCCCAAACTCCCAAATAAATTCCTCTCCCTTCCCTAAAAAAACCCTGCTCGACATGTTAAATTCAGTTTTCCAGTTCATGAATCAAACCAATCCACTTATTACTGAAGATTGTTGGCTTTGTTTAAACCCTGAACCCCATTAATACATCAGAATAGGAGCTAATATCTCCCTAGGCCTCGCGGATACCCATATCAGAAACCTCTCAGTGCAGGAAGCACAAGGTCAACACCTATGCAGGTGGGGCCAGGAACCGAAACTCACCCTGGGAGATCTCCAAGGGCAGGGAACCTGTATTTATTCTGAGAATTTTAATCTAGCCAAATCTCCCTGCAGCATTGAAGAAATTATACAGTACTGTTTTAAAAAATAATCATTTGCATGCCTACCAGTGGTCTCATCATGACTCCTGTGGTCTCATCATGTCACTAAAGGGCATTTTAACCTCAACCCCGGGCGGATGGGACCACCTCCTTGTAGCCCCTGACAGTACTTGGTTTGCCTGCACATCCAGTATTACCCCCTGTATAACTCCCCTGATAATGGTAGTTAAGGAGGAATTTTGTATTTTAGTTCATATTATCCCCTAAGTATATTATTATTCTGAGAAAAGAGGTAGGGAACATTTAGAAACCACTTACCAGGCCAAGCGAGCCCCAATTTTGGTGCCCCTCCTTGTCGGACTAGGCATCGCAGGATCAACTGCAGTTGGAACTTCAGCCTTTATCATGAGGGACCAAAATTTAAAAACCCTTATCAAACAAGTTGATTTGGATCTTAGTGAATTAGAAAGCTCTGTCAGTCATTTTGAAAACTCCCTGAATTCACTGGCTGAGGTCGTCCTCCAAAACCGCAGAGGCTTAGACCTCCTATTTCTGAAACAAGGGGGGTTATGCATGGCCCTCGGAGAAACCTGCTGCTTCTATGCCAATCATTCTGGAATAATTAAAACTAGTCTATCCCTAGTCCACAGCAGGTTATGAGGGTGGGAAGAACCCCGAAAAACTGAAACTAACTGGTATGAAAACTTATTTTCCTGGTCCCCGTGGCTAACCATGCTCTTTTCCACCATAGCAGGGCCCCTAATTCTCATATTATTCGGTTTAATGTTTGGGCCCTGTGTAATCAATTGTCTAACCTCATATGTGCAAAGAAGAATACAAACTGTTAAATTATTAGTCCTTGGAACTCAATATCAACAGATTTATAATCAAAATGAAGAAAGAATGATTTGATTCTCTCATAAAACCAGTGGGGAATGTGGAGGGCCAGGAGTAATCAATCAGGCCCAAGCAGGGAAAGTCCCCACAGCATTGGGGTGGAATGTCCCCAAGAGTTAAACAATAACCAATGTTAGGGAACTGAGGGAATGGGATGCGTTTTGGCAACAGCTAACGGCATTTTTTTGCTTCTATGATCACGCTTGCTTGCCAGCAACTGCAAAACCACAACATGATTTTAACCTTTATAATCATACCTGAGAAACCTCTGGCTGCTGCCTTCTGAGGCAGTCGCCAGCCAGCTAATAAAGACTCCAAATTGGCTTGCAGTTTTAAACTGTGTGGTCTCTCTTTCGGTGCGCCCCACAACAAAGTTGACACATGAACCTGACTATGACAGCTTCCCTTCAAATATCTTAATTTTTGCCTCATGAATTCTACCAGTTTGTAACCTTCTTCCTATGTTTTGGGTCTTCTCTTCTATTTGATTTTTCCAGCTACTAACTCAAGTTTCCATCATGATCAGTTGCAGATTTGTTGACCACACTACAAAGAGCCTATGCACCAAGAACACCTTTTGCTATACATGTAAAAATGAAATGTGAAACCTGCCTTTTTGTGATAATGAATACTTCTTGGAGATTATTTATAATCAGAAAGGAGCTGCTAAGAAAAACCAACTCAATAGATGATAATTAATACTTTAAAATGTCACCTTATGTGTGAGACTAAAGCAAAAAATGTTTATTTGTTACAAAATTTAGATTTTGACTAGAGCATTTCCTAATATAACTCATGTAGGTAATTTGATTGAATGTCATGAGTACTTGGAATCTCAGGTAGCACATGAGATTTTGTTGGTTGGTCCAGAGTGATTCCCCGATGAATCCCAGAATGATTTGATCAGTGATTGGAAAAGTATTTGCAAGTCCCCTTCAGGGAATGGTGAGAGTGGGGAGAAATTCAACTTCCCCAAGTTGAATTCTTGATATTCTCACAAGCAGTGTGGACAACCAAAGCTATAGGCTGAGCCCCCGGTCTTGGGGTTTGTTCACATGAAACTTAACCCCACAAAGGATAGGTCAAGTCTACTTAAAATTTAGGCCTAAGAGTCACCCCCAAGAGAGCCTCTTTTGTTGCTCAGATGTGGCCTCTCTCTCCAGCCAACATGATGAGCAGTCTCACCACCCTCCCCCTCTCCACATGGGACATGACTCCCAGGGATGTGGACCTTCCTGGCAACGTGGGACAGAGATCCTGGAATGAGCTGAGACTCAGCATCAAAGGACTGAGAAAAACCCTAGAATGAGCTGAGAATTAACATCAAGGGATTGAGAGAACCTTCTCAACCAAAAGGGGGAAGAGTAAAATGAGACAAAGTGTCAATCGCTGAGAGATTCCAAACAGAGTTGAGAGGTTATCCTGGAGGTTATTCTTATGCATTAAGTAGATATCACCTTGTTGTTCAAGATGTAGTGGAGAGGCTGGAGGGAATTGCCTGAAAATGTAGTGCTGTGCTCCAGTAGCCATGTTTCTTGATGATGATTGAAAAATGATATAGCTTTCACAATGAGACTCTGTGAATGTGAAAACCTTATGTCTGATGCTCCTTTTAGCTACTATATCAATAGAAGAGTAGAACACATGGAATAAAAATAAATAATAGGGGGAACAAATGTTAAAATAAATTCAGTTTGAAATAGTGGTAAATGAAAGCGAGGGGTAAGGGGTATGGTACGTATAGTTTTTTTTTCTCTATTATCATTTTATTTCTTTTTCTGTTGTCTTTTTATTTCTTTTTCTAAATCGATGCAAATGTACTAAAAATGATGAATATGCAACTATGTGATGATATTAAGAATTACTGATTGTATATGTAGAATGAAATGATATTTAAATGCTTTGTTAATTTTTTTTTAATTAATAAAAAAAGTTTAAAAGAAAAAGTTTCCAGCCTATGGTATCGAATCAGGATTATGAGAAATGGTTGCTCTGACAAGACTGAATTAGGATTAAGTCATGGCTTTTCTGGAATACATAATACTTTTAATCTGGTACAAGTACAAAGGATTTTATTCTGTCGAAACACAAATAGTTTCTGTTTTATAAAAAAAAGATTAGTTTTCTGTGTAATTTAGTAACTGTATGTCACTGTCATTTTTCATTGATTTCTGCCATCTTGTATTCTTTGGAATCACTTTACCATTCTGCTGGTTCTTTCATTAATGGGTTAAATAGTCATTGACAAGTGCTCATTAAAAAAATTCATGTGTGAAATATATGTGTGCACAAACTTAAATCCTTAAGGACTCATAATTTTTTCTAAGTTGTGCCTGCTATTTTATTTCTTGTATCCTTCCTTTCTTTGAAGGTCCTTTCTTTGACACTGTTTTTTCTTGGAGATGATACAATATTTCTTGGTCTTTTCATTGGGACTCAGGTCAGGTGTTAGACAACTTTCGGAGGTGGTAGCCTACTATATCTTCAGAGGCAGATATATTGATGCCTACCTCTATGGTTTTGGCACGTAGAGCCAGTCAGATTGCCAGTCCCATGATGGGAATCTCTCCGAGTTGCGAGGCAATAAGTAGCTGGGACTGGCTTCCCTCTAGTGGGAGGGGTTGTGTGCAAACTCAACTTCCCATTAGATCAGCTGTTCCCCTTCCATAATGTATTAGCTAGAGATGTACAATTTATAAAAGTGTCTCACATAACCATGGGAATGTAGAGTCCAAGATCTGTAGTGAAGGCCACAGGTTGGCAACTCTGATGAAGTTCCTCAGCAAACTCTCAGGAGAGGCTGGCTGGACGAGTGTGGGACTGGAAAAGTCCAAAACCCACAGAGCAGGGTGTAAAGCTGGTGACTCTGATAAAGGGTCTGAATGAACTCCACAGGAGAGGCTCACTGGCTGAAGCAGGAAGAGTGACTGTCTCATCTGAATCCTTAAAAGCCTTCCAGTGACTAGATTAAGCATCACTCATTGCAGAAAACACTCCCCTTAGCTAATTACAGATGCAATCAGCTGTGGATGCAGCCAGCATGATCATGATTTAAGTCCATGAAATGTCATCATAGCAACAGACAGGCCAGCATTTGCCTGGCCAGACAACCGGGCACCACCACCTGGCCAAGTTGAAACATGAATCTGATCATGACACATAATAAGAAGGGTTGTGCATAAGTCCAATTTCCCACAAAGTTCTAAGGTGCTAGCAGTTCAAATTTCTTGACAGCTCTTTAACACTAGCTACCAAAATTTAGACAGCTTGGCACTCAGGCAGTCTGCTTCTCTCCCATTGGCAAGGCTGCTCTTATACTTGCCACATAAAAAGAGAGAAAAAAGAAATGAACCTCTTTTGGAGCACAGTGTCATGATGGATCCAGCTGCTTTTTGAACTAAGTGAGTCTCTCTGCAAGATGCCAAAAGGAAAACAGCATCCCACAAATTTCAGCCTATACTAAGTGATGCTGTTAGTAGTCACCCAAGTTCTTTGCATAAAACATCTTACTATCCATAATCTTATTATCCATTTTCCATGAAGATGGCTTAATATATATTAAAACAAATATATAGCATACATATATGTGCAGAAATACAATTATACTATACATGCCCTATTACAGTCAGTTTTATTAATCAACCATATAAATGTGACTATTTCTTTCTACATCAATAATTACAGGAATTTTTTAAAGACTTTTGATATATATACAACCAAATTGCCTTCCAGTAAGTTAGTACCACTTTAATTCTCTACAGCATTATAAGATAGTACCTTTCGTTGGTGGTGGTTTATTTTAGCCACTGTGTTAGCAAAAGGTGGTATCTCATTGTGGTTTTAATTAGCGTTTCCTTGATTATTAAGGAGGTTGACTAATTTTTAATAAGATATTGCCATTTGATATTTATACTGTGATCTGACCATCCATTTTCTTTACCTACTGGAGTACTATTCTTGCTTTTATTAATTTGTAAGAAATCTTCATATAGTAAGGTTATTAATCATTTTTCAAATGCATAGTATGTGTTTCTCTCAATATATTATCTGCCTTTTGAATGAGCTTTGAGTCAGTTTTGAGCAGAAGTGTGTTTGAGCTCAAATTCCTTAAGAAAACCTCAGAGTACAGCTGTTTTATATTATATTCCTGTATAGGTGTAGAAGCATATACTCTTAGAGAAGTTGAACTTGCAGCGAGTTTGCTAATAGAAGGCCACTACTCATCAAGGGTGGGTTTAAGTAAAACCCAGAAGCAGAACCAAGATTTTCTTCAGAAAACCTTTTTGTATCTGCTTTACCACATAAATTAATGAATACTGGATGATGGATAATTGTTGGAGATTGAATCAAGGTCCCCAGAAAGGCACGTTCAAGTTCCAACTTCTGGTCCTGTGGGTGTGAACGCACTTGTAAAAAGGACCTTTGAAGATGTTACTTAAGTATGCCTATACTGAGTGCTGGTGGTCCTTCATCCAGTGTGACTGAAGTCCTTATAAGCAAAGGAATTGAACACAGAAGAGAAGCCATGAGGAAAAGCAAGAAGTTGAAAGTTGGTGGAAACTAGAAGAGAAAGGAGAAACTGCTGCTATGTTTATTATGACAGAAAAGCCAAGGATTAAGGATTGCTGGCAGTCAGTCCCAGACTTTGGGGAGAAAACATCACCTTGCTAATACCTCAATTTTGGACTTCAAGCCTCAAAACTGTAAGTCAATTGTTTTGGTTTGTTAAGCTGCTGGAATGCAATATACCACAAATGAAATAGCTTTTAAAAAGGAGAATTTACTAAGTTGTAAGTTTACAGTTCTAAGGCCATGAAAATGTCCCAATTAAGGCATCCAGAGAAAGATACCTTAACTCCAAAGAAAGGGCCAATGAAGTTCAGGGTTTCTCTCTCAGTTAGGAAGGCAGATGGTGACATCTGCTAGTTTTCTCTCATTTCATAAGGCTCCTTTGGGAGCGTTTTCCTTCTGCATCTCTGGCTGCATGGGCTCTGGTGGCTCTGAGCTTTTCCTAAAATGGTTTCTTCTTAAAGGGCCCAGTAAACAATTCTACCTTGAATGGTTGAAGATGCATCTCCAAGGAAATAATATAATCAAAAGCTATTACCTTCAATTGGGTGAGTCACATCTCCACGGAAACAATAAAAAAAGGTCCCACCCAGCAATATTGAATGAGGATTAAAGACCATGGCTTTTCTGGGGTACACAACAGTTTAAAACCAGCACATCAATAAATTCCCATTGTTTAAGCCAAGCTATTGTATGCTATTTGTTTTAGCAGTAGGGAAACTATGTTCTGTGCTAGGAACAAAATTGTAAGAAATTTAACCTTAGAAAAATTGAAGCTGGTGCTGTCACATGTCTACTTCAGCAATAAAAAAAAATCACGCAAACACAAATAGAAGGTTTTATAGAATGAATGCTAGAGAAAGGCTGTTAAGCTAAACTTTTTCCCTCACAATGGGTCAATGTAATGTCTCTTGCTTTAAATAAATAACAATGACAAACTCATTGATACTGATTAATATATGTCAGGCCCTGTTCTACGTGCTTTATCTGGATTACTAGTTTGCTTCTTTCAATGATCCTTTGGGTGTAGGTACTACATTACCCCCCACACTTGCTTTTATTTTCTCCAAGGAAACTGAGACCAAGAGAGATTAATTAGCTTGCTGGATAGATTGAGTACTTGTACAGCTATAAGTGGTGGAACTGTAAATTGAGTCCAGGAAATCTGACTTCAAAGTCCATGTTTTAAACATTAGCCCATATTGTCTAGTTACAGTGTTCATTTTCTTACTGCCATGCCTTGATATTTCTAGGGACAATAGTAAGCTCTCAGTTTATATCTTATTGTGATTGTTTTGCAGACACCACACTCACCTCCAAGTCTGAAGAACTAAATTCATAAGGAATATTCCAGCCTAATAGTCCATAATTTTTTCTTTCATTGATTACAGCGTTAAAAAAACATAGGCTGAATAAAAGCTTTTTCCACCATGGTCCACAGTCAGGTTTTTCAAATATCTCTTCTGTTATCTCTCCACTACCACTATATCCAAACATCTGAAGTAAACTGCTTTTCAATCCCTGAGGAAATTCCACTGCAATCTTTAAAAAAGATGTGAATAAAAGTAATATGTGAGGGCAGGTGCAGACATTGGGTCTAGAGGATACTCTGTCTGTTTTTGTATTGCACTGTAAAAGAACTAGCTAAGAATGTGACTGTTTTCAAGATTCAGCATCAAATTAAAACTCTCTGTTATTCTTTTCCTACTTGAAAATCTCTGTAAAAGCAATATGCTGGATTTTCTTTTTGTCCAACTCATACTTCAAAATGAAAAGCATACCATTGTGATTAAAAGCGCCCCTATTTTCTCTATATACAGGGTTCTGGGGGCATGGCATTTTGGAAAGCTGACAAGGAAGAATTACTTTAGTCTAGTCTTATGTATACAGCTAAGTGGCTGTAACCAAATCAGGGTTGCCCTCCCTCAGCAAGGCAACAGATACAGGAGATGACAAATCACAGGAAACAACTAATATCCAAACAACTAATGGAGCCAAAAAAAGCATCTAGTCATCAATGATATTTAAAAGGAGACCACTTATTTGGTGAATTATTTTGCTTGCATTGAAAATCCCCTTTGGCTGACTTCTTACCTAGGTAAGTGGAGTGAGGAGGGAGTGGGGAGAAAAGATATGAAAGTGAGATGGGGAGGAAATCACCTGGAGGGTTCTTTTGAGATCAAGGCTAAGTTTGAAAGTGTGAAGCATCTGAAATGTTACTCTATTTGCAGTTTATATGTGCGTGTGTGTATATATTAGTAAATGGGCATTCATAAGTATATAAGATATATAAATATATGTATACGTATATATGACATAAATGTGTATATATGAATATAAATATGTATATATGATATATACATATATGCATATATGATGTATATACATGTATCATATATACATGTACAAATGCGTATCTATCATATATACACATGTACATGTGGTGCATAAATGAATACAAGACTTCTGGATCAGGGATCAGACTAATTATTTATTTGAAGCAACCTGTATAAGTCCTGATGCCCTAATTACCCACCCTGTGATGCAGTGAGAGCCAGATATATCTTGTACCTGTATAGTGGAGTTTGAAGTACAGAAGAGGAACCCCAAATTTACGTATCTTGGAGCTTATACAGAATGGCTGGCATAGCTACCTCTCCCCACACTAGAGAAAGAGAGAGAAATTTTGCTCTGGAATGTAAACCAGAGGAAGGGAAAGTCTAGGTTTTTATAACTCTTGGAGTGTGAACAAATGACTCTGGGTTTTATTATTACCCTTACAGTGTAAGCAATTGGTTCCAGGAAGTGGAAGACAGGCTTCTCTGAATCTATCACTGTCAGAATGTGAGCAAATGGTCTGGAATGTGCACAGGAGAGGAGAGCCCCATTCAAGGGTTCTTTAATCCTGGTTGCCAGCAACATTTGCTCAGAGAGCCCTGAGCATGCAGAAATGAGAAAATATTCAGAGAGCGTTGTTGCATGATTTTTATGACTGATTCTTTACAAAACTATTTAGGACTTTAAATGTAGATGTCAGCCCCTCCATAAGGAGCTGTATCTGAAGGGGAAATAGAGAGCACGTGTGTGTGCATGTGTGCATGCTTATGTATGTGTATGTCATTAATAATCCCTTACAGAAACAGAATTATTTATGTCTGAAATGAAAATTTATTTTGTTAAATTTCAAAACAAGGTATGTGTCTTATCAGAGTTTTTCCTTTCTGTTTTCTTCCTTTCCTCTTTTTCTCCCTCTCTCTTTTTAATGTGGAAAGATTATGTTTGGATCATATTTGTATAGAAGTGATGTACTCTGAACTGAGGGGGTGCAAAGATAGGTCAGTGGTAGAATTCTTACCTGCCATGCAGGAGACCCAGGTTCATTTTCTGGCCCATGCACTTTCCAAAACCAACCAACCAACCAAAACAAACAAACAAACAAAAGTTCAATAAATGGTGCTACAATAATGGGATACTCACATGGAAAAATAATGAAATGTGACCCTGCCACACAGCATACAAAAAAATATCTGAACTGATATATTAGGGAACTTACTTTTTTAGTGTAAATTTTTTTAACATATCCCAAAGTACAGACAGTTACACAATTAAGTCCATATACCCATCACTCAGCTTCAACGATGGTCAATATTTTGACAATATTGGAACATTCTGTTTTTAATATTAACTTGTGCTTAGTTGAGCATAAAACATGCTGTGACTAACCTATGACTGCATTGTAATAACTTGTTTATTATTTTAGCGTTAGTTTCCTGCTCAGCTCTCTCCACCTTCATGAAAGCTATCCCGCTCACCTCTCCTTTCTTATACTACTCACCACATGATATCACGTATTGTAAATATTTGCTTATATTTCTTATTCCCTCATTAGTCTATGGGCTGCTTGAAGGTAAGAATTTTGACATACACTGTTCAAAAATATCTTTCTTATAGTAAAAGTAACACATGCTTGTTTAAGAATTTTGTGAAAACACATACAGATATGAAAAAGAAATTACAAAAAGTAAAAAAAAATATTTAAAATATACTAAATATAACATAAAACAATATAAAGTATTTAAAAAATAAAAAATATTTAAAGATTACTAATAACATGTCATCTGGAGATAATGATAGATGATATTTGGTTATATTTGTTCTAAATAATATTTGTCTTATTTTAATTTTCTTTGACAAAATTTGTATCAATTGTGTATCCTGTTTTGCATTCTGCTTTTTACTATAGTCATATCATGTTCTTGAATCATTAAATATTCTTTTTTGCAGCAGCTTACTATTTTTCATATAAATGTACACAATTTATTTGACCTTTTCTAATTTTTGAACATATACTATTCCTTAAATATTTTCATTGTTATGAACAATGTTGGCAAGATTACTGACCTCATCTCTGATTATTTCTTTAAGATGAGTTCCTAGAGGTAGGTTACTGGATCAAATTGTAAGAAATTTCAAGACTCTTTATACCTTCCAGGTATGAATTTTACCTTTTTAGCATTATGTGAGAGTAGTTATTTAGTAGTTTAACAGCATTAACAACTATATCTTAACTAGTTTTAGCTTTTCTTTATTGTGAAAAATAACATATGTATGAAAAAGCAGTAAATTTCCAAGTAAATTTTTTTTTCTTTAGCATGGGCAGGCACTGGGAACTGAACTTGGGTCTCAGGCATGGCAGGCAAGAACTCTGCTTGCTAAGCTATTGTGGCCTGCCCTCCAAGTACATTTTGACTGGTAGTCATATTACAGATTTTAAAGTTTGGTATGGATTACACTTCCATGATATCCTAAGCAGTTTTAAAGCTGCCTTTGCCAGTTTGATGGCCCCTTGAAGGTATCTCATTGTTTTGATTTGCATTTCTCTGATATCTAGAGAATGAACCTTTTTCTTTTTTCCATATGTTTATTGACTCCTTTCCTTTGCCCGTTTTTTAAATGGGGTTTTAGCATTTTTCCTTAATTGTTTGTAGGCGCTCTTTATCCATTAAAGAAAATTCTCTTCTCTGTCTATCCAGATATTGGTATGTGAAAATCCCATAAAGTTATATGTTTGCATTATTTACAACCATGTTTACATTAAAAATGTTTACATTAATGGAGACAAAATGGGATTAGAGAAATGAACCTACTTAAAATGAAATCTTCCTTTAAACATTGTCTGTCTCCCTTCTGCCATGCCCTTACCCCCCAATTCCCCTTTCCCTATCACCTCCCAAATCCTCCATCTCTGACCAATAATAAAAGGCTGTTTGAGATTATAATCTGTTAGACTGTGGGAGGGAAGTGGAATATCCTGAGTCTCAGACTAAGAGTTGTGGATTTCGTCAATAGGGTTCTGTTTTTTTTTTTTTTTTTTTTTTTGGAGCAGGGTTGCTGAGAAACGGCTCAGTACTTTACACTTGGGTAAATATATATAGGAGACTGGGAAGAGGTGAAGAGCCATGTGAAGGGGGAAAGTTGCTTTGTCTCCCCAAAATGAATTTTTATTCTCAGGCTGGACTGGTACTCTACCAGGAAATTTCCTCAATCTCTACCCATTCCCAATTCTGTTAAAGTTGGAGTGTTTATGCTCATATGTCTGGGCACAGCATTATGCCTGTGCCATTGACCAATTTTTCCTGTTATTAAGACAATGTTTTGGTCAACTGGATCTTAGTTTAACCGAATTGACTGTCTTAGTATTTATTTATCCTCAATGGTGGATATGAGTAGAAGCTATAGCTCATACTAAATTAGAGATTTTTAGTCAATAGTTTCAACCTACTTTCAGCTATACCCTCTCCAGAAAATTAAAGAACTGTGAAATGGTGAAAGGGTGCAGGAACAGGAAAAAGCTAGAGAATTGAAGGGAAAACTGTATATTGTTTTATAACAATTGGAAACCTAGCATCAAATTGTTAATTAGTTGAAAGCAGGGATCTATATCTTCAACATCCTTCCTGGTCCCCAGTATAGGGCTGGTTCCAGGAGATGGAAAACAAACTTTTCTGGGTCTATCACCCTTAGAATGTGAGCAAATGGTCAGGAAAGTACACAGGAGAGGAGATCCTCATTCAAGGGTTGAGCACAGAGCAGAAATTTAGCATACCAGAATCATCACTCTCTTCTTAAATCAGAATAATGAATGCAAGATGGTTAACATGCAAACAATTCTTCAGTCAGTATTAAAATCCATTATATTTTGTTCTTACCTTTAAACCCTTTTGAAGAACAGAAATTGGGAAAGAGCTATCTGGTTCTGAGCTTAACCATAGCCTAAATTCAGGGTCTGTTGTCATATCTGTGTGATCAAATCTGCAAAATAAAAAGTTTATAAATATTTTAATGTGAAAAATTTAAACAGACGTATTTTTAGAATCCTAGTATTTCAGCATTTGAAGTGATCTTACAAATCACTTCAATAATTAAGGATCTTATTTTACTACCATAGCAACTTTTATGTTGCACAAAACTGACCCATCAATTATCATTTTAAAAAAGTAGCTTTCCTTCCCTTAAGTACAAAACCAATTTATGCTCATCTCAAAAACCTGGAAAAAATTACAAATTAAGGACAAATTGAAAAATTTCACTGGTCAAATCTGGGTCAATTGAGGATCAAAATCAATGACAAGAGAATAAAATAGGAATCCATAAATCCATACTGATATAAATAAATAAATGGGAGAGAAGGAAAAGCTCTTCCTAATAGTAGAACATCATTTTATAAAAGTAGATGAAATTGTGGAGTTGGAAAGCTACATATAGAAATAATTCAGTCAAAAATTATCAAAGGATATTAAAACTAGAGTGTGAAAATCTGAGATATATACATGGTTGGAAAATACCTCCCTCCAAATTACTTATTAACTGCTAATGGGAAAAAATAGAAATTTTATGGTGCAAAACCTGGAACTTTAATATTATGATCAAAGTTAATATCACCAGTAATGGGTGACGTGTGCCTCTAGATATGATGTATTAAGAAGAATACAACATCAATTCTGTGGTATTCTTGCAATAATGCATCACCTTAACCTAACCATGAGAAAATATCAGGCAAACCCAAATGAAAGGACATTTGACAAAATAACTGGCTTGTACTTTTAAAAGTGTCAAGTATGAAAAACAGACTAAGGAACTATTCCAAACTGAAGGATTTTAAGAGCCATGACCACTGATCTACTGATTGCAATGAGAAATTCTGAATTGTAGTTTGGACCAGAATTATCTCTCTCTCTCTCTCTCTCTTTTTTGCAATAAAAGATATTATTGGGACAATTGGCTAAATATGAATAAATTTTGTTGATTAGATAATAAATAATGCACACAGAAGTATTAGGGACATCATGTCTACAATTTGTTTTCAAATGATTCAGAAATGAAATTAATATATATGTATGTATATATATGAGAGAGAAATGATAGTGCAAATTCTAATAATTGGCAAATGAGGATGAAGGTTATAGGAGGGTTTTTGTACTTTTCTGCAAGTCTGAAATTATTAAAACAAACAACAAAAGCAAAAAAATAAAATGAAACAGAAAAACAAAAAATCTCCTATAACTTCAATAAGTAGGCAAAAGTGTACTTTTCTCTTTTTTTCTTCTTTCTGAATTGCTCTCTCATTTTAAAAATAAAAATATTGTACTGTACCTACTGTTCGTAGCCTGTAATTTTTCTTTTTTGTAAAATATTTCAAATATATTTCCTTAATTCTTAAATATAAGAATTTTCCTCCACATTTTTCTTTTCCACTGTGGGCTGCTGGGATGATAGTCCTGAATCTCTAAAGGTTTATTTTGATAAGGAAATATGAACTTCTTTTTATCATGCTCTGATTATTTCTTTTTATATATCTTTAATCGCTCTTATTAAACCTTTGAAATTCTATCCTTTAGGACATTTCTGTAAATTACTTTATTTTTTGACATATTTCTATCTGCCATTCCCTTGTTTATCAATTGGATCTCTCTCTCCACCTTAATACACTCTGAAAAATACTTGGCAAATAACAGGTGCTCTCTATATGTTAGTTGAATGTATAATGGATGAAAGTCCTGCTAGAAATTGTTTTGTCATCTTCCAAAGTTTTTATCTATTGAAATCCTATAGCTTAGTAGTCTTCATCTTCTTACTCTCAACTTTTAAGTGATGAAATAAATGTGGAAAAGAGAAATTATTAAAGAAATAGTTTTTAAACCGACAAAAGAATAACAGTCTGAGAAGAGCACGAACAGTACTAGCAAAGGTGTTAGAAATTTAAGTCAGGACATTGCAATTTTGGCCTTATAGTTTCCCTGTGTATGCTTGCAGCATAAAAATAATAGCATGAAGAAGAAAAGATCCTCATTTAAACACACTTTTACAATACAATATTGGCCAAAGTAAAGCAGGCAGAAATGAAAGGCTGGAAAAAAACCCCCACAATAGAACATAGTCTGTTAAAACACTATTAATTCAACACATTGACAATTTCCCACCCAAAGTTATGACAATCAACTTTCAAATATTTCCTCTGAAAACAAGAAGGCTGAACCTATAGAAATTTCTGTCTAGGGATGGCAAAATGAGTGCTTTTGGAAGAAGGGCCTAGCAATGTAGGTTAAGCCAGAGAAAATCAGAATAGGTACCAAAATAGGCCGTAAAATAAATCATCATTGGAAGTATGGCTATGAGGTATTGTACTTCACTGTTGGGGAGCATACAGAATATTAAAAACTATGTTGTTGATCTGTATATCTATATACACATGTGTGCATTCATGCAAAACTTTTGAGAGAGTTTGAAAATAAGTGACATACAAGATAAAGAATGCTCTGATTATTTATTAGGTTCCTAATAAAAACAGATGCATTCTTAGATTAGTTTCAAGTTCTTTAAAAAATAACCCATATAAGATAGCTTAAGTTGCTTCCTAGTAGTCTAACACATTATTTTATCATTGTTATAAACACAGGATATGTTGCCATTTCCAGTTTTACTTCACAGTTTTGATAATTAATCTGATTCCCTACAAATAAATGTAAAAGTCTTACGATTCTATAATAGTGCAAAGTCTTGCCATAAATGTTGCTGCAAGGTGGCAGTTTTGGAGAAAGACCCATTGTTCTTTTTTGATTAGGGCCTTAACAATGAGATCTTCTGCTTTAGCTGCCTGGTCACGACCCAAAGAAATCATGGTCAGATGATTCAATGTTCCTTTTAACTCTTGTGCAAATCTCCGTAGAAGACTGGTGGGGTCATTCCCTGCGTAACAATATGGAGAGGTATATAAAACTGTGAACTCATTTAATTTCCTCTTAAAAGACACAATTGGGCATTTATTGAGTGGTGATGTGAGAAGGTGGAGGGAAAGGAAAAGATTACAGGCTTTGAAATTGGACAGTCAGGAGTTCAAATCTTGGATCTGCCATTTACTAGCTGAGTGACCTTGGTTTCCTAACCCATGGGGAAGATAATAGGATAATATTTACCTACAGCAGCAACTGCTGGTTGTCTAATACAACATCTACTTGCCCCTACCTCCTCTGTAGCTGATGTTATTTAAGATCTCAATGTTATTTGAGATGCTGTGTGCCTAGCTTAAATACTACATTTTTAGCCCCTTTTGCATCTAGGTACAGACATCTAAGTTCTGTAGATGAGTTTTTGCAGCAAAAGTTTGTTAGCAAAAGTGTGAGATGTCTTCTTAAAAGGAAGAGGTGTGCTCTTCTTCATTTCTCCTACTCTGTATACAACATGGATGTGATAGCTAGAGCCCTAGCTGCCAACTTAGGCTAAGTCTTCAAGAAGTGGACAGTACCTACTATGAGAGATATACATGGGAAAACAAATTCCAGGTGAGAAAGCCTCCAGGTGGAAGTACTCTAGCCAATGTCTCTCTGCCTAACTGACTCATTGAACAATGATCAGTCATGAAGACAAATTTGATTTGGAGATTATTAAGAACAGGAGATAATGAAGAAAGTTTTTCCTAGGGTCTGAAGAGCGAAGATAAGAAAATGAAGAAGGCATCTTTTGGAGTTTTGAGGAATTCAAGGAGTAAATCTGCAGCATCAATTTCTGATAGTTTATCTTTCGTTTTGTTTTGGCATAGGCATGCTCCAGGAATTGAACCCACGTCTCTGGCACAGCAGGCAAGAATTCTGCCACTGAGCCACCATTGTACCACCCTCTGATAGTTTATTTCAAATGTATATATTTTTCACATATCAGTACTAATCAAAACTGTTGGGAGGTTTGGGTGAAAAAATTCTGGTAGTGAGTGGTGATGCTAAGTAGCACAACATTGTGTATGTACTTAATAGCTCTGAATTATATATTTCAATGTGGTTAAAAGGGGATATTTTTAGGCTATATATATGTCACAACACAGTGAACCTTAATGTAAACAATGGACTATAGTTAATAGCACAATTATAAAAATGTTTTTTCAACAGCTATAACAAACATACCACACCTAATGCAAGGTGGTATTTGGGAACTCTGTTTTATGCATGATTTTTCTATAAACCTACAACTTCTCTAATAAAAAAATAGGAAGTAAAAGCCAGTTAATAAACATAAGGATAATCTCAAATTTCAGACCTATAATATGTGTGTAGAAGGCATTTTCTGCACAGAAAATTATCATTCATGAATTTTGTCTTATTGGTCAATATAGAAAGTTTTATCCCTCTTTGTTCTTTTAGTTTTTAGAAAGATTAATTTAATATATTAAAAATGTTACTTACATATTAAAGTTTTAATTGGTCTCTTTTCTGAAATGTTTACATATGAGTAGGAAAATATTTTAAGCCTGACACAGAGCCCACTTCTCAGCTTTGGACTTAACTATTCACAAATAGCTTACCATGAGAGTGAATAAGTATCAAAGGAATTCTGGCATTGGATTCTTGATATAGTTCCTTCAAACTCATTCCAGTTGTGTGAAGATATGTGTTTCCCATTTTTTCAGTGACAAATTTACACACTGAATTCTTTAAATATTCTGGTCTAAGAATTTTTACCTAAAAAAGAAAACATGGATGATAAAGTAATTTAAAAAAACACCCAGGAAAATATTCCCTATGATAAAATGAAATAAAACTAAGAAGTACTCATTGTTTAACTTTTCAGTCAGACTTTTCTGGTGTTAATTGTTTTGGGGCAGTGTCTGTACATGGCAGGGAAATGGTCACCACTGCTCTCGATCCCCACATTGCCCTTTCTGGATGCCGGGGCCAATTTGTGCCTCTATCTCTTTCAAACTCTGACTGAGATCTTGCTTTGGTTGTAAACATCAGACTGTAGAAAGAGATGTCTCCCCTGGATTCTTCCTGCTCTGCTGTGCATATCTGGAGCAAGGAAGTTCAATGTTGCGTGTGTGTGTGATGGGGATGTTTTAAATGTCCAGGATAACACAATGGGAATAGTACTAGTTCTTCCACTAAAAGTGCCTGAAGGCAAATAGCACAATCTGTTGTGTTTAAGCAAGCTGAGTTCAGATCTGAAAGGAACTCCAGATGCACTAGAGCAATTTTGGAAACAGTATACATGAGTTAAGTAGAGAGAGGGTCAGGAGCTATTGAAAATCACTGCAAAATTTCAGAGGAAAGACTTTTCCTTGAAAACTGTTTTATAGAAATTACCAATGTGCTATTTCTTTACAGAATTATCATGAATTCTGTCCTAAGCATTTTCAGTTTCAGGGACCTATCATTTAAGGCAGAGACAAAACTGTATGTGTCTTTGGGTCTGTACTGAGATACTAGGCTGAAACATATGAAAATTTCATTTTTATAGGTAAAAAATAAAAAAAAACTTGGTAATTTCATGTGTTTAGCATAATACATTAAATCATTTTGTCAAATTCTGCTGTTACTTTTTTAAAACATTTTTTCTTGTATAATATAACATATATACAAAATAAAGATAGAAAAAGCAATAATTTTCAAAGCACACTTCAACAAGTAAATACAGAAGAGATCCCAGAATTAGTCACAGGGTACCATGACATCATAAAGCTTCTGTAGCAATCTTTGGGCAATGTGCCTATTCTGACTTTTTCATGTTGAGAAGCAGTGTCCACACTGAGTGACAGGGGAATATAATTAATTGACAATCCTGACGAAGCTGGTCCCTCTGAGTTTCAGGGTTTATCTGACCTAGGAAACCCCTGGGACTGATATGTTGCAGGAAGGCAAACCTCGTGCATGAAACCTTTATAGAGTCTCAGTTCGAGTTCTAGGTATTCTTAGAGTCAACAGGAGTGATGTTAATTGGGTTTAGCAATTAGTACTATCTAACTGAAGCTTGCATAATAGCAGTTTTCAGAATAGCTTCTTGACTGCATTTGATCTTCTTGGCCACTGATACTTTATTATATTAAACTTCTTTTTCCCATTTTGTTCAGGAAGGCATTGTCAATCCCATGGTGTCAGGGCCAGACTCATCTGCACGTTGTCATGGAGATTTTTACCCCTGGATGTCATATACCACATAGAGGGGAGGGCAACTATCCTCCTTGCAGAGTTGGGCCTAGAGAGAGAGAGGCCATATCTGAGCAACAAAGAGGCTTCCAGGAAGCAACTCTTAGGCCTCATTGTGTGTAGTCTGGTTTCTCCCCATACAGAAATAACTTTCATAAGGGCAAGCCTCAAAATCCAGGGCTTGGCTTATATTCTTGGGAGTCTCCAATGGTTGAGAGGGTACCTGGGACATAATAAACCTCTCTGCCTTTGATCTAATATACTAACTGAAGGTCTAGAGTACATAGACCATCATCTTTTACCCAGCATTCTCCTTTACCTCAGACTCAGTCAGATTGCTTTGTTTTAAATTCTAATTGAGGCCTGGTCTCTTTTTTGGTTACTTAACTATTGTTATATATAGCTATGTTAACTTTCAGGTCTGCAGTGCTCCATTTCTGGAACCTAGGTGTCACAGAGCTACTTAACATTCCAGAGAAATATCAGCTGATGCACATATAGCTCAGTGTCTCAGAATCTAGAAATATATTTACAACTTCAGACCAAATATGGCTACTATAAGGGCCCCCAATCTAGGCTCCCATTTTCTCATAAGTATTTTCTGAGGGAGACCTTAGCATATTTATTCTTTCATTTTTGGCTTATTTTGCACAATACAGTGTCTCCAAGGTTTATTTAGTTCATTGTGTGCCTCTTGATGTCCTTCCTTTTTGTAGCCACACCATATTCAATCATATAAATGCATCACTGTTCGACATTGTGCTTCTCAGTCATTGCATCCTTCAGCTCCCTCTATCTATTGGGGATCATGGATAATGTCTAAAATAAGCAAACCATGTCTTACAGTATCTTTGTTTGGTTGTACAATCAGTGGCACTCTCAATTTTAGACAATTTTCATTGGTCCATAATGATAAAAATACTGTCAAACACAACACCATAAAACATCAAAACTACCCCTTAACACTTGTTCCCCCAACCCAGTTACTTGCCCCTGATAGTGCTTGGTACTGTTTATGACTTCCTGTTAACTACTGGCCATAGTATGCATTTTTAGTTTTCCCCCTTGTTCTAGGTCTGCCAAAGCTGCCAGAATGCAACACACCAGAGATGGATTAGCTTTTAATAAAAGAGGATTTATTTAGTTAAAAATTTATAGTTCTTCAGAAGAAAGGCAGCTAATTTTTATCTGAGGTTCTCTCTTACATGGGAAGGCACACAGTGATATCTGCTGGCCTTCTCTCCTGGCTTCTGAGTTCCAATGGCCTTCCCCACGGTGATTCCTTTCTGCATCTCCAAACATCTGGGCTGAGCTGTGAGTGCTGAGATGAGGTATGCTGAGCTTCTTGGGCTGTGCTGCATTGAGTTCTCTTCTGACCTCTCTCTTTTAAGCCCCCAGCTAATTAAATTAAACATCACTCTTTGTGGAAGGCACTTCCCTTAGCTGACTGCAGAGGTAATCAGCCATAGATGAATTTCACATGCTAATGATTCAAGTCCACAGCAACAGAACCAGGCACCATCACTTGGCCAAGTTGACACCTGACCCAAACTACCATACTCCTATATCCCTCTACTATTAACTTTGTCCACTACTGAACCATTGAAATAGTTCATGTGAGAACTTAGTAATAATTATAGACTTAACCTGTGGGATACATAGCACTGAACATCCCCTTTCAATCATATTTGCCTTCAGTATGACACTGTTACTAATAGACTTGCTAATTAGTTACCATCACTTCTATTCATCCCCTTTCATTTAGATTCAACCTCTTTGGGTAGCTTTTCCTCCATCTCTAGTTTTTGTGTAACTCTAAGTCTGCTATGTAAGTCTGAAATGTTCTATAGTTTAACCTCTTTTGATTACCTTTACAAGAGTCATAAAAGTGAAATCATACAGTGTCTGTCCTTTCATGTCTGATGTATTTCACTTAGCATTATGTCCTCAAGGTTCACCCATGTTGTCATATGCTACAGGACATCGTTTCATCTTACTGCTGCATAATATTCCATTGTATGTATATACCACAGTTTTTAATCCACTGTTCTGTTGATGGGTACTTGGATTGTTTCCATTTTTTTAGCAATTGTGAATAGTGTTCCTATGAACGTTGGTGTGCAATGTGTGCTTTTGTCACTGTCCTCAGCTCTTCTGGGTATATACCAAGTATTGCTATTACTGGGTCATAAGGCAACTCAATATTTAGTTTTCTGAGGAATCAACAAACTGTCTACAACCGTGACTGTACCATTACATATTCCCAACAATAGTAAATAAGGGTTCCTACTTCTCCACATCCTCTTCAGCAATATAGTTGTCTAAAAGCAGCCATTCTTATAGGTGTGAGGTGATAAACTCATTTGTCATCTTAATTGGCATTTCCTTTATAGATAATGAAAATAAGCATTTCTTCATGTGCTTTTTAGCCATTTGTATTTGCTCTTTGGATAAGCGTCTTTTCAAATAATCTACCCATTTTATAACTAGGTTCCTTGTTCTTTTGTTGTTGAGCTGTATAATTTCTTATGTACATAGGATATCAAACCTTTATCCGATATGTGGTTTCCAAATATTTTGTACCATTAATCTTTCTTCATTAATATGGAGACTGCCTCTTCATCACAGAAGCTTTTGATCTTTTTAAGGAGTTCCCATTTGTCTAATTTTCTTTTGCAGCTTGTGCTTTAGGTATAAAGTTTAAGAAGCTATCTCCTATTAACTAGATCTTGAAGATGTTTCCCTGCATTTTCTTCTAGAAGTTTTATGGTATTGGCACTTATATTTAGGTCTTTAATCCATTTTTAATTAATTTTTGTGTAGTATGTAAGATAGGGGTCCTTTTTCATTCTTTTGGCTACTGATATCCAATTTTCACATGCCCATTTATTGAAAAGTCTATTCTGTCCCAGTTCAGTGGATTTGGGAGCCTTATCAAAGATCAATTGTCTATAAATTTGATGGTCTATCTGTGCACTCTGCAAATTCTATTCCATTGGTCAATACCTCTTTGTGCCAGTACCATGCTATTTTGACCACTGTGGCTTTATAGTAAGCTTTAAAGTCAGGAAGTGAAGTTCTCCACTTTACTCTTCTTTTTTATGATATCTGTAGATATTCAGGATCTCTTTCCCTTCCAAATAAATTTGATAACCAGCTTTTCCAAGTCTTCAAAATAAGTTGTTGGATTTTGATTGATATTTCATTGAATCTTTAGATCAGTTTGGGTAGAATTGACCTCTTGTATGCTGTATGGTGGGGGTAACATTTCATTCTTTTTCCATGTGAGTACCCCTTTATTGCAGCACCACTTGTTTGGTTGGTTTTTTGCTGCTTTGTTTGCTTGTTTGTTTGGGAAGTGCCTGGGCCAGGAATCAAACCTGGTTTCCCGCATACCAGGTGAAAGTTCTACCACTGAACTACCTTGCATATCCTTAAAAAATTTTTTTTATTTTAAAAATTTAACAAACAAACATACAAACATTCTTAGCACACAAACATTCCATACATGGTGTACAATCAGTGGTTCACAATATCATCACATAATTGTGCATTCAACACCGTGATCATTTGAACATTTGCATCACTCCAGCAAAAGAAATAAAAAAGGAAAAAACTCACACATACCATACCCCTTACCCCTCCCTCTCATTGGCCACTAATATTTCAATCTACTCAGCTTATTTTAACTTTTGTTCCCCCTATTATTTATTTTTTATCCATATTTTTTACTCATCTGTTCATACCTTAATAAAAGGAGCATCAGACATAAGGTTTTCACAATCACAGTCACATTGTAAAAGCTATATCATTATATGATCATCTTTGAGAAACACGGCTACTGGAACACAGCTCTACAGTTTCAGGTAGTTCTCTCTAGCCACTCCAATACACCATAAACTAAAAAGGGGAGATCTATATAATGCGTAACAATAACCTCCAGGATAACCTCTTGACTCTGTTTGAAATCTCTTAGCCACTGACACTTGATTTTGTCTCATTTCTGTCTTCCCCTTTTTGGCTTTCTCAATCCTTATCATTATGTCCTCAAGGTTCATCCTCATTGTTTTATGCTGGGGAACATCATTTCATCTTACTCTTCATCATATTGCACTGTATGTATATACCACAGTTTTTAATCCACTGTTCTAGGATTATGCTGGGGCCTGGCTCATCCCAGGATTTCTGTCCCACATTGTCAAGGATATTTACACCCCTGGGAGTCATGTCCCACATAGGGGAAGAGGGCAATGAGTTCACTTGCCATGTCAGCTTAGAGAAAGAGAGGTCACATCTGAACAACAAAAGAGGTTCTCTGAGGGTGACTCTTAGGCTTAATTTTAAGTAGGCCTAGCCTATCTTTTGAGATAAGTTTCATAGAGGTGAACCCCAAGATTGAGAGCTCAGCCTATTGATCTGGTTGTCCCCATTGCTTGTGAGAATATCAGAAATTCTCTAAATGGGGAAGCTGAATATTAGAATTGACATCTTAACATCATTCAATCTTCCTATCCATGAGCACGTCATGCCTTTCCATCTCTTTAGGTCATTTTTTATTTCTTTTAGCAATTTTTTTTTGTAAATGTCTGTGTACAAGCCTTTGATATCCCTAGTTAGGGTTATTCCTAGATACCTGATTCTTTTGGTCACAATTTTGACTGGAATGTTTTTCTTAATTATCTCCTCATATAAGTCATTGCTTGTGTGTAGAAACATTGCTGATTTTGTACAATAATCTTGCACCTTGCCACTTTGCTGAATTTGTTAATTAGCTCACATAGCTTTGTTGTAGGTTTCTCAGGCTTTTCTAATTATAAGAGCATGATATCTGCAAATAATGAAAGTTTTACTTCTTCCTTCCCTATTTGGATGCATTTTATTTCTTTCCCCTAATTGCTTCAGCTAGGATTTTTAGTACAATGTTGAATAATAGTGGTGACAATGGGCATCCTTGTCTCATTCCCTATCTTAGGGGGAAGTCTTTCAGTCTTTCACCATTAAGTATGATGCTACCTACAGGTTTTACATATATGCCTTTTATGATATTAAGAAAGTTTCCTTCAATTATTAAATTTTGAAACGTTTTTATCAGGAAAGGATGTTTAATTATGTCAAATGCTTTTTCAGCTTCAATCAATATGATTATGTGATTTTTCCCTTTTGATTTGTTAATGTACTGTATTATGTTGGTGGATTTTATTGTACTGAGCCATTTCTGATATAAACTCCACTTAGTCATGATGCATAATTCTTTTAATGTGTTATTTGATTCAATTTGCTAGTATTTTAAGAGTTTTGGCATCTATGTCCATTAAGGAGATTGGTCTGTGATTTTCCTCTTTGTTGTGCCTTTATCCAGTTATGGTATTAGAGTGATGTTAGCTTCATAAAATGAGTGAGGTAACATTACTCTTTCCTCAATTTTTTTGCAAGAGTTTGAGCAAGATTGGTGTTAGTTCTTTTTGGAATGTTTGATAAAATTCAACTGTGAAATTGTCTAGTCCTGGGCTTTTCTTTGTGAGATTTTTGATAACTCATTGAATCTCTTTACTTGTAATTGGATTGCTGAGCTCTTTTATTTCTTCTGGAGTCAGTACAGGTAATTTGTGTCTTTCTAGGAATTTTTCCATTTCATCTAAGTTATTTTGTTTGATGGCATATAGTTGTTCATAGTATGGTCTTATGATTTATTTTATTTCTTCAGGGTCTCTGGTAATGCACCCCTTCTCATTTCTGATTTTGTTTATATGCATCCTCTCTTTTTTTTTCCTTGAAGTCTTGATAGTGGCCCATCAATTTTATTGATTTTCTCAAAGAACCAACATTTGGTTTTATTCTTTCTATTGTTCTTTTGTTCTCCATTCATTTAACTCTGCTTTAATCTTTGTTATTTCTCTTCTTCTATTTGCTGTGGGGTTACTTTGCTCTTCTTTCTCAAGTTTCCCAGGTGAGCAGTTAAGTCCTCGATTTTTGCTTTTTTTTTAATTTTTTAATGTAGGCATTTAGGGCAATAAACTTTCCTCTCAGCACAGCCTTTGCCACATCCCATAAATTCTGATATGTTGTATTCTCATTTTCATTTGTCTCCAGATAGCTACTGATTTCTCTTGGAATTTCTTCTTTGACCCATTGGTTGTTTAAGAGTGTGTTATTTAATCTCCATATATTTGTGAAAGTTCTCATTCTTTGGTGGTTATTGATATCCAGCTTCATTCCATTGTGATCAGAGAGAGTGCTTTGAATAATTTAAATGTTTTTAAATTTATAAAGACCTGTTTTGTGTCACAGCATATCATCTATCCTGGAGAAGGTTCTATATACACTAGAGAAGAATGTATATCCTGATGTTTTGGGGTGTAATGATCTTTTATACACCTATTAGTTCTAATTCATTCATTTCATTATTTAGGTTCTCTATTTCCTTGTTGATTTTTTGCCTATGTACAGTGGAAAGAGGTGCATTGAAGTTTCCCACTATTACTGTTGAAACATCTACAGCTCCCTTCAGTTTCGCCACTGTTTGCTTCATGTACTTTAGAGCTCCTTAATTAGGAACATAAACATTTATGATTGTTATTTCTTCTTGGTGAATTACCCCTTTTATTAATATGTAGTGTCCTTCTTTATCTCTTATGATGTCTATAAATTTAAAGTTAATTTTATCTGATATTAATATAGTTACTCCTGCTTTCTTTTGGTTACAACTCACATCCTTTCATTTTCAATCTAATTGTGTCCTTGGGTCTAAGACGTGTCTCTTTTAAATAGCATATAGATGGATCATGGTTTTTAATCCATTCTGCCAGTCTGTATGTTTTAATTCATGAGTTTAGTCCATTAACATTCAAAGCAATTACTGTAAAAGCAGTTCTTGACTCTACCATCTTATCTTTTAGTTTTTACTTTTCAGATCTACATATTCTCTTCCTTTTCTCTTTTTATCCTTTAAATTACCTTTTCTTGTGTTCTTCAATTCTGTGCTCTCCTCCAGACCTCTCTCTCCTTTTTTTTTTTTTTTTTTTTTTTTTTTTTTTTAGCACATAGGACTCCCTTTACTCTCTCTTATAGGACAGTTCTCTTGTTGACTAGCTATTTCACTCTTTGTTGGTCCCTGAAGATTTTAATCTCTACTTCAAATTTTGAAGGATAATTTGGCTGGGTCAAGAATTCTTGGCTAAAAGTCTTTCTTGTTCAGGATCTTTAATATATCATACCACTGCTTTCTTGCTTCCATGGTGCCTGTTGAGCAGTCCAAAGTCAGTCTTATGTGTTTTCCCTTGTATGTAGTAGATTGCTTTTCTCATGCTGCATTTAGGACTTTATGTTTCGCTTCAACAGTTGACAGCTTGTCAGTATGTGTCTTGGAGTAGGAGCCTATTCAGATTTATTCTACTTGGAGTTTGTTGGGCCTCTTTGATGTGTGTATTTATGTCTTTTAGAAGGGCTGGGAACTTTTCTCTGATTATATCTTCAGCTAATTTTCCCAGGTCTTAACTCTTCTTTTCTCCATCTGGGTGACCAATGATTCTTATATTTGACTACCTCTTGTCTATTATATCCCTAAGATCCAGTTGCATTTTTCCATCTTTCTTGCTATTTGTTGTTGGGTGTGCTCTATTTTAACTGTTCTTCTAGCTCACTTATTCTGTCTTCTGTTTCTTCAAATCTGCTATTGCTTGTCTCTATTTTATTAATACCAAATTAATATTTCTAATTTGGTCTACTATATCTTTCAATTCTATGAGCTTTGCCATTTTTCTATTTAATGTTTCAAATTCTTTAGTTTTTCTAGTGTCTTCTTGACACCCTTTGTTTTTTTTTAATATCATTGAGTAGTTGTCCCATATTGTGTGTCCTATCTGGAGTTTGGATTTGGTCTTTTGGCTGGACTATTTCTGCTTAGATTTTCATGTGTTTTGTGATTTTCTGTTTTGATTAGTGCATTTGTTTTTCTTAATATGATTATTTTGCAAGTTGGTTTCCTTCACTAGTCTAATGTTTTGTATTTGCTTGGTTTTGTGTTGAAAGTTTTCTTTTGCACTTGGTTTGCTAGCTAGCCCCTGCAAAACCAAGGTTGGGAGCTCATGTATGGAATATAATTCAGTCTGAAGGTCTATTAGAAGATACGCACTTCAATGGTAGAATGGCCATCCACCACATGGGAGACCCAGCTTGAGTCCTCACTCATGCATCCCGTCCGCCCAAAAAGTTGTAATAAAATAAAATAAGACTATAATAAAAATATGAAACAACAACAAAACACACCTCAAATAAGTAAGACCCAGAGTCAGAAGGAGACACCCCAAGATATATTGGCAGTGAAATCAGAATTGTGCCCACCAAAGGGAAAGAAAATTAAAAAAAAATAATCATATGGAAATAAATGAAATTAAATAGAATAATAAAAAATAATATACAAAATAAGAAAAATTAAAATCAATATAAACATAAAATATATACAAAAATAAAAATATATAGTACTAACAAAAACGTATGGAAAAAATACATTTTAAAAAATAAGGGAAGATGAAAGAAGAATATTAGGAAAATAAAATATCTAGGCAGATAGAAAGTTAGCCGGCCTTCATGTACCCCTTCTTCCCAGCAGGTGGCGATCCCGAGGCATCTCCTTCCCTCAAGCTCCCCATCCCTGTGTGGAGCACCCGACCTGCACTTACTGCTTCTTACTAGCAGGTGGCAATCCCCGGGCTCCTCCTCCCTCAGTCCCGCTCCCTGTGAAACGCACGCACAACGGGGGAGTGGGGTGGGGGTGGGACTGCTCCGTGGTCTGCCAGTCCAGCCTTCTGGATAGGGAAGTTGACCAGCACCTGGGGAATCAGCCGACCTGCAGCACCCGAAGCCCGGCGGTCCACTAGACATGGGTCCTGCGGGCTGGCTACTCTTGACATTCAGTGGGTCAATCCTTCCCTGCACCCAGAAGCCTGGCCCCTGTGGCAGATGATTTGGTTGCCTCTGGGCTCGCTGCAGAAGCCACAGACTATGGACCCATATAGAGATGTTTTTCAGCTGGCAGCTGGGGCAAGCTGGGGTAGAAAGATGGTCAGTTCACTCTGATTTCAACTCCTAGCTGCAGCCCACCCCCTATGGGGATCACGGTCAAGTGCCCCACCCCACTTTCCTCATCCCGATCTCCCCACCCCTCGCCTCCCCAAAATACCCTAGAGACTCTGTTTGTTTACTCTCACCCTGGGACCACAGTCCTGGTCATTTTGTCCCAGTCCTCTACTTTGTTCCACAAAATAGGAGTGAACTCAATTCATCCACTGTGCCATCTTCCTAAATCTTTATGGTACTTTTTGAAAGAATTAATCTTAAATTTTTATTTTAATTAAATGCATCCCATTTAAAAAATAAATAAAAATCAGCAGCATACAAAGAACCTGGGGTCTAATAGAGTTCACCCAGCATATTCACTTAATGAAACAATGTTTGAATCAGCCAAGTGAAACACACCATTAGGTGTGGTCCCCTGACACATAACTGCAAAAAGTCTCTGCTCCCAAATGTGGTCATGCTTCTTTGTCACCACCAAGGCTGTTAACTCCTTTATTAATTCATCAGGCAGTGGAGAGAGATGAACAAACTTGTCAATGTGCCTGCCTCATGGGGCTTCATGATATTCTCCTCCTCCAGCTCATGCCTTCTCACTGTTATATTCATGTGATAATCTCAATCAGACTCCTACAGGTCAGGCCCAGCTTCAAATATTCTAAGTCAGTTTCCCTATAAATACATTTACACTTAATAGACCATGTCATCTGATTTTTTGTTTGGAAAATAGTGTCACCACAGTCATAAAGTTTCTAGTTTGTGCTGGTTTGAAAGGATGTATGTACCTAGAAAAGCCATATTTTAATCTTAATTCCATTTTGTAAAGGTAGCCATTTCTTCTAATCCCTATTCAATACTGTATGTTTGAAACTATAATCAGATAATTTCCCTGGAGATATAATTCAATCAAGAGTGGTGGGTAAACTGGATTAGGTGAAAATGTGTCTCCACCCATTCGGGTGGGTCTTGATTAGTTTCTGGAGTCCTATAAAAGAGGAAACATTTTGGAGAATGAGGGAGATTCAGAGAGAGCAGAGAAGAATGACATAGCCACTAGTGGCAGAGTCCACCAGTCAGTGACCTTTGGAGATGAAGAAGGAAAATGCCTCCCGGGGAGCTTCAGGAAACAGGAAGCCAGGAGAGAAAGCTAGCAGAAGATGCCATGTTCACCATGTGCCCTTCCAGCTGAGAGAGAAACGCTGACCATGTTCATCATGTGCCTTTTCAGATGAGAGAGAAAATCTGAACTTCATCGGCCTTCTTGAACAAAGGTATCTGTGCTGGTTTGAAAGGAAGTATGTTCCCTAGAAAAGCAATGTTTTAATCAAAATCCCATTTCATAAAGGGAGAATAATCCCTACTCAATACTGTATGTTTGAAACTGTAATCAGATAATCTCCCTGAATGATGTGATTTAGTCAAGAGTGGTTGTTAAGCTGGATTAGATGACGACATGTCTCCACCCATTTGGGTGAGTCTTGATTAGTTTACTGGAGTCCTATAAAAGAGGAAACATTTTGGAGAGTGGGAGACTCAGAGAGAGCAGAGAATGCTGCAGCACCATGAAGCAGAGAGTCCACCAGCCAGTCACCTTTGGAGATGAAGAAGAAAAACTTCTCCCGGGGAGCTTCACAAAACCGGAAGCCAGGAGAGAAAGCTAGCAGATGATGCCATGTTCACCACGTGCCCTTCCAGCCGAGAGAGAAGCCCTGACTGTGTTCCCCATGTGCCTTCTCACTTGGGACAGAAACCCTGAACTTCATCAGTCTTCTTGAACCAAAGTATCTTTCCCTGGATGGATGCCTTAGACTGGACATTTCTATAGACTTGTTTTAATGTGGACATTTTCTCAGCCTTAGAACTGTAAACTAGCAACTTATTAAATTCCCCTTTTGAAAAGCTATTCCGTTTCTGGTATGTTGCATTCCTGCAGCTAGCAAGTAGAACAGATTTTGGTACCAGAAGTGGGGTACAAACCCACGTGGGCACTATTCCACCTTCTGGTCCCTAAAAACAACATGTTTTTCCCATATACAAAATACAGTAATTTCATAACAATATCAGAAATCCTTAAACCATTTCAGTAGCAATACAAATGAAACACAAAGTTAGAAACAGTACAATCTCCTATCAAAGTTAGTTACAGGCATAGTGTGTTCTAAAGCAAAGTTCTCTGGCTCTAGACCTTTGAAAATTTATAACAAGTTTTTTTGCTGCCAACATAAAAAGGAGGACCAGTCATGGGATACATATATGCATTTCCATAGGGAGGAAAGGACTCAGGGGTCACTGGACCCATACAGTTTCAAAAACCTGCAGGGGGGGGGTGCCGCGGTGGCTCAGCGGGCAAAGTGCTTGCCTGCTATGCCGGAGGACCTCGGTTCGATTCCCGGCCCCAGCCCATGTAACAAAAACGGAGAAACAGAATACAATAAAACAAGAAAATGTTTAAAAATGTTTCCCTTTCTTCCTTCCTTCCTTCCTTCTCTCTGTCTTTCCTTAAAAAAAAAAAAAAAAAAAAAAAAAAACCTGCAGGGCAAAATCCATTAGATTTCAAAGTCTGAGAATCATTCATCCTCCTGGCTTCTGAAAGCAGCAGTCCCACCCTTTCCAAGGGCCTAAGCAGAGGCCTGCCTCTCTTCAAATGCAACCTTGGGGGACATTGGGGAGACCACCTTTTTCTTGGCTCCACCCTCTCCAAGCATCAGGGCTGCACCTGGGCTCTCTGCCATCTCTGGGGCACACACTCATCCCCTCCATGTGGTGGCAGCCAGGCTCTCCCCAGATCCCAAGGAATATGCTTCACCCTTTCCAAGGCCTGAGGCGGCATGACTCTTCCACTGCAACCAGGTGGAAGGCCCATCCTCTGCCTTTGGGGCAAACTCACCCTCTCCATGGGCTTGGGTGTGTCTGCTTTCCTGGCCCGAGGCTTCTTGACTTCAGACCTCAGCCTCCATGGTTTTGCCTCTGAAGTTATTTTTCCTCCAATGTGCCCCTTCTCTGAACCCCTCAGTCCAGACTGGCAGGGGCTCTGTTTATACAGGTCCCACAGCACTCTCATCAACTTTCTATGCAGTAGTGTTGGATCATGCCCATCAGACATAAGGAGTTTCCACAAATCTTTCCTGGATAACTCCATGTCCGATCCTGGCTTTCTCTGAAATGGCTGAGTTTGGCCAAGACTCGTTTGGCCAAGAACTCATGTGGGGCACTATTCTCTGAGGTCTCCCTTCCTGGACGCCCAGAATTTTCCAGAACTTCAATTTCTGGTTTATTTGTTCAGTTTTATCTCTTTCCTGTCGCATTTCACTATAAGCTGTGAGGAGAAACCAGGCTGCACTTTCCACACTTAATTTGGAGATGTCTTCTGCTAAATACCCAAGTTCATGGCTTTTAAAATCTGTCTTCCAGCCAAAGCTGCTAGTTAATTTTGCCAGATTATCTGCCATTTTAAAACAAGGCTCATCTTCCTTCCAGTCTATAATAACACGTGCCTCATTTCTGTCTAAGACTTTATCAGATGTGTCTTTAGAGTCCACATTTCTACCAACAGTCTCTTCAAAGCATTCTAGGCCTTCTCTATCAAGCTTCTCACAACTCCTCCAGAATATTCCCCTTATCCATTTAAAAAACTGTTTCAGCATGTTCGGTATTTGCAAACTGAAGCAGCAGCACCCCACTCTCCAGTACCAAAATCTGTTCTTCTTGCTAGCTGCAGGAATGCAACATACCAGAAACGGAATAGCTTTTCAAAAGGGGAATTTAATAAGTTGCTAGTTTACAGTTCTAAGGCTGAGAAAATGTCCACATTAAAACAAGTCTATAGAAATGTCCAGTCTAAGGCATCCATCCAGGGAAAGATACTTTGGTTCAAGAAGACCGATGAAGTTCAGGGTTTCTGTCCCAAGTGAGAAGGCACATGGGGAACACAGTCAGGGCTTCTCTCTCAGCTGGAAGGGCATGTGGTGAACATGGCATCATCTGCTAGCTTTCTCTCCTGGCTTCCAGTTTTGTGAAGCTCCCCAGGAGGCGTTTTTCTTCTTCATCTCCAAAGGTGACTGGCTGGTGGACTCTCTGCTTCATGGTGCTGCAGCATTCTCTGCTCTCTCTGAGTCTCCCACTCTCCAAAATGTTTCCTCTTTTATAGGACTCCAGTAAACTAATCAAGACTCACCCAAATGGGTGGAGACATGTCGTCCCCTTTTTAAAAGAATTCTGTTTCTGGTACATTGCATTCTGGCAGGTAGCAAACTAGAATATAGTTCATAAACTAATTTCACCTGGAGTTTATTGGGAGATGGTAATGTAGTAGGATTTTAAAATGTAGTTAATTTCAATGTAAACGTAACATTTACTTGCTGCATAAAATTCAAGCATTACAGGGTAGACCACATATGGCTCAGCAGGTAGAGTTCTCTTGCCATGTAGGGAACCTAGGTTTGATTCCCGGTGCCTGCCCATGTTAAAAAAAAAAAAATTCAAGCAATACAAAAAGATAAATTGAAGTAGTTCCTAAACCCCAGATAACCATTGTTTGTTACTATGCACATACAAGTATCTATCTACAACCCCCTTTAAAAATGCAGTTTTATTGATTTATTCACATACCATACAATGCATCCAAAGTGTATGTATTAGTTAGGGTTCTTTAGAGAAACAGAATGAACAGGGAACACTTGCAAATATAAAATTATAAAAGTGTCTCACGTGACCACGGGAATGCAGATCCAAAATCCGCAGGGCAGGCTGTGAAGTCGACGACTCCGATGGAAGGTCTAGACGTACTCCACAGGAGAGGCTCACCAGCCGAAGCAGGAAGAGAGCCTGTCTCTTCTGAATCTTCCTTAAAAGGCTTCCCGTGATTAGACTAAGCATCACTCATTGCAGAAGACACTCCCCTTTGGTTGATTACAAATGGAATCAGCTGTGGATGCAGCTGACGTGATCATGATCTAATTCTATGAAATGTCATTATTGCAACAGATAGGCCAGCACTTGCCCAACCAGACAAACAGGTACCACCACTTGGCCAAGTTGACACATGAACCTGACCATGACAGTGTACAATCAGTGGCTTCTAGTGTATTTACATAATTGTGCATTCATCATCACAATCAATTTCAGAACATTTTCATTACTCTAAAAGGAAAAAGTCCATACCCCTTAGCAGTCACAATACCTCTATCCTTCTCTATCCCTACATATCCACTAATCTATTTCTGCCTCTATAGACTTATTTATACTTACATTTTATTTAAATGGAATCATATCATATATAGTACCTTGTGTCTGGTTTCTTTCACTTAGCATAATTTAAAAAGTTATTATTTTTTTAATTAGAGAAGTTGTAGGTTTACAGAAAAGTTATGTAAAAAATACAGTGTTCCCATATTGCCCCTATTGTTACACTTTGTATTAGTGTATTAGTGTGATCAAAGAATATTTAAAATAGTACTAATAACTATATCCATAGTTTACATTAGATGTCTTTCCCCCATATACCACTCTATTATTAATACTGTGCTTTAGTGTCATACATTTGTTATAATTCACCATACTTGTATTATTAGCCCCAGTCCATCATCCACAAAAGGATTTACTGTGTTTTACATTCCCATGTCTTATCTTCACGACTTTCACTCTAGTAACATATACAACCCAACTTCCCCTTTCAACCACATATGCATACATAATTCAGTGCTGTTAATCACACTCACAATAATGTGCTACCATCACCACCATCTATTTTGAAACCTTTATACAATCAACTGCAATAGAAATTCTGTACAAATTAAGTTCAACTTCCCATATTCTAACCCCAATTTATCCCCCAGTAACCTATATTCTAGATTCTAACATTGTGAGTTTGTTTTTATAATTAGTTAATATCAGTGAGATCACAGAATATTCGTCCTTTTGTGCCTTGTTTATTTCAGTCAACATAATGTCCTCAAGGGTCATCCATGTTGTTATATGCATTGGGACTTCATTCCTTTTGACAGCTGAATAATATGCCATCATATATATATTTATTACATTTTGTTTATCCATTTATTGGATGGACACTTGCATTGCTTCCATCTTTTGGTAATTATGAATAATGCTGCTTTGAACATTGGTGTGCAAATACATCTGTTTGAGTTCCTGCTTTCAGTTCTTCTGGGTATATACCTAGTAACAGGATTGCTTGGTCATGTGGTACTTCTATATTTGGCTTCCTGAAGATCTGCCAAACTGTCTTCCACAGGGGCTACAATGTTTTACATTCCCACCAGCAAAGAACGTATGTTCCTATTTCCCCATACTCTCTCCAAAACTTGTAATTGTCTGTTTTTTAAATAGTAGTCCTTCTAGTGGGTGTGAAATGAAATCTCATGGTGGTATTCATTTACATTTCCTTAACTGCTAGTGATGTTGAGCATATTTCCATGTGATTTTTAGACATTTGTATATCCTCTTTGAAAAAATGTCTATTTAAGTCTTTTGCCTACTTTTTTGTTTTTGCTAAAAAAGTCATTCATTTCCAGCCAGATAAAATTCTCCAATGGTACATATAAGGCTACATATCATAAGGCCCTACTTTGATAAATATACTAGCTGCAAGATCCATGACTAATTATTAACGTTTATAGCAAACAAATCCTCTTTTTTCTCTTAAGATGTAATTTAAATAAACTGGTAACAAACAAGCCATCATTTCCAAGAGTGGAGTACGATTCTTCACTCAAATCCAGAGCAATATATGAGATTCCACAGGTCAGCAGACAGCAAGTGCCTCCAGCTCTACCTGCTGACAATGTGGAATCTGTTTTTGGAGGAGTGACCTGTCTTCTGTGAAAAGAAGTTACATGTAGGCAAATAAGAACCACATATGCAACGTCGAAAGGCATTTCACAGAATTCAACAATATTCAGGTAAGTTAATAGACACTAGAATGAAAACTCTGTGAGCACAGATTTGCTGTTTATACCTCTAGATACTCTGGCACCTTCTCACTGGACATTCAGTAAATATCTATTACATGAAAGTAAGACTACGAGAGTAAGCTGTATGCCTTGGTGTCCAGCATCTGATTCTAAGACTGAGCTTTACTTTGTGAGGTTTACTAATACCTATTTTTTTTCTTCAGAGTGAATCACTCTATTTGGAAAGCCATTCCTTTTCTTAAAAGACCTTTAAATTCTTCATTAGCATTTATGGACTCCTTACAGATGGCCATATTGGATTGGGGTGTTCATTGGCTCCAAGGAGGAGCACATAGTGGTCAAAGTCTTGATCTATTTCTTGAAGTAAGAAGCCTGTTTGGCTCAGAATTTTAGAATCTAGTTTATTCTTCACACCATCTATTTTTGTGGTGCCTGTTAATTTCTGAAGCTCCAAACGGTCTCTGGAAATTCAGAGGTTGAGCAAGATACTTCTTCATGGAATCTCATTTCAGCATCAACGATTTTCAGTACCATGGCTACCTCAGGACTTAAAATAATTGATTTCTTGTTTTCATCCTTTAGAGAGTTCTCCACCAGCTCCTTGAAATTAAAATTCTTGTTCTACAGCTGATGCGTGGAGTTTCCACAAGGGGAAATTCATGAAAAATCTCTATTTCCTTCTGATTCTCACACTATCTCTCTCACTCCCCAAAAGGCTATGGTTGTAACTGTGGAGACCCAGGAAAAGTTTCTAAACTCATCCTGGTTAATCATAAGAAGATGCCCCCTCATCAATTGGGATTAAAACTGGCTCTTCCTTTATGAACTCTGGGTCTCAAATACTGAGAAAAACAGTTTTCCTCTATAAGTAAGACAAAGGTGCAAATATGATGCTTAATGGCAACTAATGTTCAACTTCAGGGTCAGGAAGACAACACAGAATTGTGGAACTATGCACTGGTCCAAAGAGGCAGACACTGTCAGCTCTAGCTATTGTTGCCTTTGGGGAATGTAGGCCCAGTATTACCCAATCTTCTAATTTTTGATAAAAGCCAAACATCAAAGTTTTTATGTGAAATCTCTCAGTTTGCAAACTTTCCCCCAAAACAAAAACATATAAACCAAAAACTGCAACCTAAATAAAACATGTCTACAGGCCGGATGCAATCTTTTTGCAGCTCTTTGTAGAATGTATTTTAAAGTGTTGGTAAAAATAAAATTTGGGGCAAAAAGCAAACAATAGATTACTTCCTGTCCAGTTGCAATTTGCAGGAAATTGGGTTCAAGAGAAGAATGAGAGGAGGGATTTCCCTCTCACTAAATAGAAGGTAAATATACAAATGAAAAGATTTTTCAAGGTGATGAGGATGAATTAGCATGACCTAGTTTGGGAAAGTACAATACAGTGTTAGTGGTAAGAGCACAGATTTTAAGAGCCAAACTGTCTGAGAGACAAACTTTCAATCCTGGTTCTCTTGGGCTAATTCTAAGCTTTGGTTTCCTACCTATAAAATAATGAAAATGATTGTGCCTACCCCAAAGAAAATTGTGAAGATTAAGTAATGCATGTAAAGTTCTACTTGTCACAAGCTGTGTTGGGAAGCCACTGACCTTCCCCTCCAGGGTCAGGGTTTATTCCTGCACAATACCTTTACCACATAGAGAAGCAAAACAGAAAGCATGCTCTGTGTGGTAGGCAGGGACAGGGAAGAAGGGACTGAGTCATGCATGCACTCTCAGTTCATCTCTCAAAACTGATTTTATAAATCCTTCCTCCTCTCTAGGGAGAAGTGAATGAGGGGGAAGGGAAATGCCAGGGTGTTTCTCTAATTAGACTCCCTTCACATGAAAGAAACATTAAGAGTTGAGTGTAAGTGCTTCCTTTGAAGATTAATGTTCAACAAATGTTAGGTTTTTAAAAAATCAATATATTTTGCCCTTAAGATTTTAATTTTGAGCAGTTTAAGGAACCTTAATATTTTCTCAGAAGATATCTTACCAAAATAAGTCTTTGAAATGGAGTGAGTTTCTCCCAAGGAAAATTTATAGGACTGAACATTTCTTCATTTTCATTTAGAAGTTGAGCTAAGTATAAATTTAGAGAAGGAAACTGATATTAACGATCAAATACTTTAGATCACTAAAAGATACCGCAATACAATTTTCTGTTAGGAAATAGTGAATTTTTTTTGGAACATGGCTGATTTCCTTTAAAGTGAGCTTTATTTCCATAGAAGTTGAGGCATTACTAACTATCCTTAGCACCTCAAAAGATGTAGACATTAAGTAAATTTGGGTTTCAGTTTGACCCCAGTAAAGTGATATAACAAGATGGCAGGCAGCTAAAGGAAAACAAATGAGAAGCAAAAGGCACAGTCAACACCTGATAATCTGGTCCTATAGTGTGCCATTTTTCTGCTGAATATAAGGTGAGTCACTAATAACTCCAGAAGCTAAAGATTTCTATTCATAACCCACCTAGGACAGAAATAGGAAATGATAATCAAGTGGAAATGCAACAAGATGATCACATCTTTGACAAACTGAAGACTAGGACTTCCTTTTTTCTCTTTCTTTCTTTTTAAAAATCCCAGATCCAATTTATATCTCACCTACTTTATATTTCTATGGTATTTTTCCAATGTCTAACTTCAAGTAAAACTCAGATTATAGAGATAGCTTTTATAAATTGAGCTAATATATAAGTTAATTAGGCTTTAAGAGTATAGCCCATAATATGTAACAATCTAAAGTCGCAAAATGGATAAATATGGGGTTTTTTTGCAAAATTAAAAGATGCTTAACTTTACAAAGTTAATGAAGAGTTCCTTTAAGTAAAAGTCATTGACTCATCTTAGAATATAAAAATAATGGATCCTACATGGTTTAGAAACAAATGCAACAAAATAAAATAATAATGACCCAATAAGAAAAGTCTAAGGGGGGGGAAAGGAGTCCTTCTTAATCAGAACTGGTAATCAAGAAGACATAAAAGAAAAATAGACTAAGTTGACTATACAAACCTTTGCATGGTACAAATACTATAAACAAATCCAAAAGACAATTAATAGAATTGGGAAAATATTTAAATGAAGATGTTAATATAAGAAACAAGGCAAGGGGATAATTATAATATTCATAGCGGTCTTACAATGGACAAAAAAGAGATTAAATAAACCAATATAAAAATGGACAAAGTACATGTATAAATAAATCTAAGCATATGAAAAGATACATAAACTTCTTAGGGAAATTCAAATTAAAGTACTTTAAGCTTTTTAGATTGGACAAAGTTAAAAGAAATTAGATTAAAACATTGAATGCTTTCTTACTTTCCTGAGGTGATTTATCACTTTTCTCCAGTGAAGACTTTTCTAAATGGAAAGGTACGCTTAAAAGAAAATATACAGTCTTACTGCTTTTAAAAGCATCCCATTGTGCTACATTTGATAAAAGGGATTTGCATAAAAGTGAAAATGATTCCAGGTGACTACTGATATATTGGCACTGCTTCCACCTAGATTCTGATAGCCATTGAAGATGTTGATTTTTATTTATTTCAAATATGCCTGTAGAAAAGAAAAAATGACATTAGAAGAGGTAAATCCTTTATCTTTCAGTTACTCATTTCAAAGTAGAAGCTTAATAAATATTTGTTGAGAAAAAAGCCATTTTATATAATAAATAATAATATAATATTATTTATATTATTTATAAATAAATATAAAATATATTTTAAAAAGGAGATTTAAGTTTTAAAATGGTAATATTTTATTAAAATAAAACATTGTAAGAGTAAAGACTTTTTGTTGTTTATCATGGTGCTTACTGTTTATCATAAGAAAAAACTGGAAATGACTTAAATGTCTAACTTAAGACAGTGGTTAAATAAATTTTGGTAATCCAGAAATACAAATATTAGTTAGACATTAAATAAAGAGTCTAAGTAAGAGAATCATTTATGATATTGTTATTTTGAAAAAAAAACAGGTATAAGTCTGTACAGCAAAATCTTGAATAAGTCTGTACAGAAAGTCTCCTTTTTTTCCTAAAGAATACTTACAAATATAGGAAAAAAATGGAGAAGAGAAAAATACTCAAAAAAACCAATAATGGTGGAATTATCTGGTGGAATTATAGAAGATTTATTTTCTTCATTTTTCTTATCTTATCTTTAAGTCCTAATGGTTTTATAATAGACATACTTTTATATATGATTTTATATATAATTATATACTATATATATGTATAATTAAAAAACAAAAAATTAAAGCTATTTTTTTTTAAATTTTGTTTCTTAAAGCACACTGAGAACATTTTAATGATGCTAAGTAAAGCATAATTGGATTGGCTACCATATTTTTTTGCATGACTCTGCCTCTTGGGCATAGGCAATTGGTTCATGAGTGGACTTCTGACAGTGGTAATTTTGGTAATCCAGAAATACAAATGTTAGGCAGAGTCTAGTTTATTGACATAGAGCATCATTTATGATAAATTATTTTGAAAACAAAGCAGGAATAAATCTGTACAGCAAAACCTTGAATAAGTCTGTATAGAAAAATATTCTTCTTTTTCTTCTAAAGAATACTTACACATATAGGTAAAATAGTGGAGAGAAAAATACACAAAAATATCAATACTCCCATATCCTTTAAAAATTTTTACTTTTTTTTGTATAAGCTATTGAAAGCATTTTAATAAATCCATTTGATCATCGGTTGAACAGTCATTTACCAAATATCCACTATGTACCAAGTTTTGGGTGGAGTAAAAACAAACAAGCAAACAAACAAAACTATCCATGTCTAGTATCCTCCTGTTTTAGTTACCTGGCTGCTAAAGCAAGTACCATACGAGGGGTTGGCTTGTTTAAACAGCAGTAATTTATTGGCTCACAGTTTTGAGGCTAGGAGATGTCCAAAATCGGGGTGTTAGCAACGTGATGCTTTCTCCCAGAAGACTGCGGTGTACAGGAGCTGGCTGCTGGTGATCCTTGGTCCTTGGGTTTGTCACATACGTTAATGTAGTTGGTGGCCTCTCCATGATTCTCCCTTCTCTTCCAGGTTCTGTTGAATTCCAGTTTCTGGCTGCTTCCTGTGCCTTTCTCTTCCGAGACTTTCTCTATAAGGCCTCCAGTGGTTTAAGACCCAGCTTGATTCAACTGGACAACAGCCTAACTGAAAGATCCTCATCAAAAGGTCTTTCGTATAAGGATTCACACCCACAGGAATGGATTCAGCTTAGGAATATGTTTTTCTGGGGTACACAGCTCCAAGCCACCACACCTCTATAGCAACTCTTTGTGTGTTCTGCTTCTGACTTCTAGTCTCTGAACATTTGACAAAGTCTTCTTCAAACCATTACTTTTTCTCTCTCAATGAGAACACCAGAATTCTTTTAAACATTATATTTTTTATGTAAAATGTACAATACAGGATTATTTGAAAAGTTTCAGTATTAAGTGATTTTGTCTAACCTTTTTGGATAAGCATGATTTATGTGGTTCACATTTTTATAAGAATGTGAGGGCAACTGTAATTAGGAGGGATAATGTATAGCTCCTAATGATAACTACTCAATGTGTATGTCCTTCTATTGACCACCATTAGATATACTGCTTTATAGATTAAGGTTACAATAACCATAGTAATTGACATGTATTCACTCATTCCTTCAAAAGTTATTGAGTACTAACTATATGTTCAAAGATGTAGAGAATTTAATAATGAATTAGGCATTGTACTTGGCCTCAACCTGTTTTTAGTGTAGTCAATTATAGTAGCTTTACTTGGAGTGGCACCTGGGCATCTTTTTGTATTTTATGGGGAAAACTGTTTCCATGGCTTTTTACTAAATACAGAATAATTACTTTTACTTACCGTTAAATCTAGGCTGGGGCATTACACCTTTAATATTTGTCAGTATGTCAGAGTATAAGAAGATGTTCCATTCTTCATCTGGTAGGGATCCAATACCATCCTGCATTAGATTTTCATTAGCATTACTTTGCATTATTGTGGTGCAAAGGCGAAAAGAGAAGCAAAGTTTATGTTGATTAAATAGAGCTGAAGAAACCACCTATAGGAAAAATACAACTGTTATACCAACTCAGTTAGATGAAATAAGTATGGACAATTCACATTAAAAAAAATCTTACCTTAAAAATATTTCTTGTTAACACATCAATTGCAGTTTTGATATACCTGTCTAAGGAATTTTTCTCACTCTTTAAGCTGGGCTCTGTTGATAGATTTGTAACTTTTTTCAGAGACATTTTCTCCCATTTTAAACAACAAGTTGAGTGAAAGTGTTCTTGTTCTTTGTTTTTGGAAATTACTGATAAAACAAAAACCTTATGAAACCAGTCTAGGGAAAACTGGTACATGTAGTTGATTTGGTTAAGATCAGCCACTAGGAAGTAGAGCAGGGCACCTCGAGTGGCAATGGGGAGATAGTTTTTACGTGTTATTTGAATTTCATTTTCTGCTTTTTCTGTTGCTTTGATGCGTTTCGTAATTTCCTTTGAAGTCAGTTTGGATTTTTTAAAGATGTCTATAATATCCTCATCATCTAATATGCATCCTAAAGAAAAACCAAAAGTGAATTTCAATAAAACCACTGCAATGATAAATGGCTGTTTCTTCATTCCATATGCTTTCTGTAAGAGTTTTCACCATTGGCTTTTTATTGATTTTATTATGGAGATGGGCTCTCATATAGAGATAGTTTTAATTAGTGGCATACATGCCCCTCTTCCTACTCTCTTGTCCCTTCTTTATGTTACTTAAGTGTTTGTGGGTATAAAAATAGAAGTTTGTGGATTCTATTTTTGTTATAGGCACACATTAAGTAAATGGCCCATAGTAAGGCATACCATTCACATTGTGACTCACTCACTGTAAATACAGAAAATTGAAATAAAATTTCAGAAAATAAGTGCCATGATTTCATGTGATGTACTCTGATATTTTATATTTTATTTTATTAAAAAATAAATCTGATCTTGACCATTGAAGTTAATTTCTCATTCCATTACTAGGACACAATTAATCTTTATAGAAACACAGATGATAATTCTACTCTTTTCAAATATTTAAAGCAGTGCTCTTATTTCAATTATAAAGTATTTTATTTCACGGGCCGGCCATGGTGGTTCAGCAGGTAGAGTTCTTGCCTGCTATGCCAGAGACCCGGGTTCTATTGTCGATGCCTGCCCATGAAAAAAAAAAGTATTCTATTTCATGGGCTAATTATTCTCATTTTGCTCAACTGTTTTTTTTACGATGTGAATTCTAGGCCTTTCACCAACCTTGATGCTCACATCTGGAAGCACTTTAGTTTGAAAAAAGCCATTCTAAAATGTTGCCTCCTAAAAGGTTACAAGCTGATGGTTCTAATATTATACAAGAAACAGAAAAGGGAATCTTGCGTATGTAACTAGTTCTGCCATTAATAGAAGCATAGCTTGTTCATGTGCTTTAAAGAAACAGCTTATTATGTGTAATTACAAGAGAAAAGGAATAAAGTCAGACCCTTCCAGGTATAAATGTGTAGTACTTAAAATTTCATAGTAAACAAATACACTTCTAAGTGGCGATTTGCCTATATTTTAACATAAGATACAATGAACTTATACATTTAATTTCTTTCTTTAAAAATATAGTTGCAAAAATTGAGTTATAGACTTCCTTTCTTTTAAAAAATTTTCCCCTTAACACAACTCTCTTTCTGGAATTGGCCAAGAGAATGGCATTCTTAGAAGGCAGCCAGAGGCAGGAAGATATCTGAGAGGGAAGGCATGCCCTCCCCACTACTTTCCCCAATTTAAGAATTCTTTATTTGATGTTTTAAGGACAAAAATACAGTGTCTTGTAAGGTCTTAAAATAATCCTTTCAAAAATACAGGGACATTTTATGCTGTAAAAAAGTTAGTTCTTTTAGTCAAAGCTTATCTCCTCAGTCATCTGCTATCAGCTGACAACAGATTTTTAAAATCTGGTTTTGTCTTCAAGCTCTGCTTCAGCTCTTTGGCTGTCTGGGTATGGTTTATAGCCTAAAAGTATAACACCACAGAGCAAGGGCTACACACTGTTTCACATGCCTGCTTTCTGAACATCTCAGGAGATCTGAGAGAGGCAAAACTGAACTCTTCATCACAGTCATTCTTTTGCCACAGGTCTCATAGCAAAGGCTGTTGTTTGCAGTGTTTTTGTCTGATGGGGATGCCAGCGTTAAGGCTGAGAGCCACATCCTTGGTGGTGGTGCAGGGGGGCAGGGGAGGTGGAGAAGGGGGAGGTTTGTAACCATAACATGGGAAAGGCTTGAATTCATCACTTCACTGAGTCTAGCAAAGCCCGTCTTTGCCCCTTGCCTCCCAAGAGGCCCAAGGCTATGAACACCTTTCTGTGGTCTTAAGGAATGGCTGACCCTTTAATAGTGGTTTGGCCTCCTCGAGAAGCAGGAGGATGGCCACTGACTGAGGCTATGGAAGCAACACCAACCGACTGAGCCGGACCTTGCTGTCACCTTTACAGACTCCCTCAAGAATCTTTTTCAAGTAATGACATTAAATTAAAAAATTCCTACTCATAAAAATTTAATAATATATAAAGGTATAAAGAAAAAAAGCAGCAAATCACTTCATGATCCACTGTCATGCCCCCCACAAAATCCCGGTGCTAATACATGGTAAACATCATTCCAAGTATGTGTCTATGCAGACATGCATGGACTAATGAATAGATACAGAAATGTTTTAAGGAGAAATGGATCCTACTACAAATTATATTTTTGAAATAATTCGGGTTTATCTTTATTAGAATTTAAAAGAAGAGAAACAACAGAGGCAATTGCTGTGTCTCAGATACACGCTTCTTTATAACATTCTAAGTTTAAGAGGAAAGATGATTTAAGCAATTAAAGAATTGAATATTTTTGTAAATAAAAGTATACATTTTAGTTTTTTAATCAAATTCATTTTATTTAAGAAAATAAACAATACACTTAGAACCACCAAAAATGGATATCTTAGTCAGCTTAATTTATTTAAATAAAGTATCCATATAATCATTGCAAAACCCGTGTTTGCACAGTAAGTTTCATAAAATTATTATGTATTGGCTCCTCTCCATGAAATGTAGCGATTGGCACTCAGCCTTGCTTCTAGTCTCTGAATTTGATTGCTTACTTGATCAGATTCCATCAAGTATTTTTTGTTCTTTATTCAAAAATTCTCCAAAATTTTCATGCTTGAAAATAATTGCCTTTTTCTTTACATTTGAAAACACTTGCTTGTGTATTATTATTGGACCCCTTTTGCTTGCCTGGATTTTAAAAAAACCCTTTCATAGCATTATGTTTTCCCCTTCAAATGTCTGAAGAATGTTGTTATCCATTAAGTTCAACAACCTAACCAGGATAAGTCTTAGTGCTGATAGAGCTGTTGTGCTGGTTTGAAAGGAAGTCTGCCCCCTAAGAAAAGCCATGCTTTAATATAAATCCCATTTCATAAAAGTAGAATAATCTCTATTCAATATTGTATGTTTGAAACTGTTATCAGATCATATCCCTGGATGATGTGATTCAGTCAAGAGTGCTTGTTAAACTGAATTAAGGGAAGACATGTCTCCACCCATTTGGGTGGGTCTTGATTGGTTTATTGGAGTCCTATAAAAGAGGAAACATTTTGGAGAAAGAGATTCAGAGAGAGCAGAAAATGCTGCAGCACCACGAAGCAGAGAGTCCACCAGCCAGTGACCTTTGGAGATGAAGAAGGAAAACGCCTCCCTGGGAGCTTCATGAAATAGGAAGCCAGGAGAGAAAGCTAGCAGATGACGCCATATTTGCCATGTGCCTTTCCAGATGAGACAGAAGCCTTGACTGTGTTTGCCATGTGCTGTCTCACTCGAGAGAGAAACCCTGAACTTCATCGGCCTTCTTGAACCAAGGTATCTTTCCCTGGATGCCTGTGACTGGACATTTCTATAGACTTCTAATTAGGACATTTTCTTGGCCTTAGAACTGTAAACTTGCAACTCTTTAAATTCTCCCTTTTAAAAGCCATTCCGTTTCTGGTATATTGCATTCTGGCAGCTAGCAAACTAGAACAGCTGTCCTGATATATACCCTATTAATCTGCAAATTATATCACATTTAATCTGCAAATTACATCACATTTCCTGTTTTCTCAAATCTTTTGTCTGCTGTCTGAGAGGTTTATTTCTGTTATTTTTTTCTCTATTCATTGTGGTTAGCTCAAGACTTCCATCCATATAATTAGATCAACTTTCAGCACACTTAAATCTGATCTATAATGATGCTTTACTTCTTAATTTGTTTCCTACCTAGGCCATATCAATTTTCATCTCATTTTGTTATTTTGTAATCTCATCTTTAAATTTACTCTTTCCTTGAGGTAGTTGCTCATTTTCGTATTAATTTATTCCACAGCATAAAACACTCTGGAGGAATCTACTTTTCTTTCTTGGATAATGCTTTCTTTCAGACTGGGTTCTTTGGTTATTGACTGCTGTATTTTTTATTCTTCATTCATGACTATTCATGAGATGTTTATTCATTTGAATATTTAAAAAACTGCCACCCCATTTCTTTTCATTTTGTTAATGCTCAGTATGGGCAGATCTGTCCTAACTTTCTGTTTGCTATCATCTAATCTAATTTGTTCTTTGCTCATTCTATGCTCATTTCTCTAAAGTTTCAGACCTGATTGTTGGTTTCTATCTGCTTTTTTTTTTTTTTTGGTCCCCTGAGGTCACATATTTGGGAAAGGGGGAGAGATCTGTGGGATTCTTGCTTTATTTTGAGACCCTACTAAAAGTCTTGAACAAAGGCTTAAGTCAATTAAGGGTTTATCCTCTGCTCTTGAGCTTTAGTCGGTTTCTCCAGCTCAGTTTAGAGGCCTGGAAAGGAGATGGCGGTTCTTTCTGACTCTGAAAAGATCCCTTGGTGGCTTTCAGGGACTACTCTTCTTGAAGTGTTTTCCATTATTCTCCCAGGGCTTCCGACTCAGTCTGCTTCTCTTCAAAATGTAGGGTATTAACAAGAATGGAAAGTTTAATTTTTTTTTGGTCATTATTGCCTAGAGAGTGGCTGTTCCATGACCTCCAAAACTTTCCTTCTCATTTCAAAAATTATAGTTTATTATTGTTGATAATTTTTTGCTTTTTTAAAAATAAGATTGGTTTTTAATTTATTTGACTTAAGTATTAGAGTTGAGGGAAAGACTTTAAACCAGGAGGCACAAATTAGACAACTGAGGGTCAAATATGGCTTCAATATGCTTTTTAATTTTGCACAATTTCAAAAAAAGTTTGAATTAGCTTCGAAGATAAAAAATTTGGTGATTTCATATGAATATTTGGATTTTAGTTTTTCTTGGAAACAGATCTGGCAACATTGGGCTTGCATCCCTGATCATGGCCTTTTGGATTAGACAAATAATATTTAATCAGCAGTGAACATTAGAACTGTGTATGTTTAAAAAGAAATACAAGCCAGGACGCCAACTGTAGAAGTTCTGATTTAGTAAATCTGGATGGGAATCACAGAGCATTTGTATTTAACAAAAGAAAAAAAGAAAAGAGAAAGCAACAAACTCCAGAGTTAGGTATACATATTTCCTATACATATAATTAATGGAAAACTAAAGTATTTTAGAAACACAAAAGTCCCATTGAGTCAAAAGGTAAACTAGAATGTGCAATGTTAGATAAGCAGAATTTTTTCATAGATGAGTTAGGGCCAGATGGTTCAGTGTGGCCCCGGAGTTAATGTTTCTTTAAATTTAGTTGTAAAACTATAGTTTCTTAGACATTTCTTGTGGTGAACAGGAAAATAATTTCTACTGATATTTTAATGGAAGACACATAACTCATGGGATTGTGTTCTATTATGAGATCATTTAGTCAATAATTCTTGGGTAAACTTAATCATTGTGTCGCTATAGTCTAACTTCATACAAATAACAAATCTCAGGTACCTGAAATACAGGCAAAGAGTTGAGGAGATAATTAACCAGCCTCTATTACATTTGTCTTATAGCTTTTACCAATTTTATGATGGCAAATGTCCCAATGTATAATGAGCTTAAGTAAAGGTGGAAACTGAGGAACATCAAAGTTTATGTTTTAATTTTAGGAATGGGGTGGTTCAGTTATCTGGTGGAAATGGGGATCTGGTATTTTTTTGTACTAATTCGGAACATAACCTTTGATTCTGTCCTTCATAATGATATGTCAACCTCTCTTAATATCACTGAATATCTTGACTTACCTTCCTTTTTCTGCAGTAAATTTAATGTTTTTTCTTCCAGTTCTTCAAGAGTTATTACATCGAGGGAAAGACTTTCCAATAATTGGAAATGTTGATTTTCTAAATGAGGGACTTCATGAGTTATTACAGTAGATAACAGTTGATCTTGTAAACCTTGGAATGTTACCGTGAAGTTGATCATAGTAACAAAGTTATAAATTGATGGGAGGAAATGGGGGTTGGCTACTTCTGTATATATGTAAAACCTAAAATATGAGAAAGGCACCAGTTATTTAAAGAACATACAGAGGAAAAAATGAAACTAATTTATTTAATAATGGAAAGAGAATATTTTTCCTGGAGGTAAACTGGGTTAATTTTTAATATTATTCAACCTTGTATACAAGGGAGGTTCTCAATTTTATGTTATGTGAATACATTTGCTATTTAGGACTCTAAAAATTTAGCCATAAACTATCTCCACTTTACATTTGGTCTAAGTATTAGGACAGAGTAAAGAAAAAAATGCTAGATAGTGGGAGTTTTGTGACCTGCCACTAGGTCATTTTAAAGACTGTTTTTTACCCTTACTGAGAAGCCAATAGAGAGATTTGAGGTGCATGTTTTTTTTTTAAACAGAGAACAGCCAGAATGTGGGGGTAAGATGCAGCTGGAAACTGCTTCAAAGGTGAGAGATGATGGTGGCTTGGAGCCGGGTGGTGTCAGTGTTATTTGTGAAGAACAGTTAGATTTGTTTAGTCTTTATTACAACCTGATAAAGCAGTGATGATAATTCCTGTCTCCTAAATAAATTGTCAATATGGCCAGAAATGACAGAGTGGTTATCTGCCTCCAATCTGCCCTCTAAAATACCGTCCTCCTCTGTCTCCTCAAACACACATGTTTCAAACATGGGGACCAATTTACCAATTCAGCTGGATGTAACTTCATTAGCATTTCTAGAGCTGTTGCTTAATCAGTCATATTGGTCCAGTGAGAAAAAGAAAAGTATGGGTTAACACTATGTTTTCCCAAATGAATTATGTAAGGACACTGCTTTCTGGAGAGGGGTTGGTAAATAAAGGGGTTTTTAAGTTCTGATGGAAAGAACCCTGCTTAATTTTGTTTAACCTAATGCTTTTTAAACCATGGGATCTCTTTTATGAGTGACACCCATTAAGTCCCTGGAAATGATGTTTTAAGGAATACACTTTAAAAAATGTTTTATTAATAGAAGGAAGGATGCTGGAAGAGAGAATTCTAAGGAGTAAGAGTTTGGTGAGAGGTTGCAGCCCTGTCCAGAGGAGAGGTGAAGAACAACAGATTTAGGAATAAGGACTGCTCTGTAAGGAGTCAGTCTGTCAGATTCCCTGTGAAGAAGTTAAATGTACCAGGCTAGGGATAGTTACAATCATCTTCTAATTCCCCTTGCTGCCTACCTGCCCACCCAGCAATCCTCTGATTATGAATTGACTTTCCCACAGCTTTTCTTTCAGGGACAGTAAATATATGTCTGAACAACTCAAATGCCTTGTTCCTTTGGGAATTAAATTTTTGTGGTAATTAAGTTTGACTGTAAAATAGTGCTATGAAGTTGACAGGTGGAAATTGGCTTCCAGGAGGACAGTTACAGTTGGGAATATGGATACAATATGTTTATCTTCTTAGGCAAAATCTCTTTTATATATATATATATAAGACTTTTTTTTAAGCAGCAGAAACTCTCCCCACCTTCCTCCAAATAAGACGTTAGGCAAACAGATCGAACAGAGACTATCTGAATAAAGTGGGGCCAGGTTTCCTGCTTGTCCCCTCCCTGCCCTGCTTCTGAAGACTTTTTATGAAACCCAGAGGTTTCATCAGGCACAGTCTGAAACATACTGGTTTGAAATGACTTGATAAATAAAAATCTCTTCTCTATTCTATTTACCGGTGAATACTACTGGCAACTCAAAAATAAAAAGAACATTCCTTATACAATCTCCCTATTTCCTCCAGGAAGGAGCATATTAAGAATGAAATATAGCAATTCAATTTTATTTGACAAAAAATAAACATTTTATGCAATTTACATGTGAGAAACCTTACCTAAATTTGAAATTGTATTCAAATTCAGAATCATCAATCCTTATGAAATACTGTCCTCTTTTCTGATAGATGGCTCTCTTCAAAATTGCCTTTAAACTTGGAGGTAATATTTCAGGTAGAATCTAAAAAACCCAACAAGCATTAAACAAAAAAATCATCTTCTGACAAACAGATTAGTTGAAAAAACATAGCATTTTAACAATTTAAACCTTATTAAAAATCTGGACACCAGTGAAGGCCAGCTTTGAGAGATTTTAACATTGAAGACTCACATTGTTTATTTGTTCATTTATTATTTTTGCTCTGATAAAGCTACTGTCATTTAAAGCTCAGCCTTTATTCTGAGTACACATAATACATGTGTGAGCAGCATGGAATTAGGGAATTAAGCCATATTCTCCAAATACCTGCAAAAGGACACTCCCTCCTGTTTTCATAGCATTTTCAATTTTTTGGATATAATTGCTATCCTTGATGGAGAGCTCCTGCAGCCGGGAGCCTTCCATCTGTCGAATCCAGTTGCATGCTTGCTTATGTGGGTCAATCAGTAGTGGCCACTGCCGGCAGTTCTTGATCAAGATAGCATTTTCTGCTGAAAATTGATCAAGAGGTAGCCCCTGATTATGCCATTGATGGATCTGGAACAAAAACATCAGTATTTTCTAAACTTCTAGTTCATAAACCTTTTCACAACTTTGAGAATCCTTCAAGATCCCTTCCTTTAGAAAATCAAATTAAAAGAACTAAGGAAATAGACAACTGAAAAGGAAATTGGATATGACAGTTTTAGCAAAGTGAGACATCATTCACTAAATTACACTTTTCTGTTTATAAGGAAAGGCATTTAGAAGGCTTATCATGAGCAAAGATGCTCTGGGAGATGGAAAAGAAATATAAGATAGAGTACTAATTTACAAGGATCTTAGTTTTTTAATAACACAAGGAATAAGAGACACATATGAATTGGCAATGATATAGAATTATGCAAATAAAATAGCTACTTTATTGACCACCTACTAACTGACAAGCACATACACACATATAATTTAATCCAGTTAAGTTACCATAACAATCCTCATTTCTCAAATAAAGGGACTTGTCTATGGTCATTCTATCAGAACAAATAGTTGAGCTAAGGTTTGACTCGGAAGTTGACTTTAATCCTCATGTTTCTTTCCCAGGCCAACACCGGCAGGCTCTGAAATATGGGCCAGGAAGGCCCGCAGAGGTCAGAGGAGGAACAGGGCACCAGGGAGCCTTCCAGCATAAGGCAGCAGGGGTTTCCCCAGAAAGGACAAAGACAGTTTTTAGATTTGAACTAAAGGAAAAAGTTTCAAGTTCAAGCCAGTGAGGAATTACATGCTCTCTATTTCTACATAGGAAGTACTATAGATGATGATAAATCCTAGAAAGTGAAAGGATTTCTATTGTTTGGAGTGTAGATTGCATTTGAGTACAGGCAAAGAAGACAGGTGTAAAGGTTAGTGTGGTAAGAGAAATAAATTCCAAACCCATAAAGAAATCAGAGTTACTATTTTCAAAAACAAATCACTCCCTTGACTTTCATGTTTTTATCATTTTACCACCTAAGTGTATATTCTACAGCACTATGGTTTAGTTTTGTTTATTTTTGAACTTGAGATAAATGAAATCCTATACCCTTCTTTGTATCTAGCTTCATCCATGTTGTTGTGTAATTGTTCTCATTCATTGTAATTGCTGTTGGGTATTCCATCTTATAGAGAAACCAAGATTTATTTATCTATTCTTCTGTTGGGGGCACTTGGATTGTTTCAAGTGTTTGGCTATTATGAACCTAATTACAATGAACATCATTTTCTTTTACATATTTATTGATCTACCTATGTATACATTACTCTTAGGTAAAAACCTAGGAGTAGGGTATTGGGTCATAGGGTATTGCATTTTTAAAATTATTAGCTAGTATCAAACAGCTTTAAAAAATGATTGTAGCATTTTTTGTTCTTACCATCAGCTTATGAGAGCTTCTGCTGCTCCATATAAGTCTTGATATTGTCAGTCTTTAAAAGTTTAGTCATTTGGGCAGCTATGTTGTGGCATCTAGGTTTAGTTTAAATTTGCACTTCCCAGATAGGTTAAGCACCTTTCTCATATGTTTACTGTCATTTATAACCTACTTGCTTGAGGCTCTATTGGGTTGTATGTCTTTTACTTGCTGATTTGATGTGGATAGTATCCTTTGTTGAATCTATATTGCAAATATCCTCTCCTATTCTTTGACTTGTCTTTATACTCTCTTAATGGTATCTTTTTTATTAACAGAAGTTCAAAGTTTAAATGTAATCCAATTTATCAATTTGTTTTCTTTATGGTCATTTCTATTTAAGCAATCATTCCTTAACCAAGGGTCATGAAGATAGTCTCCTAATTTATACTTTATTGTTTTGCCTTTCACATTCAGGTCTACAACTTAACTGCAATTGATATTTGTGTCGTGTGAAGTTAAAGTCAAGTTTCTTTATCCTTATGGATAATCAGTTACCTAGCACCAATTCTTGAAAAGACTATCCATCCTACTGCACTGAAGTATAGCCTTTGTCATAAATAAAATATCCATATATGTGTGGTTCCATTTCTGGGCTCTCAATTCTGCTCCATTAGTCAAGTTATTTATCCTTTCTTTGGGACATACATGTATAAACAATTCACTCCCCTAATTACTGTAGCTTTAAAGTAAATATTAATATTTGCTATAGCAAGTCTTCCCACAAAGTTCTTCATTGACATTGACTTGGTTATTTTGGTTCTTTGGCTTTTCCTAAAACTTTTATAATCAGCTTGTCAAGTTACACACACATACACACATACGAACACATATACACAAAACCCTGTTGGAATTTTGATTGGGATTACACTGGATCTATAAATCAATTTGGAGAGGATTGACAATTTTAGAATACTGAGTCTCCCCATTCATAAAAATGGGATAACTCTTCATTTATTTAGGTTTCTTAAATTTATCCCAATAGGGCCTTATGGGAAGATGGCAGAATAGGGTAGGCTGGTTTTACCCCTGCTCCATGGGGCAGCAAGAGAGAAGACAACAACAACAACAAAATAATCAAGACGGCAGTCTCAGGGTGTAAGTGACCAAAAAGGGTCTTTAGCATTTTGTGGGGAGGTCCTGGTAAAGAGAGGTGGGGAGATTGGGATAGGGAGAACAGGGTGAGACTGTTTGGCTGTGACCCCATTAGGGGTGGGCAGTGGTGTACAGGGAAGTGTGGATCAGAAGGAACAGACCACTCCTACAATCCAACCTGCCCCAGTAGCTAGCTGGGGAGACCTCCCCGTGCAGCTCCATAGCTGACAGCACCTGTGGTGAGCTCAGAGTGTGCCTAGCCACCCGTCACAAAAAGATGCGCCCTCTAGGTGCTGGGATCAGTCACTCTGGGCACTGCAAATAGCCATCCCATCAGGTGCTGTGAGTGGTGGATCTGCTGGGAGCCAGGTGCTGCTATCAGCACCCCAATGGTGTTTTCATCAACTACCCCCATAAGGCATTGTGATCAGCTGCCCTGCCTCATGTGCTGGGACTGGTCATTCTGCTGCCATGCAATATCTTGCCAGCCAGCTGCCGTGGTCAGGGACAAGTGGATGTGAAGGAAGGAGGTGGCTCAAGACAAACATCTGCTGGGAAGAAGTGGTAAGTGCAGTCTGACAAATTTCCTATCTATTTAGTTTCCTATTTTTATACTTTCTTTATATTTTTAATTTTACTTTTATCCTATTTTTTTCTTTCTCTTCTGTAGGCACCAGTCTGAGTTCATTCCCAATACATCTTGGTATGTCTCATTCTGGCTTTAGTGGCTACTTTTGCTGAGGGATTTCTTTTTCATGCATGGACTGGGAGTCAATCCCGGGTTTCCTGCATGGTTGGTGGATGTTCTGTGACTGAACTACTGTCCAGCTTTTAATAGACCTTCAAGTAGAATTGGACCCCATACATGAGATCCAGGCCTCCATTTGGCAGGCAATTAGGAAGAAACTAATGCAAACCCAAATAAATACAAAACTTCAGACCAGTGAAGGAAACCAACTTGAAAAATAACCTTACTAAGATAATCAAATTCCCTGAACACAGCAGAAAATCACAAAGCATGTGAAGATCCAGGCAGAAATAGACTAACTAAATGACCAAAACAAAACACCAGAGGGGTCATAGAATATGGCACAACTACTCAAGGATATTTATAAATAAATAAAGGATCTCAAGAAGACATCAAAAGAGCATAAAGAAGAATTTGAAGATTAAATAGAAAAACAGCAGATCTCACAGAGATGAAAGATACTGTAGACCAATTTAGAAATATACTAGAGACATATAATAGCAGATTCAAAGAAGTGGAAGGAAAAATAAGTAAGCTGGAAGACAGAACAATTGAACTAGAATGCACAAAAGAACAAATGGCAAGAAAGATGGAAAACATGGAACTGGATCTCAAGGAAATGATGGACAAAAAAAGGCAAGAAAATATAAGACTCTTTAGTGTCCAAGAAGGAGAAGAGAAAAATAAAGGGCTGGGGAGGTTAGTTGAAGATATAATTGGAGAAAACTTCCCAACCTTATAAAAGACATAAATGTGCAAATCAAAACAGTTCAACAAAACCCAAATAGAATAAATCCAAAAACTGCTACTCCAAGGGGTATTCTAATAAGACTACTAAATGTTGAAGAGAAGTGGAAAACCTGAAATGAGAATAAGATAAGCAATTTACAACATACAAGGGAAAACACATAAATGTGAGTTTGAACTACTCAACAGGCACCATGGAGGTAAGAGGGTAGTATTATTATATAAATAAGATCCTGAAAGAGAAAGGTTTCCAGCTAAGAATTCTTTATCCAGCCAAGCTGTCTTTCAAAATTAAGTGAGAGATTAAAATCTCAAAGGCAAACAAAGAGTGAAAGAACTAGTCAATAAGAGGCCTGCCCTACAAGAAATAATAAAGGGAGTCCTGTTAGCTGAAGAAAAAAAAATAGGGGAGGGTGGTCTGGGGGAGGGCACAGAATTGAAGACTACTAGTAAGGTTAATGCAAAGGGAAAAAGAGAGCAAGGGAAAAGAATATAAAGATTTGGTAAATAAAAACTAAAGGATGGGCGGACCATGGTGGCTTAGCAGGCAGAGTTGTCGCCTGCCAAGCCAGAGGCCTAGGTTCATTTCCCAGTGCCTTCCTATGCAAAAAAAAAAACAAAAACAACCCCCCCCCAAAAACAAAACAAAACAAAAACTAAAGGATAAGATGGTAGAGTCAAGAACTACCTTTACAGTATAACTTTGAATATTAATGGGCCAAACACACCAATTAAAAGATACATATTGGCAGAATGGGTTAAAAATATATAATGTAGATGAGCTAAAAGCTGTTTATAAGAGATACATTTTAGACCCAAGAACACAAATTGATTGAAAGTGAAAGGATGGAAAAAGATCTTCCATGTAATATGGAACCAAAAGAAAGCAGAAGTGACTAAACTAAGATAAAATAGACTTTAGGTGTAATGATATCATGAATTCTCCACATAGAGGAGTTGAATTTTCCCTTTCTTGCCATTCCCCCAAGGGACTCTGCAAATACAGTTTAATTGAACACCCTAAGTACATGGAGCCTTGAAAAGGGCATGAGATTTTGTAGGTTTGTCCAGGTTAGTGTGATGCCTTCATAACTCCCAGAGTGATTTAAGTAGTGAATAAAGAAGTATTTGTAAAGTACTCTTGGGGGAATAGGAAGAAAAGGAGAAAATTCAACTTCCCCATTTGAAGAATTCCTGATATTCTCACAAGTAGTGTGAGGACAACCAAAGCAATAGGCCGAGCCCTCAATCTCGGGGTTTGTTCATATGAAACTTATCCCTGCAAAGGATAGGCTAAGCCTATGTAAAATTAGGCCTAAGAGTTACCCCCGGAGAACCTCTTTTATTGCTCAGACGCGGCCTCTCTCTCTCAGCCAACACAGCAAGCAAACTCACTGCCCTCCCCCTCTCCACGTGGGTCATGACTCCCAGGGGTGTAAACCTTCCTGGCAACATGCGACAGAGATCCTAGAATGAGCTAGGACTCAGTATCAAGGAATTGAGAAAATCTTCTTGACCAGAAAGAAGAGAGAAACGAGGCAAATTAAAGTGTCAATGGCTGAGAGATTTCAAAGAGAATTGAGAGGTTAGCCTGGAAGTTATTTTTATGTATTATATAGCTATCACCTTTTTAGTTAAGGTATATTGGAGGGGCTGGAGGGAAGTGCCTGAAAATGTAGAGCTGTGTTCCAGCAGCCATATTTCTTGAAGATGATTGTATAATGATACAGCTTTCACAAGGTGAGTGTGTGATTGTGAAAGTCTTGTTTCTGATGCTCCTTTTATCTATGGTATGGGCAGATGAATAAAACATACGGATTAAAAATAAATAAATAATAGGGGGAACAAATGTTAAAATAAATTTAGGAGACTGAAATGCTAGCGATCAATGAAAGGGAGTGGTAAGAGGTATAGAAAAAAAGGGGAAGCAAAGGTTAAAATATATTGGGTAGATGGAAATACTAGCAGTCAATGAGAGGAAGGGGTAAGGGGTATGATATGTATGAGTTTTTTTTTCTTTTTTTTCTGAATTGATATAAATATTCTAGGAAATTATCATGGTGATGAATATATAACCATGTGATGATATTGTGAGTTATTGATTATAACTCATACCAAGAATGGAATGATCATGTGGTAAGAATGTGCATGCTTATATGTTGTTATGTTTAAAAAAAACTTTTTTAAATCTAAAAATATTTAAAACAACAATCCATCCTGATTGAGGTGGACCACACTTAACTAAAAACGAAACAAAAAGAAATCATGAGAAACAAAGAAGGACACTACATATTAATAAAAGGGACAATTTACCAAGAAGTAATAACAATCTTAAGTGTTTATGCTCCCAATCCCAAAGTACACAAAGAAACACTGGCAAAACTGAAAGGAACTATAGATGTTTCAACAGTAATAGTTAGAGAGTTAAATACGCACTTTCCACTATAGATAGAACAACCAGACAGAGATGCAACAAGGAAATAGAGAACTTAAATGGTATGATAAATGAGTTAGGCCTACTAGACATACATAAACAGTTACACCCCAAAATACCAGGATAAACATTCATCATTATGCAAATGGAACATTCTCCAGGATACATCATACGCTGGGACACAATGTCTTTATAAATTTAATAAGACTGAAATTATCCAAAGAACTTTCTCTGATCACAACAAAATGAAGCTGAAAATTAATAATCACCAAAGAATCAGAGCTTTCACACATATATGTAGATTAGAGAATACATTCTTAAATAATCAGTGGGTCAAAGAAGAAATTGCTAGAGAAATATAAGTATCTGGAGACAAGTGACAATGAGAATACAACATATTAGAACTTATGAGATGTGGCAAAGGCAGTGCTAAGAATGAAATTTATTGCCCGAATAGCCTGTATTAAATAACAAGAATGAGCAAAAATAGAGGATTTAGCTGGTCATCTGGAGAAATTAGAGAAAGAACAGCAAAACTAACTCCAAAGCAAATAGATCACGATAAACAACAAGGATTAAAGCAGAAATAAATGAACTGCAGAAAAAACAACAGGAAGAATCAACAAAACCAAAAGTTGGTTCTTTGAGAAAATTAATAAAATCAATGGACTAAGCTGAGAAAGAAAAAAAAAAAAGAGAGAGAGAAAGAAGACACAAATGAAAAAACCAGAAATGAGAGTGGAGCCTTTAGCATGAATCCTGAAGTTCAAAAAAAGTCATAAGAGAATACTATGAAAACCATATGTGAACAAACTAGACAACTTAGATGAAATGGATAAATTCCTCAAAACATGCAAATTATATACACTGACTGAAGAAGAAATAGAAGATCTCAACAAACCAGTTATACAAGTAAAGAGATTCAATCAGTCACCAAAAAACTTCCCACAAAGAAAAGCCCAGAACCAGACGGCTTCACAGGGGGATTTTATCAAACATTCCAAAAAGGACTAACACCAATCTTGCTCAAACTCTTAAAAAAATCAAAGAAGGAACACTACCTAATTCATTTTATGAAGCTAACATCACTCTAACACAAAATGAGATAAAGACGCTACAAGAATGGAAAATTAGAGATCAGTTTCCCTACAGAATATAGATACAAAAATTCTCAATAAGATATAAGAAAATCAAATCCAACATGTTAAAAGAATTATACATCATGACTAAGTGGGGTTTACACCAGAAATGCCAGGGTGATTCAGTGTAAAGAAATCAATCAACATAATATAGCACATTAACAAATCAAAAGGGAAAAATTACATGATCATAGATGCTGAAAAAGCATTTGACAAAATAAAGCATCCTTTTCCGATAAAACACTTCAAAAGGTAGAAATTGAAGAAAACTTTCTCAATATCATAAAGAACATATATGAAAACCCATAGGTGGCATCATATTTAATGGTAAGGTATTGTAAGCATTCCCCCTAAGATCAAGAATGAGACAAGGATGCCCACTGTGTCACCATTATTATTCAACATTGTACTAAAAGTCCTAGCTGGAGCTATTAGATAGAAGAAAGAAATAAAAGACATCCAAATAAAAAAGGAAGAAGTAAAACTTTCAGTATTTGCTGATGAAATGATCCTATACTCAGAAAACCCTGAGAAGTCTATGAGAAAGCTACTTGAGCTAATAAAAACAAATTCAGGGTGGGCAATTGTGGCTCAGTGGCAGAATTCTAGCCTGCCATGCCAGAGACCTGGGTTCAATTCCCAGAGCCTGCCCATGCCAAAAACAAACAAAAAAACAAACAAAAAAATAATAAATGTAAAAACAAATTCAGCAAAGTGGTGGGAAACAAGATTAATGTACAAAAATCAATAATATTTTGGTACACAGGTAATTGAGGAGACAATTAAGGAAAAAATTCCATTCAAAATAGCAATAAAAGAATCAAGTATCAAGGAATAAGTTTAACCAAGAATGTCAAGGACTTGTACACAGAAAACTACAAAACATTGCTAAAAGAAAAAATTACCTAAATAGATGGAAAGACACTCCATGCTCATGGATCGGAAGGTTGAATATCATTAAAGTGTCAATTCTACCCTAACTAATCTACAGATTCAATGCAATACCAACCAAAATTCTAACAACCTATTGTGAAGACTTGGAAAAGCTAGTTATCAAATTTATCTGGATGGGAAAGGGACCCCAAATAGCTAAAGACATCCTATAAAAAGCTTCCTGACTTTAGAGCTTTAGTATAAAGTCACAGCGTCAAAATACCATGGTACTGACACAAAGATAGAAGTATTGACCAATGGAATTGAATCAAGACTTTGGAGATACACCACCAAATCAATGATCAATTGATGTTCAGTTAGACCCCCAAATCCACTGAACAGGGTCGGAAGAGCCTTTTCAATAAATGGGCAGAGGAGAACTGGATATCAATAGTCAAAAGAATGAAAGAGAACCCCTACTTACACACTGTACAAAATTAATTCAAAATGGATTAAAGAGCTAAACATAAGATCCAATGCCATAAAACTCCTGAAGAAAATATAAGGAAACATCTTCAAGACAGTAACAGGAAGTAGTTTCTTAAACTTTATATCCAAAGCACAAGCAACAAAAGAAAAAATAGCTAAACTGGAGCTCCTTAAAATCAAGACTTCTGCACCTCAAAGGTATTTGTCTAAAAGGTGAAAAGGTAGCCAATTCAGTGGGAGAAAATATTTGGAAACCACATATTGGATGAACGTTTGATATCCTGTGTACATAAAGAAATTATACAGCTCAACACAGAACACACAACCCAGTCATAAATGGGCAATTATTCAAAAATATTGGTAGATTCCCTTGAGACTGGAGGAAATGAATAGACGTTTTTCCAAAGAGCAAATACAAATGGTCAAAAAGCACATGAAGAGATGTTTACCTTCATAAAGTACAATGGAAATGCAAACCAAGATTACAAGGAGCTATCACTTAACACCTATAAAATGGCTGCTATCAAACAAACAGAAAACTACAGATGTTGGAAAGGATGTGGAGAAATTGGAATACTTAATCATCGCTTATGGGAATGTACAATGGTACAGCCACTGTGGAAGATAATTTGGAAGTTCTTCAGAAAACTAAATATCAACTTGCCCTATGATGTGGCAATAACAATACTTGGTGTATACCCAGAAGAGTTGAAAGCAGTGACACCAATGAGGATGAACTTAAATGTAAGGGAACAGATAGAAGTAATGGTAGCTACTTAGTGGGTATACAAGTAACATATTAAAGGTGAATATGAATGAAAGGGGATATATAGTGCCATGTATCCCATTGATTAATTCTAACATTATAAATAAGTTATCACATGAACTTCTTCAAAGGTTTGGTCTTGCACAAAGAGTCAAAAACAGAGAAGCACAGGGGCAAAACTAATATTGTGTGTTGTGGCCTATAGTTAGCAGGAAGACAAAAACAGTACCACAGCAATATCAGGGGCAAATATTTGGGGTTAGGGAGGGACAAATGATTAGGGGAGATTTTGATTTGATATTTGGTGAGGCTGTGTTTATGAGTTCTTTGTATCTTTGAACCAATGAAAATTGTTTAAAATTGAGAGTGCTGCTGGTGTACAATCAAGTGAGGACACTGTAAGACATGCCTTACTTACTTTGGATATTATCCACGATGCCCAATGGATGGAGAAAGCTGAAGGGTACAGTGACTGAGAAGGTGAACCATTATATATATGAGGGAATACTCATACTTTTTGTGTGGCTACAAAAAGGAATGACATCATGAGGCATGTAATGAACTTAATGAAACTTTAGGACAATGTGTTGTGCAAAAATAAGCTGGAAAAAAAGAACAAATATGCTATGGTGTTTTTCAGAAAATACTTATAAGAAAACTGGATCCTAGGTTGTAAGCCCTTATAGCAGCCATACTTAGTCCAAAGTTGTGTGTGTATTTCTAGATTCTGAGACACAGAGCTATACGTGTATAAGTTGGTATTTCCCTAGAGCTTTGAGTACCTCTGTGACACCTAAGATTCAGAGCTGGAGTTCTGCAGCTCTGAAAGTCAGTATCACTACATATAATAACAGTTAAAGTAATCAAAAAAAGAAATCAGGCTTTAATTAGAGACAAAAACAAAGCTTTACTTACTGCATGAGACCAAAGGCAGAGAGCTTTATTATGCACAGAATCTAAATTTTTTGTAACACACAATCTAAATTAACCTGTTGGTTAGCTCATTCAAACAGCCCAAACACACGGAGAGCGGAATGGGAATGAAACCTTGTAATTCTATAGGGCTTAGTTAATAAATGGAGACATCCCAGAATATGGTAGGCCAATTATTCAAAAATATTGGTAGATTCCCTTGAGAGACTGGAGGAAAAAAAATGTATTGATAGAGTCCTTTCAGAGACTGGAGAAAAAATATGGAACTGTTAAACCTTCCCATTTGGGAAACCCTGGTGCTCTCTTAAACATTAGAGACACCCAAGAAAATAGGCCAAACCTTTGATTTGAGGTTTGCCTTTATGAAACTTATTTCTTCAGTGAATAAGCTAAGACTACCTATAATTATGCCTAAAAATTGCTTCCAAGAAATCTCTTCAGTTGCTCAGATGTGGTCTTTCTCTCTCTAAGCCCAACTCTGCAAGGAAAACATACCCTGCCCCCCCACGAGGGGCATGACTTTCAGGAGTGAAAGTCTCCCCGACAATGTGGAACATGACTCCCAGGGATAAGCACGGCCCTGGCACCATGGGATTTATAATGCCTTCTGGACCAGAAGAGAGAAAAGAAAGGTAACAAAACAAGACTTCAGTAGCTAAGAGAGTTCAAATACAGTTGAGAGGCTATTCTGGAGGCTACTCTTAGGCAAGCTTCAGCTAGTCATTGCTAATTGCCTTTGTTTGCCAACCCCCAACCAGTGCATACCTATTAACCCTAAAAAACACCTAGGGCTCTTACTGACACTCTATAAAAATGTCATGCATTAAGTTTACTTTCCTGGAATCCATTACCTCCAGAGGGTTCCTATGCTAGATAACCTCTGAAACCCAGAAGGGCCAGCCTCTCAAAATATCAACTAATTCCATCCTCCATCCTGTATTATAAACACCCCTTTACAACATCAAAAAGTATGAAAAGGCATAGCCCAAAGATTTTTATAGAGTGGGAGAAGAATCAAAGAAGGAGTAATAACAGAGAAGATAGGATTTAACAAATGAGTATGACTGCTGAATCACTATTTCTTTTAACCACCAGTGTTTTGGAACACTTAGAATGAAAAACCTGAAACTGTGGAAAGTCAATCCATACCAAACTATGAAATCTGTTTTATAGTTGCTTGTTAGAATGTACTGTGAAAATTATTGCTCTTTCTTTTTTTTGTATATATGTTTTATATTTCACAACTAAAAATATAAAAAATTTATCCCAATCATATTTTACAGTTTTCTTTTAGTAAGTCTTGCACATCTTTCAATGGATTCATTTAGATGCTATGATAATTTTTTTTTAAAACAGCAGTTACTCTAATAGGTGTGAAATGGTATCTCATTGCAGTTTTTATTTGCATTTCTCTAATGGTCAATGATATAGAGCTCCTTTTCATGTGCTTATTAGCCATTTACATATCTTTGTTGGAGAAATGTCTAATTCCTTTGCCCATTTTTAAATGCACCTTGCCTTTTTGTGTTGAGTTGTAGGTTGTTTGTCTTATTGTTGTAGTTGTATTTTGGATATTGACCCCTCATCAGACATAATTTCCAAATATTTTTCCCATTCTGTAAGATGTCTTTTTACTTTCTTGATAAGGTCTTTTTATGCTTGAAAGTTTATTTTGATGAAGTCCAATTTATCTATTTTTTCTTTTGTTGCTTGTGGTTTTGGTATATAATTAAGAACCCATTGCCTACCACAAGGTCCTGAAGATATTTTCCTATGCTTGTTTCAGAGTTTTAGTTTTATATTTAGGTCACTGACCCATTTATAGTTAATTTTTATATATAGTATGAGGTAGGGATTCACTTTCATTCTTTTTTATGTTGATATACAATTTTCTGAGCACCATTTTACTGATGAGCCTATACTTTCCCCATTGAATGGACTTTACCTCCTTGAAAAACATAAATTAGCCTCTCGGATATATGGGTTTATTTCTGAGCCCTCAATCCCATTCCATGGATCTATATGTCTGTCCTTGTGTCAGTACCACATTATTTTTTTTAATGTTTTTTATTGTGAAATATAACATATATACAAAATAAAGAAAAAAGCATTAATTTTCAAAGCATATTTCAACAAGTAGTTACAGAACAGATCCCAGAGTTTGTCATGGGCTACCACTACACCATCTCAGATTTTTCCTTCTAGCTGCTCCAAAACACTGGAGGCAAGAAGGAATATTAATGATTCAGCAGCCATACTCATTTCTAAATCCCATTACCTCTGTTATACCTCATCCTTCTACTTTAATCATTTTCCCATTCTATAGGGATCTTTAGGCAATGCCTATTCTGAATTTTTCATGTTGTCCACACTAAAAGATAGGGGGATGAAATTAATAGATAATCTTGGAGAAGCTGGTCCTTCTGAGTTTCAGGATTTATTTGATCTAGGAATCCTCTGGGAATTATAAGTTCCAGGAAGGCAAACCTAGTGCATGAAACTTTTATATAGTCTCAATTCAAGCTATAGGTGTTCTTAAAACAGGAGTGATGTTGATTGAGGTCCAGCAAACTATGGCAATTAGCACTATCTAACTGAAGCTTGCATAACAGCAGCCTCCAGAATGGCCTCTTGACCATTTGATCTCTCTTAGTCCTTGATGCCTTATTTTATTACACATCTTTCTCCTCTATTGGTCCAGAAGGCATTGCCAATCCCACAGTGCAAGGGCCAGACTCATCCTAAGGAGTCACATTCCACATCATCATGGAACCTTTCACTTCTGGATGTCATGTCCCATATAGAGGAGAGGGAAGTCATTTTCCCTGCAGAGTTGAGGAGAGGGAGAGGGAGAGGGAGAGGGAGAGGGAGAGGCAGAGGTAGAAGGAGAGGGAGAGGGAGAGGGAGAGGGAGAGGGAGAGGGAGAGGGAGAGGGAGAGGGAGAGGGAGAGGGAGAGGGAAGCCGCATCTGAGCAACAAAAGAGGTTTCTTGGAAGCAACTCTTAAGCCTTGTTATAGGTATTCTTAGTTTCTCCACTACAAAAATGTTTCATAAAGGCAAGCCTCAAAATCAAGGGCCTGGTCTATTTTCTCGGGAGTCTTCAATGGTTGAGAGGGTACCTAGGCTTTCCCAGAGGGGAAAGTTTAATAGTTAAACTATATATATATATATATAAAATATATTTTTAACTATTACAAATATATATTGTTTTCCCTTTGGACTTCCTTAAGGGGCTCTAGTAATATTGTTTAATTATTAGCATACCATAGTCTGGGATGTATATAGGTATTACATTAAAATATATAGAAGTACAAGATCTTGTTGCCATTCTGGACTCCAGGAGTTTGAGTTATTTAAGTGAGTTATCCAGACAGATTGATTTAGATTGCATGTTACAGATAAAATAGGTTCTAGGCATAATAAACCTCTCTGCATTTCATCTCATACAGTAGGTGAAGGATTAGAGTGCATACACTATCATGCTTTACTCTGCATTCTAATTTACATTAGACCCAGCCAGATTGGCTTCATTTTAAACTCTAATCAAGGCTAGATTTTTTTTTCAGTTACTTTAACACTTATTGTATATAGCTATCCTAACTTTCAGGGCTGTATCACTCCATTTCTGAGTCTTAGTTATTACAGATTTACTCAAAGTTCAAGGGAAATACATGCACATACACATATAGCTCAGTGTCTCAGAATCTATAAATATGTTTATAACTTCAGACTAAATGTGGCTACTATAAGGGCTTACAATCTAGGCTACCATTTTTTTATAATCATTCTCTGAGGGAGACCTTAGTATATTTGTCATTTTGTTTCTGCCTTACTGTGCAAAACACATTGTCCCTAAAGTTTATTCAGTTCATTGTGTCTTTTTTTGTAGCCACACCATATTCCATCATACAAATGTAGCACTGTTTCCCATTGTGCTTCTTAGTCATTGTATCCTTCAGCTCCCTGCATCTACTGGGCATGAAAGATAATGTCCAAATTCAATAAACCATGTCTTATAGTATCTTTGTTTGGTTTTTCAAGCAGCAGCACTCTCAATTTTAGACAATTTGCATTGGTCCATAATAGCAAAGAACTGGCAAACACAGCATCATGAACTATCAAATCAAAACTACCTTAGCACTTGCCCCTCTCCCCCCAATTAGTTGCCCCTGGTAGTGTTGTGGTACTGCATTTCTCATCCCCCCCCCCCCATATACCTCTACTATTAACTCTTTTGTCTACTGAACCATTGGAATTGTTCATGCAAGTTACTTATAATTGTAGATTTAATCAGTGGGATACATGGCACTATACATCCCCTTTCAATCATATTCATCTTCAATATGGCAATGTGACTTGTAAGCCCACTAATTAGTTATTGTTACTTCTATCTGTTCCCTTGCATTTAGATTCAACCTCTTTTGGTAGCCTTACCTCTGTCTCTAGGCTCTGTATACCTCTAGGTTTGCTATATTTTAAAATGTAACCTCTGCAATTACCTTTACCAGAGTCATAATAGCATTTGTGTCTGACAATTTCACTCAGTATTATGTTCTCAGGGTTCACCCACATTGTCGTATGCTATGGGATTTCATTTCCTCTTATTGCTGCATAACTGCCCATTTTATGTATGTACCACATTTTGTACATCTACTCATCTGTTGAAGGGCACTTGGATTGTTTCCATCTTTTGGAAATTATGAATAGTGTCATTATGAACACTGGAGTGCAAATGTCTGTTCATGTCACTGCCCTCAGCTCTTCTGGGTATATACAGAATATTGATCTTGCCAGGTCATAGGGCAACTCAATATTTAGTTTTCTGAGGAATCACAAAATTGTCCTTCCACAGTGGCTGCACCATGATACATTCCCACCAGCAGTGAGAAAGTGATCCAATTTTTCCACATCCTCTCCAATATTTGTAGTTTTTTGTTTAATAGCAGCCATTTTTATAGCTCATTGTCTTCTTGATTTGTACTTCCCTTTTAGCTAATGAAAATGAGCCTCTCTTCATGTGTTTTTCAGCCCTCTGTATTTGCTCTTCAGAAAAGTGTCTATTTTTTGCCCATTTTGTAATTGGGTTGTTTGTTCTTTTGTTGTTGAGTTGTACAATTTTTTTATGTACATAGGATATCAAACCTTAATTTGATATGTGCTTTCCAAACATTTTCTCCCGCTGAGTTGGCTGCCTCTTCACTTTTTTGACAAAGTACTTTGAAGCACAGAAGCTCTTGATCTTAAGGAGTTCTCATTTATCTATTGTTTTCTTTTGCTGCTTGTGCTTTAGGTGTAAAATTTAAGAAGCCACCTCCTATAACTACATCTTGAAGATGTATCCCTGCATTTTCTTCTAGAAGTTTTATGGTAATATCTCTAATATTTAGGTCCTTAATCCATTTAAAATTAATTTTTGTGTAGTGTGTAAGGTAAAGATCTCTTTCATTCTTTTGGCTATTTATATCCAATTCTCCCATGCCACTTTATTGAAAAGACTATTCTGTCCCAGTTCAGAGAACTTGGGGACTTTGTCAAAGATCAATCATCCATAGATTTGGTAGCCCCATCTCCACACTCTCAATTCGATTCCATTGGTCGATACTTCTACTATCTCTATGCCAGTACCATGCTGCTTTAACCACTGCGGCTTTAGAGCAAGCTTTAAAGTCAAGAAGCGATAGTCCTTCCAATTCACTCTTCTTTTTTTTTTTTTTTAGAATATCTCTAGCTATTTGGGGTCTCTTTCCCCTACAAATAAATTTGATAACCAGCCATTCTAGTTTGCTAGCTGCCAGAATGCAATACACCAGAGACAGATTGGCTTTTAACAAAAGGGGTTTTATTTTGTTAGTTTTTCAGAGGAAAGGCAGCTAACTTTCAACTGAGGTTCTTTCTTACGTGGGAAGGCAGAGGGTGATCTCTGCTGGCCTTCTCTCCAGGCCTCTGGGTTTCAACAACTTTACCCGGGGTGAATTCTTTCTGCATCGCCAAAGGCCTGGTCTGAGCTGCAAGTGCTGAGATGAGGTATGCTGAGCTGCTTGGGCTGTGCTATGTTGCGCTCTCTCATTTAAGCACCAGACAATTAAATCAAACATCATTCATTACAGCGGGCATGTCTTGTAGCTGACTGCAGATGTAACGAGCAACAGATGAGGTTCACATACCATTGGCTCATGTCCACAGCACAGAACTAGGTACCATCACCTGGCCAAGTTGACAACTGAATCTAATTACCACAGGATGAAGGTAAGCTTCCTTGTCTTAAATCTTGTCTGATTTTAGGGGGAAAGCTTTCACCATTGAGTATGATGTTAGCTTTAGATTTTTCATATATGTCCTTTATCATTATGAGGAAGTTCCCTTCTATTCTCATTTTTCTGAGTTTTTATCAAGGAAGGGTGCTTGATTTTATCAAATGCCTTTTCTGCATCAATTGAGATGATCATGTAGTTTTTGTCCTTCATTCTATTAATGTCGTGTATTACATTTTCTTTTGTTGAACTATTCTTGCATTCCTAGTGTAAATCCCATTTGGTCATTGTGCTGTTTGACTCTGTTATGTACCCCAGAAAAGCCTATGTTCTTTGAATCCATCCCGTGGGTATACCTATTGTGGGTCAAACCTTTTGATTAGGTTGTTTCTATGGAGATGTGAGCCACCCAATTCAAGATGGGTCTTAATTCTTTTACTGGAGCCCTCTATGGAGAGGATAAAAACATATAAAAACACAGAGAGCAGAGAGATGAAACTCTGAAGGATGCAGAGAGAGAGAAATGCCCTGGAGACACAAACAAAAAGACCCAGCAGGACACAGAGAGCTCAGAGAAGTGTCCCCAGAGAAGCAAGCAAGGACACATGGAACCTAAAAGCAACAGAACTCAGGAGAAAAGGACCAGCAGATGCCTTCCCATGTGACAGAGGAAGCCTGGATGCCATCAGTCTTTCTCCAGTGAAGGTATCCTCTTGTTTATGCCTTAATTTGGATATTTCTCTGGTCTTAGAATTGTAACTTGAAACTTAATAAATTCCCATGGAAAAAGTCAACTCATTTATAGTATTGTTTCCCAGCAGCTTTAAGAAACTAAAACAGTCATGGTGTATGATACTTTCAATGTGCTATTAGATTCAGTTTGCTAGCATTTTGTTGAGGATTTTTGCCTTTATATTCATAAAGGATATTGGTCTGTAATTTTCTTGTCTTGTGATATCTTTAACTGGCTTTGGAATTAGGTGATATTGCTCTCATACAATGAGTTAGGAAGTGTTCACTCCTCTTCAATTTTTTTTTGGGGGGGAAGTTTGAGAAGGATTGGTGCTAATTCTTTTTTTAATGTTTGGTAAAGTTCACCAGTGAAGCCATCTGGTCCTGGACTGTTCTTTGTTGGGATTTTTTTTTTTTTTTACATGGGCAGGTAGTGGGAGTTGAACCCAGGTCTCTGGCATGGCAGGCAAGAACTCTGCCACTGAGCCATCATGGCCCACCCATGTTGGGTTTTTTTAAAATACTGACTTAATCTCTTCATTTGCTATTGGTGTTCAGATATTCTATTTCTTCTTGAGTGAGTTAAGTAATTTGTGCATTTCTAGGAATTTGTCCATTTTGTCTAGGTTGTCTAATTTGTTGGCATACACCTTGTAGCACTGTTAATATTTTAAATTTTATTTGAGGTTATGATACTAGATAAAAACAAATTTAGAATTGTTACATATGCTTGGAGAATTAAACTAACTCTTATTGTAAAGTAAGCTTATTTAAATCTAGAAATACTCTTTTGCCTTAAGGCTTATTTTGTCCTTTTTTTTCTAGTCCATGCTACATTTCCCCCCATAATTTACTCTTACTCTAACTTTGGCTTTATGATTTAGATGTGTCCTTTATAAAGAAAAATTGGTTATAGTTTTGTGCTTTGATTTATATTTTTATAAAGTTTTACAAACTTAGACTTTAAACTGGATCATATAATCCATTTACATTTGCTGTAATTAGGACATATTTCAGTTTAAAACAGTTATTAGAGTGATGAAAATAAGAAGTCAGCCCTTGTTTCTGGAACTTTTCAGGTTGGTTGGTCAATTAAGTAGAGTTGTCATCTGGGAATCATGTCTAAAATTACTCTTTAAGAAGTAAAAAAGCATGTATACTTCTTTTTATTCTCTTAACATCATAATAGGACTTACATACTAGATAAATCATAAATATTTACTGATAAAATTGAAACATGTGAGACCTGTAACTTTTGCTAAGTCTAAAAATACTTTCTGCAGCTCTGTAAGTTAGACAATTTTATTAATGAAAGAGATAAGAGTAGTAGCAGTATTACAATGGGAAAAATAATATTTTGTGACTTCTGCCCAGAGATTCAGAAATAGAACAGATAAAGCAATTGAGGCATTAGAGCTATAGTTATAAAACATTTAAGGTCACAAATAAATGTCAAGATTTTCATTTCTCAAAATAATTTGGGAAAATTATCTAAACCAAAAATATTGTACACAACCTAAATCAACAATCACCACTAGATAAAAGATATATGTTATTACCTCATGTTTTCGTGACATGACCTCAATTAAAGAAAAGTTGGAAGATAAAGGAATGTTGTTTTCAATGCAAATATTCTTCCATTTACGCACGATCAACTGGCGAAATTCTGCTGTTAACACTCCACTGTAGACAATGCATGCTGCTGAAACAAGTATATCACCTAAAATTCCTACCAACTTGTTGTCTATTTGGTTGATTGTTTCTTGCCATCGAGTCTAAATGTTAAAATAAAAATGAGTTATTGATATTTAATATAAAATATGAGACATTTAAATATTCAATGGTTTCCAAGTTGGGTCTATTGTTGTTACAATTAATAATGGATAATATTTTTAAGTGAAACTTTTTGGTCAGGAACATTATTCTTATTCTGGATTTGTCAACGCATGGAATGAAGCAGGATAATTATTTTTAAAGATCAATTCATTTAATATATTATTAGAAGTATTCAATAATAATAATATAATTAATAATATTTATTGAATCCTTACTTATTAGCCAGCCACGTTACTTTGAAAAATCTCATTGACACTTTCAATAGCCTGTTAAGTACATATTATTGTCTTAATTTTAGGTTCATTTTAAGATGAAATTGAAGTTTAGAGAAGTTAAGCAACTTGCTCAAGATCACAAAGCTTCTGAGGGGTGTAATTGGGATATGAACTCATATTCCCTGATGCTAAAGCCCTTTTTTAAGCCCTTGTTCTTAGCCACCATGTTATATTGCCTCCATCTTCAACCTTGTACATGCATGACTGGTCAATGAAAAAAGCATATTGAGCAAGAACCCCCTCTACTGGAAGCTTAGAATCTGGGATAATGTTGATTTTTCCACTGCCTTTCAACATATACTTGTCTCTCCGGGACATCAATCAACTTTTGAGGGCTGCAATCTCCCTTTGATTGTTTTGATTTCACAACCTCCTTCTCCTTACCCGGAAAAAGTGTGTTCCACGATGTGTATTTATTTCAACAATTAAACAGAATTAAAATTATCTTGAAGATTTTGTAATGTTCTTTGAGATAGCTGAGGTTAGGTGTGACTATACCAAAACTCCAGTCTGCTTGCTAAATATAAAGAAGGAAGACTAATTACAGGAGAAATCTAAAAATGAGAAATTAAAAGCGGTCCAAAGACTGACAGGACAAAATGAAATTTTCTTTTCCTTTCTTAATCATATCCTCTCCTATTTGGCCCCACCTATGTTTTATACATTTAACTTGTGTTGATTTTGTGTTAGAAAGGGAAAACTCAGAATATATTCATTGAGAAATTTCCGTTGGCTTCTTTCAGGCAAAAGCACGTTGACATCTTAGGAAAAAGAAAATAACTTCTAATCTTTGTAGTCTGCTATCTCTAATTTAAGATTACTTATTCAAGATTATTCTATCTGAATAAGACTATTTATTGATCTCAAAAAGAAATCAGATAGTAAGATAGTTTTAGGAGATATATGGTATAGCCTGCAGTAAAAACAACAACTTAGGTGTTGTAAAGCCCAGCAGAAATCAGTGAAACAGACAGAAAACCAAGGAAAGTCCTGCCTTTTCATCTTCCAGGGCAGTTAGTAAAACAGATGCACATTGTAGGCGCCTTGTAGCCAGATTTTTTCGATTTGCTAATAGTTCTTTTTCAGCAACAATATCTTTGTAGCTTGCCTGCAAAGATAACAGATGTTCTTCACTCTGAAAGACAATTAATTTGTTATTGAGACAAAATCTCTGATTTTGCATCAAAAATTTATCTTTGTAATTTATATAAATATAGTGTGTAACCTACCCATTAATTTTTTACATCCTGGAAAGATAGATTATATTACAGATAAACATGTAATTAAATGATTCCTTGATACTGAAGTTTGTTATTAAAAGGTCATCTTCCTTCTACAATCCTAACATTTGAAGACTCATCATTTTCTGATTTATTTTCCATACAGAAAATATATAATATCCAGATTCTTTCTGTATGAAAATAGTTGAACTTTTTTCACCCCTGATATACTGACCATATCAGAGGAGCTAATGAGGGGTTTTTGTTTTTTTTTGGTGGGGGGGTAGGGATTCATGGTCCAGGAATCGAACCTGGGTCTCCCTCATGGAATGTGAGCATTCTATCATTGAACCACCCATGCACCTGCTAATGAATTTTTTAAGTTAGGCCTTGTCTTAACTTTGCCAGGCTGCAATGACAAATATTATATAGTTGGCTTAAACAACAAGCATTTATTAACTTGAAATTTCAGAGTCCAGAAGGCAAAAATCAAGGCAAAACTCCCAGAAGTCTGTGGGGTTTGGTGCTGGCTAGCTATAATCTTTGGGGTTCCTTGGCTTACATCTCTGCTTCCCATCAAATATGGTGATCTCTGTCTCTTTGTGTCTGCTTTCCTTGTTTCTGCTTATTTCCAGCTTCTCCCTGTTTGATCCTCTTTATAGCTTCTGGCTTAGTGTTTCCTCTCTTTATAAGGCTCCTGATTATATGGATTAAGACCCAATCTCATTCAGTTGGCCACACCTTTACTAACAATAACATCTTAAAAAGGTCATATATACAAATAAATTCATACCCAGGAATGAGGTTTAAGATTAAGAACATGTCTCTCACTCCAACATGAAAAAGTTAGAATGGGCATAGCCCAAATAACCCTAAAGAGTGTGATAGAAAGATCAAAGGTGATGGTGGAGTTATACAGAGAAGGTAGAGTTTAACAAATGCATATGACTGCTGAATCATTATATTGATACTACTTTTAGTATATTCTTTTAGCTTTTAGAGCAGCTAGAAGTAAAGACCTAAAACTGTGGAATTGTAACCCATACCAAACTCTGAAATCTGTTCTATAACTAAGTGTTGTGCTGTGCTTTGAAATTTATTCCTTTTTTGTATATTTTATATTTCACAAAAAAAGAAAAAAAGTCGATTGTGATAATAAAAAAATATTTATTCCTTCTAGCCTCTAATGTTCTGGAGCAGCTAGAAGGAAAAATCTGAGATGATGGTATGGTAGCCTATGAAAAACTCTGAGATTTGTCCCGTAAGTATTTGTTGAAGACTGCTTTGAAAACTTGCTTTTTTCTTTCTTTGCTTTGTATAAATGTTATATTATACAATAAAAAAGCTAAAAAAAAAAAAAAAAAGAACATGTCTCTCATTGGGGCACATAATTCATTTTACCACAGGCCTGAAGAAAAAAGTAACTGTAAAAGTACTTCTAACACATCAATGGAAAACATGTTGTCTAATTTTCATGAATTGCTGATAAAATAATTTTCTTAAATTATCATTTATCTTGATAACACCCTGCTCAAACATATTTGTTGAATTCTTGTAGAAATCATTGCCTAAGATTATAGTCCAAAATCTTGGCCCAGTCAATAAAAGTGTCTACAATCTGACCCAAATTTCCTTCCAAAATTCATTTCCTTTATTACTCCTTTCCAGTAATATTATACTTCATCCAGATTGTTCTATTCCATATCTCCCAAACATTAAATTTTCTAGTCTCTGGGGTTTGGTTCACATCTTTTCCTTATCCCTGGACTGAACCCTTCCCTGAAAGGGATGAAAATCCTAGGCATCTTTTAAAATCCTGATCAACTTCTAGCTGTTGTGAAGTTGTAGCCTTGTCAAATCTACACTGAGGCAATTTTTTTTCTAACCGTTGTTAGAAAAGTAAGTATACATTGCCTAATATTGATCTCTTGTGTTTAAGTCTTTAGTCTTACTTATGTCATTATTTATGTTTGAAAGGTTTTCATGTCTTCTCAAAATCTTTGTAAACAGGATGACAAAGCTGTGGAGACTTGAAAATGGTATAAACTTAATTACATATACAAAATTGTGCTTATTGAATACAGTTTGGGATTTTTAATTTCTCATTCTATCTTGAAAATGTTATCCTAGCAAAAATATTTATCCAATTTTTACAAAAAAAAATATACACAGCCACTTTTAGCATGCTTACTCTAAAGATTTGGTATTTATTTATGGTTCACCCATAAGGATTATTCAGTTTGCCAGTCCATAACCCATGTTTTGATCCCTTTGAGAAACTCTGCTCTTGACACTTATGATCTTGTGAGCTCTTTAAACCTTAAAGTGTAAGGCCCAGTGATTTAATTAAACACACGAAATGTCTATTATCTTAAACATTACCCAAGGTAACATTTTTTATGAATGCTCATGTTATTTCATAAGTTCTGGTATTACTTATTTTCCCCAAAGTACTTTAGGTTGCTCAGAAATACTTTTTATATTAGGGCACAGGTAGATAAAAATACCTGTTTCTAAAATGGAAGTCAGCTGAGAGAGGAGAAAAGCTCCATGAAAGGCTTAAAATCAAAGAATTAACTACCAAACTCAATTTAAAAAAATGGGTAGAAGTATACAATTTAAATATATCTCTTTGCATTCAATAATTCAAAATATTAGAAACTTCTCAAGAAGCCCTTGGTTGAGAGCTGGAAGGGAATGTGGAGTATTAGTGAGTGAGGGTCTGGCTAGAATTTACAGTTCAATTTTCTCTGCCCTACCATTTTAATAATAACACAACAATTAACATTATTATTTAGCCATGCGTCAGGTAATTTGCACGAAAATACTAAAAACACAGAAAAACTCTGTGGATATCAGAAGAATCAAGTAAATACCAAAATAAAAAATACCAAGCACCAAAAGTAAGCACTAAAATCTTGTAGAAGGCCTATCTTTAATAAAATAAATATTCAACTGATGCTGACCTTCTTTTCTTTTTTACTCCATGGCAATGCCATCTGATAGATATTTAATGCAAATCACATATGTTGGTTTAAATTCTGTAGTAGCCACATTAAAAAATGGAAAAACACGTGAAATTATTTAATAGTATATTTTACTCCAATATAACAACAATATTATCATTTCAACATCTAATCAATAAAATTTATTGAGGTAGTTTACATTATTTTTTCATACCAAGAATATGAAACCCAATGAGTATCTTATACCTACAACCCATCTCAATTTAGAGTAGCCACATTTCTAGTACTCAGTAACTACATGTAACCAGTGGTTACCATATTGAACAGTGCAGCTCTGCACAGTCACCTGGGTGATCTCTTCCACTCACATTATATCACCATCAACATATGTGATGATGGCTCCCAAATATTTCATGTTCAGCCTGAAACCTTGTTTAAGAAGTGATTTGATAATTTTTACCTTTTTATGGATGGTGTGAGATATATCAGTACAGGTTTAAGAAGTGTGAGAAGTAGCAGATACTGAAACCATATTGTTGTGAAATGGGATGTCGTGAGTGGGAGAGTAACGAAGGCGAATTCTGTGATGGCTACAAAGATAGAATATTCATGTTTATAGGATATGTATTACAGAAGTACTCTCCTAGCATTCAATAGTTGAATTCAGTCTGGAAGTTAGAAGGCAGGTGATAGGCACAAAACAGATGAACTCAGAAATAGAGAGCCTTAAACACTTGTTTGCAGACACTAGGATATGTACTGCAGACAAGAGTCGAGCATGAGGAGACTAGGCAGGCTTTGGAAACAGGATTTCTTTGGGGAACAGATCAATTCCTATGTTTTTGTCTGCTTTCCTATTATCTCCCCCCTTCCTTTTTTATTTTTTGAAGAAATAAAATATTTCTTTCCTGCTCCCCATGGTCTTATAAGGGCTATCACTCTTTGTGTTCCAACCCCTACTGCAGGTATTGACAGGTGACTCAGACTGGCCAATCATAGTGCCCCATCTAACTAGCTACATTAACTGATTCAAGAACGGCCATGTGATCTAAGCAAGACCAGTTAGATGCTGTACTTAGCGAAAGAGATGATTTCCTTTCCTGGGATTGTGTGCCGAGATAATGTGAATTTGGGGTACTAGTAATCAGCTTGCTTATCATTTTGATGAGTTTACCTACAGAATGAAGCTAACAGAGACAGCAGAGCTGAAATATGGGAGAAAAAGCCCTGATGACATCTCTGCATCCTTGAAATAGTTGGTCTTCTCAATTATGTGAGGCACATTGAGTTGGGTTTATATAACTTGCAAACTAACGAATAGTGGTGGTTCATATAGTTGTAGAGCTGATGAAGGGATTTAAGTTCACCATTTGGGTGCATTTGTGGATTACCATGATGAGGATATCATGGGCAAATCTCTGGGGTAGGTCCATAATAAGGTTAATTTTGATGGTGTCCCAGGAGTATTTGTAGAATAGAATGAGTGTGCCCTTACTAATCCAATAGGTCCAACCAGCTTCCTGATAAAGCAGGAAGAGAGGTTGGGGTGGCATTTCTGTGTCCACTGGAACTGGCTGTATCTGACCTAAGATATTTGGTGAGTTTCATCTCACCTGAGAGATTTTCATGTTGTTGAGTGAGTCAGGATAGCATATGCCAGAATCTAAGTACAGGTGTACAATTTTTTTAAGTTATTGTAACTCAAATATTAGGGAGATTGGCTATTAGCTCATCTGTGCCTTGCTTGATGTGCAGAATGGCTTGACTAGATAGGGGAGTTCAGATATTCTGTTTCTGAAGACCCATTTCTTAGGGCTGGTTAGGAGATGGCATCTCAGAGTTAGTCCTGCTAAAACTTGGGATCTGAGAATAAAAGAGAATACAACAACTGGTATGTGACAACCCTTGTTACAGACAATCATATAAAATGCTGTTCCTTTGAGCTTGGAAGACTCCAGGGCTTAGTGTTAGCTAAAGTATTCACAGTGCATTCAAACTGTCCAAGGTTCATCTGTAAAGTCATCTCTTAGAGAGATGAGCCTATCTATACATCATCCTAAGAGTTAGTTTTCCTGGGATCCAGGAGTTTGGGGACACAGGCATGAGTTTTGCACTTGAGGAGTAAATGCACAAAGGCCCAGATATCTTGGTACACATATCTGTTCTCTATAGAGAGCACTGATGTTCCTAGGAAGTAGGACCTGGGTGGAGGTAGAGATGGAAGTCTGATGAACTTTTTGTGACACATTGTAGAGGACCTTGACTTCTGGATTAGAGCAAATTCACCTACCCCTTCACAGGTATCAGGCCCTGGACTGACTGCTACCCTATCCCAATAAGATGATAGTCTTATAAGATGATAGCCTTCTAGTTTGAAAACACTGCCAGGTAGGCAGGATTCTTGATTGATGGGTACTTTAAGCCAAAGCTGACAGATGGCATACATACATGGTGTGCTTTTTCCAGGTATGCGTAGGGAGAGACAATGGACCACAGAAAACCTGGAAAGCTGGGCAAACCATACTGGACAATACCAGCCACTTGATGTGTCTCCCAACTCCCCAACAATTTAGGAGGGGTGGAATTGTGATCACCCATCAAATAGTAGACATGGATTTTATACTTGAGGAGTGAATTGTACTTTTAACTAGAGCTTGATCCACAAAACTACTGGATGTCATGAATCTATCACAGTAGGTATCTGAAGTTGGGATCCCACTTCCTCTGGAGTTGATTAAGGAGTCAGGCTTACTGGACAATATCACTCACTGGCCATCTGGCTCCTCTGTGTCTCATTTGTTAACCATTTTCGAAAAAGCTCAGAGCCATGAGGGCCACCAAAACAGACAGCGTGAACAGAACAGACAGAGCCCCAGGGAAGCAGCTGAAAAGAAAGCTAGCAGATCTTGCCATGTGCCTTTCCAGCTGAGAGAGAAACCCCGAATATCATTTGGCCTTCTTAAACCAAGGTATCTTTCCCTGGATGTCTTTGATTGAATATTTTTATAGTCTTGTTTTAATTTGGACATTTTCACGGTCTTAGAACTGCAAACTTGCAACTTAATAAATTCCTTTTAAAAAGCTGTCCCATTTCAAACTAGAACAATACTCTACTGTAATTTACAACCATGACATTTAAGGAACAACCATGCCTTTACGAAGCAACAGAGTAGTTGATACAAACAGATTATGTGCAGTTTTTAAGAACACAGATTATTTGATTATATGGCAGGCCCTGACTGAGAGGCATTACCTATATTTCCTTAAGTAATTCTCACAAGTAATCTCTTCAGTAGCTGTGCTGGTTTGAAAGGACTATGTACCCAAGAAAAGCCATGTTTTAATCCTTATCCAATTTTGTAGGAGCAACCTTTTCTTTTTAATCCCTATTCAATAATGTATGTTGGTATCTTTTAATTAGATTATCTCCACAGAGATCGGACTCACCCGATTGTGAGTATTAAGCTTTGATAGAGGGAGATGTGACTCCATCCATTCCAGGTGGGCCTTGATTAGCTTACTGGAATCCTTTAAAAGAGGAAGTATTTTGTAGAGTGCAGAGCCACAACAGGGAAGAGAGCCATGAGAACCACAAGAACCCACACAGCCAGAGACTTCTGGAGACTAAGAAGAACGCCCTTGGGGGAGCTTCATGAAACAAGAACTCTGGAAAGAAAGTTAGCAGATGCTGCCATGCTTGCCATGTGCCTTTCTGGTCAAGGCAGAAACCATGAATGTCATCGCCCTTCTTGAACCAAGGTATTTTTCCCTGATGCCTTAGATTGGACATTTTTATAGCCTTGCTTTAATTGGGACATTTTCATGGCCTTAGAACTGCAAACTTGCAACTTATTAAAATTCCTGCCTTTTAAAAGCCATTCTGCTTTTGGTATAATACACTCTGGCAGTTAGCAAACTAGAAAAGTAGCTATATTATTATCCCCATTTTATCTTTAACTGAGAAGTGCTATAGAGATAATGACTTTTCCCTGATAATTTCATCTAGTTCATAAAGATACTGAGAGTTTAACAAATAAAATATGTGATATTGCTTACCAGCAGTAAACCTCTTTGTTTTTCAGTCAACCTCTGTTGTGCAATTTTGAGGACACTTTGAGCTTCAGCTACTTCGATTAGTTTAGGGCCAACAACCTTAAAAAGGATGTCACAGCATTTAAGTATTTTTTTAAAAATCAGATCTACTACTAAAAGTATTTGAAAGACAATTATAGGTGTAGACTCTTAAACTTCCCCGAAATTATAGATACAAAAGGATTTAGAGCAACGTATTATGGTAAAACATTAAAACAAACAAAACAATAGTAGAGTTGTCTGAAATAAAAGAATTTAATACAAACACCTTGCACATGTGTGAGTTATCATACACATTTGACTAAAATGGCTTTCATTCTGTATTTTTTCCACAGGAGGTTAGTTAACATTGTTAAATGTAAGTTATTTCTGGAACTTTGAGTTTCACTTTCATATCATTATAGATAGGAAAAAACATACCTTCTGTACTTCATGGTAGTTATTCAAAGCTATAATCCACTGGCACATAGTGCAACAAGCAACAGAAACTAGAGCAATCTTGTTTGGGTTGAAATCAGGCAAGCTTAAAATTTTTTTCAGCTTTATGAAAGCCTAGAAGGAATACAGTTCATGTATTACATGAGAAATATTACATAGGCCTGAAGTTTTCTTTCATCATATTATAATGAAATTTGATTTCAAAGAAGAAATGTTCATATACTTTTTACAACAGTAGAATCAAAGATACATACCTGGATATAAAATAATATCAGTACAGATAGCTTTTTAAGAATAGAGAAGCCTCTATTATAAGCATCCTGTTATTGCTGTTGTTGTATAGTAGCTTCGCTACAGTTTCTAAAAAGTAACTCCATTTTAAAACAAAAACAAAACAGGTTAACTTTCTCTAGCTTTGGGGAATTTGGTGTATAAGGAGGTCTGAAATTTCCATGCTTTATGTGTAAGATGACTAGGAATAAAATTTTTGTCTCCTGCAAACCTCCCTACCCACTCCCCCACCCCTACCCTGCCACACCCCAGCAAGAGGCCTACTGTCTGGGCACATTCCCTTTTTAAAGGTCTGTCTAACGAATGATGGTGGTGTGGCCTGGGGGTATATAGGGGCTCATTGAGTGCATTCTCTAGCTTAGTGTCATGTGCTCATGGATCCACCTCATCTAAATGGCACAACCTAGTTTAGAAGTGGATGTACAGTATTACTTATCTACTTTTGGGAACTATAGTCAGAATGAAGTTTTTCTCAGAGTTTCCCTTTTCCCTTCCACACAGGCATCCTTCCTCTTGCCTGGAAGGGAAGAGCTACTTTGCCAAATAATTTAGATGGCAGGTGGTCCATTCTCAACTTATTATTGGTGTTCATATTATCACTTTAAAATGCTGCTATGCTTTTCATAATTGTTTTAGATGAGCTATTAGTTATTTTTTATCTTCAGGGATCTGTTTAAATAAGGCCACAGGGAATCATATTTGCTAAGAATGCTTTAGAGTGAGCAGTTGCTTTAATTCATCAACAGTATGAATATCAGTACTAATATTCAGCTAAAAAATTCATCTGGTTCACATACTACTCTGTACTTCCTAATAGCACAGATCATCATTGTAATGAACTGATTATGTAATTAGCTATTCAGTGCCTATCTTCCCTGTTGCAATGTAAGCTTCATAACATAAAGGAATATGTTTGTTTTGTAAGTTACTCTATCCATAGGACATACCATAATGCCTCCTGCAAGACAGAGGCTTCACAAAGATTTATTAAATGAATTAATGGATGCTCACCCCTTCAACCTAGAACAGTGCATTTATAAACCTAGAAATCTATTTGTCTGTCCCTGAGCTTAACTCTCAGTTGAACTCCTATGTAATATCTTAGTTTGGATAGTCTTCCTACTATCTAATTCCAAAGCCACATTTTTAGCTATATTCTACAGCAGTACCCACTTCCTGATATCAATATTTGTATTAATTTCCTATGGTTGCTGTAATAAATTATCACAAACTTGGTGGCTTAAAACAACAGAAATTTATTCTTTCACAGTTTTGAAGCCCAGAAGTAAAAAAGCAACATATTGCCAGGGCAGAATTCACTGTGATCACTCTAAAGAAGAATCTATTCCTTGTCTCTTCCAGGTTATTGTAATTTCTTGCCTATCCTGCCATATCCTTTTCTTCTTTCTACAAGACTCAACTCTCTAGCATAGCCGGCACCACTCTACTGGTGCTTGGCCAGGACTTTGGCCTTGTTCTCTTCCTCCTTGAAATCCTACAGCGAATCAGTATACTTCTGAATTAAATCTGCTCCAGCAAAACCCTTTAATAAAGTATAGAGGTTATATTATTTTTTCCTGTACTCTATATCTCTTCCCACATGTATTCGTGTAACTCTATATTGCTTTGATTTTTCCTGTACTCTATATCTCTTCCTGCATGTATTAATATCTGTAAAGTACTCAGAATAGTGCCTAGTAATATTATATGAATATTTGTTAAACAATTAGAGAAAAACATAGACAACTTTATTCACTAGTCACAACTTTCCTAGAATAATGCAATCCACCTAGGAAGACACCCCCCCAACACACATTTGTTCTCTTCTCTCTTCATTATTTAATGAGATTCTGAGATATGGCATTTTCATATTCAGACACATGGCTTTTCCTCTACACTTTCAGGAACTATTAAGTTTGGATATTCAACCTGTTTTCTGATTTTTTTTAACTCTAACATTGTCTTCCAATTCTAATTCAGAATAAACCCCTATTTAGCTCCTGTAGTTTATAAATACTAAATGCATAAATTATGCATCAAGTAAGGATCAATATTTTACCTTCTCAGGTATGCCGTCCTTATCAAGGTTAATCAATTTTTTTAGGAAACCAGTTTCTGAAAGAAGTAACTTTGCTGTAGCCCAGTTAGGTTTCTTTTGCAGAAGAATACAAACTGCATTCATGACAGTCAGTACAAGGAAGGGAGGTCGTGTATATACTCTGTAATAGAAGAACAGTCTAATCAACTTCGCAACTGAAATCAAATGCTCTTTTAAATATCTCAGAAGACAATAGAAACAAATTTTTAAAGGGATGCTGATAAGGTGAACTATTTGTCAACAGACAGCTATTTCACAATTGGGTATCTTTAAAAAAATCAGGTATCTTTACTATCTGGCTATTTTTGCTTTCAAGATGAAATTCATAGAATCTAAGTATTTATAACACTGGCATTAGAGGCTACTCTTTCCACTATAAAAGTATTTACTGCAGAGTTCTTTTAAAGTAGGAACCTTCCTACTTCATTCAGGTGTTGATTTACTATGACTACTTGACTGAGATACTGTATTTGTGTATATGGATGAAAGTGTTAGCCTAATTCTTGTGATTTAAAGGGTATTTCAAGGTTCAACTACCATTAAACATATCCTCTGGCTTTTCTTCATCCTCACCTGAAATTACTACCACAAATATCACTGTTACTTGGACAAAAAGTATCGGGGGAAGGAGGGTGAATGGGAATTTGTCTCTCAAGTTTTTAGTAATGTATACATTATTGGAACGTTGAAAGCTGCCTGCTGACTTGTTCTAACAAATTGGCTTCTGCCACAGCACCATTACCTGAGCAAGCCAAGGGTCATGGTAGCATTCAAAAACAAGTCCACCCAGGCTAATTTGCCTCCTAAAGTGAAAATCTCAGCAGACTTCTCAAAAGAAGAAAGGAAAGGAAGCCAACTTTGCATGTATCATCTTATTTACCTAGGTTGCCAGGAAGAATCTTTTCACTTAAACACACAATTAAAGGTTCATTCATTTGGATTTATCTACATTGTCTTTAACAGTCTACTTTTTAAATGCAAATTTTTTAGGAGAGGTAGACAAAATCATTAACACCTTTTTTCTTTTTTTTTACATGGGCAGGCACCAGGAAACCGAACCCGGGTCCTCTGGCATGGCAGGCAAGCGTTCTTGCCTGCTGAGCCACCATAGCCTGCCCAATACCTTATTTTGAACTAACTTATCAGGTTACTTTCCTATCAGTCTCACCTTTCTGACATAAGAAGAGTGACAACAATTGAAAAACTAGGAAAAGAAAGATAAAGTTCACAAAAGAGAAGAAAAGCTTTCAAAACAAACTTATCCCCAATTTTATCTAGGTTTGATTCTATTTAAAGTAAAAGAGATGGGGATAATTAAGAAAAATATAATATCTATGAAAATTTAAATGCAAATTAAGGAAAAATAAGATTCAATTGACTGTAATTTAATCTATGGATCATTTTCCAGGATTCAAAGTGAGATATGACTACACTGGAACTTTGCCTTAATTCTACATAGATTTCTAATCTACATAGACTGATCTGTTTTTTCTTCTTCTAGTGGTCAAAATTGCAAAGTGAGAAAGGAAAACTGTCTTGGAGCAATATTCTGCAGTTTGATGGTATTAACAGAAGCTAGGAAAAAGAATGGATTAAGTTATGCATTTGCCAGATGTCTATGCTGCATATCCCGAGGATAGCAACAAAGATCGTATTATAGGGCATCCTCACTGATGTGGCATTTTGAAGTAAAGTGAAATACACATTAGTATTACGTGGGACAGCCTTTATAAAAAACAAGGCTGATCTGTGTTAACTTTTGTAGTACTAGGAGAGGGGAAAGGGCCTGATTTATCAGAGGAAATCTCTTAGTATTAAAGCAACTACCTTTTATTAGGCACTTGCCTTATGCCAGGCTTTGTTATAAGCAATATATATCATTCAGTCCTTTCAGCAAATGTAATTATCTCTGATATATAAAAGGGAAGCTGACGCACAGAAAGGATATATAGCCAAAACATGGCAAAACCAAGATTCCAAACCAGGAAGTTTAGTACTAGAGCCCATGTGCTTAATCACTACTGTACACTGCTCCTTGGAAATTAAGCTAAAGGGTATTTGTGCTCTTGGAAATATTTGCCAGAGAAAAGGTAAGAGAATACAATCTACTAGAGCAAAGGAGGTACAAAGGGCATATGATAGGGAAGGACTGGCCCTGCTGCCTCTCTGACTTATCTCCTGACACTATCCCTTGTTCCCTGAGCTTCAGTCATCCTGGTCTTTTGCAGTTCTTGAAATGTACCAAGCACTTTTCTGCTTTAAGACTTTGTACTTTCCATTTCCTCTGCCTAGAACACTCTTCCTCCAGATTAACTGCTTGGTTTACTTCCAAACTTCAGTTCTGTGCTCCAGTATCACCTCATCAGAGAAGACTTACACAATAAAGGGACAGAGCCTTTGTCCATTTTCTTTACTGTTGTAACCTCAGTCCCTGGAAAGATGCCTGGCACATAGTACATACTCAATATATTTGCTGAATAAATGAATGCAATGCATATGAATGGGGCAAATAGGAAAAGAAAGTTAACATTCAATTTCTTCCTCTAGCTCTTTCTGGGCATTTACTTTTCAACTTTAGATGGACAAGTAACTTCAGTTTTGTGACGTGGTCTGTTCTTATAAAATTGCATCTGGTATTTAAAATTTTGTTCTGCTACTTTCTATTCTCATACCAAGAGTTAAAAATGTGTTAATATTAAGGGAGATTTGCTCTATATTTTTCCATCTTTAATTGAAACACTATTTTCTATAAACAATGGAAAACAACGCAATCTAAGATGTGTTAGGTGATTCTCATTGTTTATTGGGAAAACAGTTATTGCAAAAAGATTCAAATTAGAATCTACAGGTTCAGATCTTTGTACCCTCAAGCATTTCTTCCTATATTTTCTTGTGAATTTCCTTCAATCATTTTCTGCCACACTGGGACATTGAGTTTGAAAAGAGCACAACAAGAGGAAACATTTACCATAGTAATACCTTGTGGTAATGGCCAGCATTGCAGTCTCAAATATGCATTACTCATTCCTACAGATCCCAAATACTCTACAGTTAAACTGGCATAAGCAACAGAGGCATAAACATAATTCCCCATTTCTGGAGCTGCACTTCAGGTGCTTGTACACTCATCATGGCTGATAAATTATCTTTGTTAATTTATTTAATACTGTAGTTTGTCAATTCTAGGATGTATATTTTTACATCTCCAAGATCGGGATTCAGTTTATAAGGAACAGACCAATTACATCATCGCTTAATTGGCAGTGTGTTTTCTTTCTTAATAGTACATAAAATGTTGATATGCCTGTGCCTTACAATAGATAATATCATAAGATTTATAAAATACAGTATATACCACACATTAAAAAACATTAAGGTAACTAGTATGGATAGAAATGACTTAATGTGGCATTCCAGTCAACCAAGATGGCGGTATAAGATGCTGCAGGGCTTCATCCCCCCACAGAATCTTTGAACAATTAGGAAAACTGGCAAAGCTGTCTTCCTTAAAACTCCAGAAAACAAAGGGTTACAGTAACTGGGCAAGCACCAAATCAAGAATAAGTAGTTTGAAAAACAGTAGGGAAAGCTCATGGTGCCCTTGCTAGACCCTCACTCACCCTTCTCCAGCATGGTATGGAGCCAGCCAACTGATTTTTTATAAGCATGTGAAGCGCAGTTTGAGCCTCTTTTCCCTCAATTGGGAAAGAATAGTCTCTTCAACGAATGGTACTGGGAAAAGTGGATGTCCTAATGTAAAAGAATGTGGGTGGTCCCCTACTTCATATCACATACACAAATAAACTCAAAATGGATACCAAAAACCTACAACCTAAGTCCAGAATATAATACTCCTAGAAAAAATCAGGGAAATATCATTAGCATCTTTTGCTAGGCAATGGTTTCTTAGGCTTTATACCCAAAGCACAAGCAACAAAAGAAAAGATAGATAAATGGGACCTCATCAAAATTAAAAACTTTTGTACATCTAAATACCTGATTACGAAAGTAAAAGTACAACCAACAGAATGGGGGAAAATGTTTGGAAACTATATATCGCATAAGACTTTCATATCAGGGATATAAAAAGAAGTCCTAATCTCAGAACACATTAGCAGATAATCAAAAAGTATTGGCAAAGTTCCTTGAGGAATGGGAGAAAAAGTACGGAACTATGAAATTTTACCACTGGGGAAACCCCTGATACTATGTCAAACATTAGGGACACCCAAATCAATAGGCCAAGCCCTTGATCTTGAAGCTTGCTCTTGTGAAACTTATGTAGATAGCAGAAAAACTTAGCCTACCTACAGGTATGCCTAAGAGTCACCTCTGGAGGACCTCTTTTGTTGATCAGATGTGGCCTCACTCTCTCTAAGCCCAACTCTGCAAGTGAAATCATCATTGTCCTCCCCACTACATGGGATGTGACATCCAGGGGTGAAAATCTCCCTGGTGGCATGGGAGATGATTCTCAGGGATGAGTCTAGCCCTTGTACCATGGGATCAACAATGCCATTCTGACCAAAAAGGGGAAAGAAAGAGTAATTAATCAGGTATCAGTGGCTGAGAGAGTTCAAATGAATCATGAGGCTACTCTGGAGGTCACTCTCATGCAAACTTCAGTTAGACATTACTACCTATCATAATTTACCAAGCCCCAGTGAAAACCATTCCAGCCAACCCTAAAGAACACTTAGGACACTATATAAGATTTTACGAAGGTTCCATGCACTAGGGTAACTTTTAAGAAATCTACAACCTCAAGATAGGTCCCTGGACCAGGAAAGTCCTGAAACCTAGAGGGGCCAGCCTCTCCAGAACATCGGCTAGTTCCATCTTCCTACTCATAATTATTGACAGTCATTTCAACATGAAAAAGTTAGAATAGGCATAGCCCAAATAGTCCTAGAGTGGGAGAAAGATCAAAAGTGATGGTGGAGTAAAGAGAGGATAGGATTTAACAAATGTGTATGACTGCTGAATTACATTGATATTTCTTTTCGTCTCCAATATCTTAGAGCAGCTACAAGTAAAAACCTAAAATTGTGGACTTGTCACCCATAACAAACTCTGAAATCTGTTCTACAACTAATTGTTGTGTTGTATAGTGAAATTTATTACTTTTTCGTATCTATGTTATTTTTCACAAAACAGAAAAAAAAGTGATGAAAAAAGATATATATTCCTTTTAGCCTCCAATGTTTAGGAACAGCTAGAAGGAAAAATCTGAGATGATGGTATGGCAGCCCATGACATACCATGGGATCTGAGATCTGTCCTATAACTACTTGTTGAAGAGCGCTTTGAAGATTATTGCTTTCTTCTTTCTTTGTTTTGTATATATATATACTATACAATAAAAAAAAATTTTAAATACAGAAGCCCTACAACTCAACAACAAAAAGACAAGCAACCCAATTTTAAAAAGGGCAAAAGACTTGAACTGACATTTCTTTGAAAAAAAATATACAAATGGCAATAAGTACATGAAAAGACACTCAATATCACACCCTATTAGGTAAATGCAAATCAAAAGCACAATGAGATACCATTTCACACCCACTAGAATAGCTACAATTCAAAAATCAGACAATAACAAGAGTTAAGGATATTCTACTTCTCTAACAGGAACATTTCGTTCATTATTAGTGGGAATGTAAAATGTTGCAGCTGCTGTGGAAGACAGTTTAGCAGATTCTCAAAAAGTTATGCATATAATTACCATATGACCTGGCAATCCCACTTCTAGCTATATACCCAAAAGAACTGAAAGCAGGGATAAGAACAGATATTTGCATACTGGTCATCATCATAGCAGCATTATTCACAATTGCCAAAAAATGGAAGCAACTCAAGTGCCCATAAACAAAATGTGGCATATACACACGATGAAATATCATTCAGCTGTGAAAAGGAGTGAAGTTCTGATGTTTGCCACAACATGAATGAATTCTGAAGACATCATGTTGAGTGAAAATAAGCCAGACAGGAAAGAACATATATTGTATGACCTCACTGATATAAAATAATTAGAATAAGCAAATTCATACAGTCAGAAAGTTGAATACATCTAACAATGGGATGGGATGAGGTTAGGGAAAGTGGAGTCATTGCTTAAATTTTACACCGTTTCTATTTGGGATGATGAAAAAGTTTTGGTAATGTATCTTGGTGATGGTAGCACAATATTATGAATGGAATTAATAGTGCTAGACTATATATTTGAATGCTGCTAAAAGGGGAAGTTTTAGGTTGTATATATGTTACCAGAAGAAAAAAATTTTAAAATCCCATAAGACTGTACAACACAAACAGTGAGCTCTAATATAAATGATGGACATTATAATAGCACAATTATAGTAATATTCTTTCATTAATTGTAACAAATGTACTGCACTGATTCAAGGTGCTATTAATATGGGGAATATATGAGAACTTTATTTTCTGCCTGATTTTTCTATAAACTTACAACTTCTCTAATTAAAATAACTAACTATGTAAAAATGGAGTATAGACACAGTAACTTTGACCATGCACTTATACTTTATTCTGAGTTTTGCTCTCAAAAGAAATTTAGGCAAATTGAATACCTTAATTCAGCAACATCGGCTTTGTCCAAGGTATTTAGACCCACAATTGCCTTGTCAAAAGCAGGCTGTACACTCTTTAGTTCACTGGTAGTTTTCTGCAATAAAGCCCACAAATTTGCATGAATGAATACAGTTGTATATTTAAATTTTTTATATGTTGAAGTTGGAAAATATAATTTACATGTTTATAATGCTCTTTATTATACATGATTATAATTTTATATGTTTATAAGACATCTTGACTTAGATATGTATAAACATGCTTCCACTGTTGGAAACGTGTCATAGCACTAAATGTAATATATTATCCAATCCCTGATGGGAATCTGTAGGAAGCAAAAATACAAAAGGTTTTTGCTTTCTCTGTTAGCCTCAGGGAGTTAATGACAATGCCTTTTTAAGGAGAGGTCCAGTTAAAGGAAGAAATACTGTGAAGCTAAGGAAGTTTAAACTGCAGTGTCTTTCACCTGTGCAGGCCCCTTTCAAGGGTTTTCAAGGAATGGGGGCAATATGATTGCAGGGTCACATTTGTGCTGGTTTGAAAGAATGTATGTACCCTAGAAAAGCCATGTTTTAATCAAAATCCCATTTCATAAAGGCAGAATAATCCCTATTCAATACTGTATGTTTGAATCTGTAATTAGATCATCTCCCTGGAGATATAACTCAATCAAGAGTGGTTGCTAAGCTAGATTAGGTGGAAACTTGTCTCCACCCATTTGGGTGGATCTTGATTAGTTTATTGGAATTCTATAAAAGAGGAAACATTTTGGAGAATGCAGGAGATTCTGAGAGAGCAGAACAAAATAGCCACGAGAAGCAGAGAGTCCATCAGGCAGCGACCTTTGGAAATGAAGAAGGAAAATGCCTCCCAAGTAGCTTCATGAAAGGAAGCCAGGAGAGAAAGCTAGTAGATGACGCCATGTTTGCCACATGCCTTTCCAGATGAGAGAGAAACCCTGACCCTGTTCACCACGTGCTTTCTCACTTGAGAGAGAGATGCTGAACTTCAGCGGTCCTTGAAGCAAGGTATCTTTCCCTGGATGCCTTAGATTGGACATTTGTATAGCCTTGTTTTAATTGGGACATTTTCTTGGCCTTAGAATTATAAGCTAGCAACTTATTAAATTCCCCTTTTTAAAAGCCATTCCATTTCTGGTATATTGCATTCTGGCAGGCAGCAAACTAGAACACATACTTTTGTTAAACTTGCAAAAGTAAAATATTTGAACTCCCATCAGTTAAGGCCACTTTCTCTTTACGTTTGACTTCCTCTTAATCAAACTTCCTCTCATGTCATTGGCTTGGAAATGGCTGCAGACATTTTTGGCCTGGGATAAGGACTTGAGTTGAGAATTATATTTCTGTTGTTCATAGTCCTTTCTTTGCATAATTAAATTACAATAATTTAATATTATATAAATAATTCCAGGTATATGAATAGAAATGACTTCTAGAAATATTATTATTGCCCACTGTTTCAACATTCCTAGTGATGTGACATTAAGGTCACATGTTGTAATATGAACTTGTTCTATAGTGTCCAGCACCAGAAGCATGTGGGTTTGGAGGAGAAACAAGGTTTGTAATATATGGATTCAGAAGCTCGTCTGAAGAAAAATCTTTCTTCTTTAGATGTATAGAATTTTAAGTGGAAGTTAAAGTCTCATCAATACCTACTCAATGGAAGTTCACTCCTTCATGAATATACTTGGTAAAGCAGCATATCTATTATAAACACACCACACATTTTTTCCTTTTTTTTATGGGAGTCATATAAAAGAATTCATCAGAATTCCTGGATTTTTAGGTACTAAATGCTGAATTTAAAAAGATACTTTAGGACGTTTCAATGAAATAAGTGAGAAGTGACAGATTCCTTACATAGAAAAATGTGAAAGGTGTTTTATCATCTTTACTTTTCATTTACACATAAATAATAAAAATTTATGGTATATGAAGCAAAAGTGAATGAGTGATAAAATCAGTAGAGATTATTCTGATTGTAATAAAAATCTTCAGATCATCCAAAAAGTAATAATTTATTAAAGGAAAAAATTAATGTTGGATAAAGGAGTAAACCAGCTTGATTTGTTGAATAATCCAATTAACAGTCATGATCACACTGGAAAAATTTAATCTTGCTGATTTTATAAGAAATATATTACTATTAATGGAAATAACAGAAAAATCAATGTTCTCTACAATGACAATACTGATGAAAAAACTAGTTAGTGAATGTCATCAAAGGGTATTTAAAATTAATTATTGCACAAGAAATCTAGAAATGCCATTGCTGTTTATGCCAAATTTATTAGCATTACTAAAAATATTCATGACATTACATTATTAATAATGAGCTATAAAGTTGAAAGAAATTTGTAATGATGGAAAACATTTTGATCAATCATGCTAAATAAAGATTTCATAAGAAATGATTTTACAGAAACCTCATCATATGAAGAAGTGAACATACAGGATGCAGTAAAACATATAGGAAAAGGATTGTAGGTGTGTGCGTGAGGCTGTTAATTACTAAACAATGTTATATTATTTTTCTAAATTTTGTGTTGTTTGTGATAATTGTCAACTTATAAGAATTTGTATTTTGTTGTGATTTCTTTACTTATTCTAAATATTCAATTTAACAATCTAATTTTGTCATCTTTTTAAAATTTGGCCATAAAATTGTATAACCTTCAGACCCTGTGAAACTGAAATTTGCCTGTGAAGCCGGAGAATATAAAAGATCTTCTGTGATATGGCAAGAAAATCATTAATTCCTCTATATCTATTTTATTTTGGTCTAAAAAAAAGTAAAAACCCAAATTAAATTGTACTGATATTTAATGTACTGATTAACAGTGGAATCTTCATGTGGTTGAAGATGAGTGAGACTCATATAGTATAAGGTTGAATTGTGTCTCCCCAAAAGAGATGTTCAAGTTTGAACCCCTGGTCCTGTGAATGTGACCTCATTTGGAAATAGGATCTTTGAAGATGTTAGCTAAAATGAAACCAAACTAGATTATGGTGCATCCTAATCCAGTATGACTGTTGTCATTATAAGTAGGGGAGAACTGAATATGGACAGATGGACATGGAAGAGAATACCATGTGTTGACTGAGGCAGCAAATGTCATGGATCCCTGGCAGGCCACTGCCATAAGCCAGGAGGGAAGCCTGGGACAGATTCTCCCCTACAGACTTCAAAGGGGCTTGGCCCTGTCAATACCTTGATTTCTGCCTTAGAATCTCCAGAATTGTAAGGCAATAAATTTCCATTAAAGCTACCCAAGTTGTGGTTGTATTTTTTTAAGCAGTCCTAGGAAACTAAGACTTTAGATGTTTGAGGGATCATGGTGAAGAATTTGGAGGGGTCAACAGTGGCTCCTTAATCTTTAGCTCATTAGAAGGCCCTGCAGTTTCCTTCTTTCCAGGTGAGGGGATTTACCTCTTACATCGCAGTTTGAAGTAAATTAACCCTTAAAATAGGGGCAAGTAGCCTATAAAGATTTCTGAAAGAAAACTCTGATTGAAGATAATGCTAATGATAGCAGTACAAATGTTGGAAAGAGACAGACTAACATTTCTTATTTGTGATATGAGCTTTTCTTCAGCTATATTATAAGATAAAAACAATGATGATTTAATTAGATTTGACAAGAAGGTGGCCAAAATAATTTTAAATTATCTATAGGATTATTTAAAATATGTACTCATATCACTATTGTTCATAATAAACCTACCCCCAAATATTTATTGTACCATCATTCGATAATGATGGTAGTTCATGTATATAATTTATAAATACATTATCACACATATATTGCGGGGGGTATAGGCTCATTAAAAAAAATTAATGGAAGTGTTTGATAAAAAACCTTTACATTTGGAAGACAAGAGATACCTCACCCTCCACCTCCTTTGAGATGATGTGGCTATTGATTACCCAAGTGTTGGGCATTTGGTCATTTGTTGAGACAGATGGGCTCTTGCTGGGAGGGGAACTGGCAAATTTAAAAAAAGAGGATTATGCAATCAATGAGAGGATTATACAGTCAATAGACACCAAGTAACCGGTCTCTAGAGCTGCCCAGTTTCCTGCAAGTGTTCCACTTGGAGGTTTCAGGTTTTTATGATATGGACTGAATTAGTTTATTGTAATCAGAAGAGAAATCTGTCTCCTCTTAGGACTATAGGTTCCTCAAGAACAGCTGCCATGTATCTTTCTTTGTATTCCCTGCTTTCCTTTATTAGTGTCTTATGTGGAGCAGGTACTCAATAAATGTTCGTTGAGACAAAAATTAAAAGCACCTAAATTTGGGGCACCATGTTATAGTTAAGAGAAGTCAATCTGACATTTAAATTTGAAGGTTAAGTAATAATCTTGCAAAAATCTCCAAATGATTTTCATTGATCATATTTTAATTTTACCTGAGCATATTCTTCTACTATTCTTACTTCTTCTGCCACAATTTCTTCTTCCTGTTTAACAAGCATCTGAACTCTCTCAACTACTTGTGAATCTTTCTGTAGTTTTTCCATTAGGATTTCTATTTCCTAATAAACCAAACAATTCCTATAATGAATTTTCAGAGATCATATATTCAAATAGCTAATTTCATTATTATATAATTTTTCAAAATCAGCCCAAATAAATTATTGAATAGACTAATTATGTTGCCTTCCATAAATATCATTTCATATAATGCACATAAAGAATGATGATTAGTAATACTTTTTAAAAGACTTGACAGACTGCAAGTTACCACAGCACATTTCAGATACATAACCAGGAAACTTTTCTGTGTGATCTTCTACAATTAGTTATATACCCATTACATTTAATTTTTAAAATGCTATAATGCTACTATTTTGTTGTTATTGTTTTTATTGTTTTCCTCACTTTAGAGAGAAGAAAATTGAGACTAAGAGAAGTTAAATAATTTCTTCAAGATATACAGCTTCAGGCTAACTAACCTGGATAATCCATGTTTGTCAGATGTCAGAGCCTTTGCTTTCCAACACTTTTCTATTTTAAACTATACAACCCATAAAAGAGATTTCAAGCCAAGTATACCTTTGTTTTTTTTTCTATTTGAGGGCCAAGAATCAAGAGTTCCTCCTGCATATCTGTAACTAGTGTGGTTGCTTCCAGGATCTTGGACAGACCTATAGAAAAACGATCCCTGGGGGGGGGGGGGAAGTATGAAGAATGTATGAGATATGATAAAAATATTAGCAAATAAAATTCAGCAATATATAAAAAGGATTATATACCACGGATGAGTGAGGGTTTCCCCAGGGATGCACAGCTAGCTCAATATTTGAAAGTAAATGTAATCCACCACACAAACATGCTAAAGAAGAAAAATCACAGGATCATATCAATTGATGTAGAAAAAGAATTTGATAAAATTCATGATAAAAACTCTTTTAAATGTGAAAGACTGAATGCTTTCTCCCTACAATAAGAAGTAAGGCAAAAATGACTGTTCTCATCACTCTCAGCAAAGTACTATAGGCATTAACCAGTGCAATAAGAAAAGAAAAGGCATACATATTGGAAAGGAAATAAATCTGTCCCTATTTGCATATGATGTGATGGTCTACATAGAAAATCCCAAGAAATCCAAAACACAAATAAACAAACTGCTGTAACTAAGAAGTAAGTTAAGCTAGGTCATAGGATATGAGGTTAACATAAAATCTATTTTGCTTCTAAATACTAGCAATGAATATGTGGACACCAAACTTAAAAATACAACACCAATGCAAAAAAAGATAAATATGTAAGCATAATTTTAACAAAATATGTACAGGACTTGAGTGTTGGATACTACAAAGCACTGATGAAAGAAATCAAAGGTCTAAATAAATGGGGAGACATACCAAGATCATGGATTAGAAGAGTTCACCTAGTAAAGATGTCAATTCTCATCAAATTGATATCAAAACCTCTGTAAGATTTTGTTGTAGATATGCACAAGTTTATCTTAAAATTTATATGAAAGACCAATGAATTAGGATAGCTAAAACAATTTTAGTAAAAGAAGAATAAAGTGGGAAGAATCACTTTATCTGATTATCAGACTTATTTATAGCTATAGTAATCAAGACAGTGTAATATTAGCAGAGGGATAGATATGTTGATCAATGGCTTGGAATAGAGAATTTGGAAATAGACCACATAAATACAGTTAACTGATTTTTTTTTTTTTACATGGGCAGGCACCGGGCCACCGTGGCCCACCCCAGTTAACTGAATTTTGAAAAATATGCAAAAGCAATTCAATAGAGGAAGGGAAATCTTTTAACAGATGGAGCTGGGGCAATTGGCTATATTTAGGCAAAAAAGAACCTCAACCCAAACCGCACATCTTATATAAAAACAAATTCAAAATGGATCATAGATTTACATGTAAAATTATAACACTTTTAGAAGAAAATATAGAGGAAAATCTTCAGAATCTTGGGCTTGGTGAAGGCTTCTTGGAAATAACAACAAAAGGGTTCTTGGACATTTATTTAAATGATGCATAAAAGAAAAATATTTGATAAATTGAACTTCATCAAAATAAAAATCTTTTGCTCTGTGAGCTTAAGAGGATGAAAAGACAAGCTACTAACTATATAAAGAACTCTAAAACTCAACAGTAAAATGCCCCAAACAATCCAATTAGAAATTGTGCAAATTATAGAAAAAGACATTAAATTGAATAGGCTATATGGATGGCAAATAAGTAAATTAAAAGGTGCTCAACATCACTAGCCATTATGGAAATACAAATTAAGAATCCAAAGAAATATCATTAAATGCTTTTCAAAAATTAAAAAATAAATAATGACAAGTCCAAAGTTCACAAGAATGTGGAGAAACTGGATTTCTTATACACTGATGAGTATGTAAACTGGTACAGCCACTTTCCACAACAATTTGGCAGTTTCTTTAAAAACTAAACATACACATACCATATGACCCAGCAACCAAGCTCCTGGCATTTATCTTGGAAAAAATAAAAATTTATATCTGTGCAAAAACCTACACAGAAATGTTTATAGCAATTCAATTCATAATCACTCCAAATGGAAACAACCCAAATTCCTTCAGTGGATAAATGGTTAAACAAACAGCAGTACCTCTATACTAGGGGATGCTGCTCAGCAAAAAAGGAACAAAGTATGGTTACTTAGTGGTTGGCAAGGGTAACAAATGATAGGGGAAGGATGTGGGCATGACTATAAAGCGGTTAGCATAAAGGACATCTTTGTGGTAATGAAATAGTTCTGTATTTTGTTGTAGTGGTGGTTACACAAATCTGCACATGTGATAAAATGGCACAGAACTATAGACACACATTGTAATAATTTCATTTTTCTGACTTTGACATTGAATTATAGTCATGTAATGTGACCACTGGGAAAAATTGAGTGAAAGGTAAATTGTACCATTCTGTATTTTTGCAACTATCTGTGAATTTACACTTATTTCAAAATTACGAAGATGTAAAACAGAGTTCAAAATTTTCTATTTGTCTATTTGCTAAAAAAATTGAAAGTACATCATTTGTATGGAAAGAAAACTAATAATTAAAAATAATACCATAAAATCTATCAGTCAACAAAATTTTACTATGGTCATAAAAGTGTAATCATACAGTATCTATCCTTTTATTTCTGGATTATTTCACTCAGCATTGTCCTCAAAAGGCTCATCCATCTTGTCATGTACTTCAGGATGTCATTTCTTCTTTCTGCTGCAAAAAATTCCATTGTATGTATATACCACATTTTGTTAATCTGTTGATGGGCATTTGGTTTGCTTCCATCTTTTGGTGACTGTGAATAATACTGCAATGGACATGTGCAAATGTCTGTTTGTGTCATTGCTTTCAGCTCTTCTGGGTATTTACCAAGTAGTGCCATTGCTGGGTCATAGGGCAGCTCAATATTTAGTTTCCTAAGGAATCGCCAAACAGTCTTCCATAGTGGCTGCACCATTATACATTCCCACCAGCAGTGCATAAGTACCCCAAATTTCTCCACATCCTCTCCAAAATTTATAGTTTACTGTTTATTTAATAGCAGCCATTCTTATAGGTATGAGGTGGCATCTCACTGTAGTCTTGATCTGCACTTCCCTTATAGCCAATGAACTTCTCTTCATGTGCTTTTGAGCCATCTGTATTTGCTCTTTAGAAAAATGCCTATTCAAATCTTTAGCCCATGTTATAACTGGATTGTTTGTTCTTTTGTTGTTGAGTCCTATAGTTTCTTTGTGTATACAGGATATCAAACCTTTTTCTGATATGTGATTTCCAAATATTTTCTCCCATTGAGTTGGCTGCCTCTTTTTGAGGTCTTTTGAAGTGCAGAAGCATTTCATTTTGAGGAGCTCCCATTTATCTGTTTTTTCTTTTGTTGCTTGTGCTTTGGGTGTGAAGTTTAGGAAGCTACCTCCTACATTTTCTTCTAGAAGCTTTATGGTGCTAGTTCTTATATTTAGGTGTTTGATCCATTTTGAGTTGATTTTTGTACAGGGTGTAAGATAAGGGCCCTCTTTCATTCCTTTGGCTAATGTATCCAGTTCTCCCATGTCCATTTATTGAAAAGACTATTTTGTCCCAGTTCGGAGGATTTGGGGGCCTTTTCAAAAATCAGTTGACCATAGATTTGTGGTTTATTTCTGCACTCAATTTGATTCCATTGGTCAATGCTTCTATCTTTGTGCCAGTACCATGCTGTCTTGACCCATGTGGCTTTCTAATAGGTTTTAAAGTCAGGGAGTGTTAATCCTCCCCATTCTTTCTTTTTTTTTAGGATGCTTTTAGTTACTTGGGGTCTCTTTCCCTTCCAGATGAATTTGGTAACCAGCTTTTCCAAGTCTTCAAAGTAGGTTATTGGAATTTTGATTGGTACCATGTTAAATCTGTAAATCAATTTGGGGAGAATTGACATCTTAACTGTATTTAGCCTTCCTATCCATGAGCAGGGAATGTCTTCCAACCTGTTTAGATCTTCTTTGATATCTTTTAGGAAAATGGAAGTAGTTTTCTATGTAGAAGTCCTTTACATCCCTAGTTAAGTTCATTCCTAAGTACTTGATTCTTTTAGTTGCTATTTTCAATGGAATTTTTTTCTTAACTGACTCCTCATTAGGTTATTGCTTTGTGTATAGAAATGTTACTGATTTTTGCACATTAATTTTATATTCTGTCATCTGGCTGAATTTGTTTATTAACTCAAGTAACTTTGCTGTAGATTTCTCAGGATCTTCCAAGTATAATATCATGTCATCTGCAAATAATAAAAGTTTTACTTCTTCCTTTCCAATTTGGATGCGTTTTATTTCTTTGTCCTGCCTGATTGCTCTAGCTGGAACTTCTAGCACAATGTTCAATAACAGTGGTGACACTGGGCATCCTTGTCTCATTCTTGGCCTTAGGGGAAAAGCTTTCAGCCTCTCTCCATTGAGTACAATGCTGGCTATTAGTTTTTCATATATTCCCTTTATCATATTGAGGTAGTTACCTTTGATTCCTATCTTTTGGAGTGTTTTTATCAGAAAAGGATGTTGAATTTTGCCAAATGCTTTTTCATCAATAAAGATGATCATCAATAGAGATGATCATATGATTTTTCCCTTTCAATTTGTTAATGTGCTATATTACATTAATTAATTTTCTTGTGTTGAATCATCTTTGGATTCCTGATATAAACCTCACTTGGTCGTGCAGTACAATTCTTTTAATGTGTTGTTGGATTCAATTTGATAGTATTTTGTCTAGAATTTTTGCATCTATGTTCATTAGGGAGATTGGCCTGTAGTTTTCTTTTCTTATAGAATCTTTACCCAGTTTTGGTATTAAAATGATATTAGCTTCATAAAATGAGTTAGGTAGACTTTCTTTTTATTCAATTTTTTGAAGAAAGTTTGAGCAGAATAGAGTTAGTTCTTTTTGGAATGTTTGATAAAACTCCCCTGTGAAGCCATCTGGCCCTGGGCTTTTCTCCGTAGGAAGAATTTTGATGACTTTGTGATTGGTTTGTTGAGATCTTCTATTTTTTCCTGAGTCAGAGTAGCTTGTTTGTGTTTTTCAGGAATTTGTCCATTTCATCTAACTTGTGTAGTTTGTTGGCATATAGTTATTCAGAGTATCCTCTTATAATTTCTTTTATTTCTTCAGGGTCTGTGGTAACACACCCCTTCTCATCTGATTTTGTTTATTTGCATCATCTCTGTTTCTTTGTCAGTCTTGCTAGTGGCCCATCAATTTTATTGATTTTTCTCAAAGAACCAACTTCTCGTTTTATCGATTTTTTCTATCATTCTTTTGTTCTCCCATTCATTTAACACTGCTTTTATCTTTATTTCTCTTCTTCTATTTGCTTTGGGGTTACTTTGCTGTTCTTTCTCAAGTTCCTCCAGGTGAGCAGGGATCTTAAATATAAGTATTTGATTTTTGCTCTTTCTTGTTTTTTAATATAGGCATTTAGGGCAATAAATTTCCCTCTGAGCCAGCCTCTGCCGCATCCCATAAGTTCTGATAAACTGCATTCTCATTTTCATTCGTCTCTAAATAGATACTGATTTCTCTAGCAATTTCTTCTTTGACCAACTGGTTGTTTAAGAGTGTGTTATTTAATCTCCATATATTTGTGAATTTTCTCATTCTTTGGTGGTTATTTAGATACAGCTTCATTCCATTATGACCAGAGAAAGTGCTTTGAATAATTTCAATGTTTTTAAATTTATAAATCCCTGTTTTGTGCCCCAGCATATGATCCTGGAGAATGTTCTATGAGCACTAGAGAAGAATGAATATCCTGGTGTTTGGGTGTGCAATGACCTATATTTGTCTGTTGGGTCTAATTCATTTATCAAGTTATATAATTTCTCTGTTTCCATGTTGATCTCCTGTCTGGTTGTTCTATCTACACAGGAGAGTGGTATATTGAAGTCTCTTACTATTATTGTTGAAACATCTATTGCTCCCTTCTGTAAATATCTGTCTCATGTACTTTGGAGCTCCTTGATTTGGGGTATATACATTTATGATTGTTATATGTTCTTGGTGAATTGTCCCTTTAATTAATATATAGTGCCCTTCTTTGTCTCTTATGATGTCTTTACATTTAAAGTCTATTTGTCCAATATTAGTATAGCTACTCCTGCCTTCTTTTGGTTACAACTTGTGTGGAAATTTTTTTCCATTCTTTCACTTTCAATCTATTTATATCCTTGTGTCTAAGAGGATTCTCTTGTAAGCAGCATATAGTTGGATTATATTTCTTAATCTATACTGCCAATCTGTATCTTTTAATAGGTAAATTTAGTCCATTAACATTCAAAGTTATTATGAAAAGGCATTTCTTGAATCCACCATCTTTTCTTTTTTTATATATGTTAGAACTATATATTCTTTTCCCTCTTTCCCTTTTTAGCCTTTAAGGTACCCTTACTTCTACGCATCAATTCTGTGCCTTCCTCAAGACCTCTCCCTCCTATCTTTTTTTTTTCAATTGGCAGAACTCCCTTTAGTATTTCTTGTAGGGCCAGTCTCTTGTTGATAAATTCTTTGAGGAATTGTTTTTCTGTGAAAACTGTAATCTCTCCCTCAGTTTTGAAGGACAATTTGGCTAGGTACAGAATTCTTGGCTGGAAGTCTTTCTCTTCCAGGATCTTAAATATATCACACTACTGCCTTCTTGCCTCCATGGTGCCAGTTGAGTACTCTGAACTCAGTCTTATGTAGTTTCCCTCGTATGTAGTAGATTGTTTTTCTCATGCTGCTTTCAGAGTTTTCTGCTTCTCTTCAACATTTGATAGACTGATTAGTATGTTTCTTGGGGAAGGCCTATTTGGATGTATTCTGTTCGGAGTTTATTGGGCTTCTTTGACTTGTATATTTATATCCTTTATAAGGGTTTGGAAAATTTCCCCCATTATATCCTCAACTACTCTTCCTAACTCTTTACTCCTCTCTTTTCCTTCTGGGACACCAATGATTCTTATATTTGTGTGCTTTGTTTTGTCTATCATTTCCCTGAGATCCAATTCAAATTTTTGCATCTTTTTTGTAATTTGCTGTTTTGAGTATTAGAAATCAGTTATCCTGTCCTCTATATCACTTATTCTTCTGTCTCTTCAAATCTGCTGCTGTGTGCCTCTAGAATGTTTTTTTATTTGGTCAACAGAGTCTTTAATCTCTGTGATATATGCTATTTTTCTAACCACAAATTACCTTATTTAGTCAGAAAAATATCTCAGTGATTCTATTGTTCAGTATCTTTGCAGTAAAGCAAGCTAAACATTTTGTGGCTTTTTTTGCATTCTTTTTTTTTTTTTTAGTTTTTATAGTACATGTTCTGCAGTTTCATTTGCTATGATTGCCATGGTAAGGAGTGTTTCACAGCATTCAAGGACCTTAAGCCAAAGGAGAAATCAGTGTTCATAGCAAGGGAAGTCAGTATCTTCAACTCCTTCTGGGAGATTTTTATGTCAATAGACAAATTTACCTCAGTCTTTTATTTCTTTATGCGGCTGTGAACCACTGTCTAGTGACCTTTCCTTTCAGTCTGAAGAGCTCCCTTTAGCATTGCTTGTAGAGTAGATCTAGAGGTGATATACTTCTTCATCTTTGGTTTATCTGAGAATGTCTTAATCTCTCCCTCATTTTTGAAGGAGAGTCTTGCTGGATATAAAATTTTTGGCTGGCAGTTCAGCATGTGATGTATTCCAGCCCACTGCATTTTTGCCTCCATGGTTTCTGATAAGAATATATAATTTTCTTACTCTATATTTCTCAAAATAATTGTGACTCCCTTGTAATAGCACATTGCTTTTCTCTTGCAGCTTTCAGAATTCTCTCCTTTTCCACTGCATCCAACAATGTAATAAATACATGGCAGGGTGTATTTTTCTTCATATTTATCCTCTTTGGTATTCTCTGAGCTTCTTGGATGTGCACATTCACATCTTTTGCTAAGTTTGGGATGTTCTCTGTCATTATTTCTTTGAATATTCTTGCTGCCCCTCTCTTTTCTTCTGTGAATCCCATAAATGTGCATATTTGTGCACTTGATGATGTCCTATACTTGTCTTAGGTTATTTTCACTTTTCTTTTTTGGGGGGCGGGGGGGAATGCATGGTTCTGGAATTGAACCCGGGTCTCCCACATGGAAGGCAAGCATTCTACCACTGAATATTTTCACTTTTAATATTTTTTTCTTTCTCCTCCTCAGCCAGACTCATTTCAAATGTCTTGTCTTCAGAGTCACTCATTCTTCTGCCAGCTCCAATCTGTTCTTGAAATCCTCCTGGACATTTTTCATTTCTGTTTTTATGGTCTTCAACTCTAGTAGTTCTGTTCAGTGCCTTTTAAAAAGTCTCTGGACTCAGGCTCTAATATTGCTCTTTCATTGTTTTCCTGATATCCTTTAGTGCTTTTCCTGTACTTTCCTTCATCTCCTTGAGCATTTTAAGGTAATTTTTAAGGTAATTTTTTAAAGGCACTTTTTTTAGAAAAAAATTGTATTGAGATATCTTCATGCACCATACAATCCATCCAAAATATACAATCAATGCTCAAAGCATCATCGCGGGCGGGCCGCGGTGGCTCAGCGGGCAAAGTGCTTGCCTGCTATGCCGGAGGACCTCGGTTCGATTCCCGGCCCCAGCCCATGTAACAAAAACGGAGAAACAGAATACAATAAAACAAGAAAATGTTTAAAAATGTTTCCCTTTCTTCCTTCCTTTCTTCCTTCTATCCTTCCTTCCTTCTCTCTGTCTTTAAAAAAAAAAAAAAAAAAAAAAAAAAAAAAAAAGCATCATCGCATAGGGCAGGCACGGTGGCTCAGCAGGCAGAATTCTTGCCTGCCATGCTGGAGACCCGGGTTTGATTCCCGGTGCCTGCCCACACAAAAAATAAAAATAAAAAATCATCACATAGTTGTGCATATATCATCATGACCATCCCTAGAACATCTGCATCACTCCAGAAAAAAGTAAAAGAAAAGAGGAAAAACCCCTCCCCATCACCGACCACAAGTATTGTAATCCACCCAATTTATTTTTTTACCCCTTATCCCCTCTATTATTTATTTATTTTTTTGTCCTTGTTTTTTCACTCATTTGCCTATACCCTGGATAAAGGGAGCATCAGACACAAGGTTTTCACAATCACATTGTCACATTGTAAAAGGCATATAGTTATACAATCATCTTCAAGAATCAAGGCTACTGGAATACAACAGTCTCAGGTACTTCCCACTAGCCACTCCAATACATCATAAACTAAAAAGGGATATCTATATAATGCATAAGAATGAGCTCCAGGATAACCTTTTGACTCTGTTTGAAATATCTCAGCCACTGAAACTTTATTTTGTCTCATTTCTCTCTTCCCCTTTTTGTCATGAAGGCCCTCTCAATTATATGATGCCAAGAGTCACGTCCCAGATTGCCAGGGAGATTTACACCCCTTAGAGTCATGTTCCTTGTAAGGGGGAGGGCAGTGAGTTCCAAGTCCTTGATAATAAAGCTTGCTCTTATGAAGCTTATTTCTGTAGTGGGGAAGTTGAGACAACCTATAATTATGCCTAAGAGTTACTTCCATAAAACCTCTTTTGTTGCTCACATGTAGCCTCTTTCTCTCCAAGTCCAACACTGCAAGGAAAATCATTACCCTCCCCACTACATGGGAAATGACATCCAGGAGTGAAAGTCTCCCTGGCAACATGGGATACGATTTCCAAGGATGAGCATGGCCCTGGCGTTGTGAGATTGACAATGCTTGCCTGACCAAAAACGGGAAAAGAAATGTACCAAAATAAGGTACCAGTGGCTAAGAAAGTTCAGATGTAGTTGAGAGGTTATTTTTGAGGCTACTCTTACACAAGCATCAGCTAGATACTTCTAATTACCATGGTTTGCCAAACCCCAACCAAAACCATTCCTGTTAACCCTAAAGAACACTCAGGGCTCTGAGATCCTACAAAAGTTTCATGCACTAAGATTACTTTCCAGAAACCTACAACCTCTAGATGGTTCCCAGACCAGATAAATCCTGAAACCCAGACAGGCCAGTCTCTCCAAGAACATCAACTAGTTCCATGCCCCTATCCCATATTGTAACACCCCTTTTCAATATGAAAAAGTTAGAATGTGCACAAATACCCACAAAGATTGGGAGAAGGATCAAAGGAGAAAGAGAAGTTATAATAGTTAAGATAGACTTTAACAAATGACCATGACTGCTGAATATTGATATTTCTTTTAGTCTCCAGTGTCTTGGAGCAGCTAGAAGGAAAAACCTGAAATTGTGGAACTGTAACCCATACAAAACTCTGAAATTTGTTCTATAACTATCTGTTGCAAAGTACTTTGAAAATTATTGTTTTTATTTATATATTTCACAATAAAGATGTTAAATAAAAAAAGCCACGATCAATGATCAGCTGTGGCTACCCCAGTCTTAGGGAAGAAGATTTTTACGTCCCATTCTGTCACCAGTGAGCTTAGCCAGGGCATGGATTCTATGGCAGCCTGATATGAGAATGGGGGATGGGTTCTGGCAGTTGTAAACGTGGAGAGAGCAATTTATTGTTCTTTACTGTAATTTATCATCCCTCTTCATCTTACACTTCCTTGGATGCTGTACAGTGTTCTTCTGGCATCCAGAGTTTCAAAATAGTTGTTTCAGACAGTTACTGCCTGTTTAATCATTGGTTTAGCAGAAGGCCTGAGTCCTGGAGCTCCCTACTCCAACATCTTCCAATGATTTCTTATGTAAATGTGAGGACTATACTTCTCTACTACAAACAAGCTAGTTAAACTCTTTGGCACAAGTGGTGATGAGAAATCACATTGCCCCAGTCTTCCTGCTGGCCAGTTGAGGTGGAGTACTTGTTATTGCTAAAAATTCTCGATGCACCTGAATTAACAACATTAACAACAGGAGTCTGGCTGTGGTCTATTCTCCAAGTGAGTCTTATCAACAAATTGGACCTGTAGTCATGGTCACTTTCATCCAATGTTTCCTAAGACAAACAGAATAGATTTGTCCAGAAGTCCTACCAGAACAATTAATTACAGCATCTGACTGGATGGCTTATGTGTTTTAAAAGGATTGTTAGCTGGATATAGGAAAGGTCAGGGGATACAGGTGTAGAGGAATGGCTCCACCATGGTGCCCTGGTGACCTTGAATGTTTCTACATAGGTCATGTAGGCAAGGCTTTAACTGCAACTGATCTAAGGCTTGTCGGAACACTCTGTGATCTACCCAGAACATGAGATCATAGGGTGTTTGTGAGCAGTTGCCACAAGGTCATTTTAAATTCATTCCCCCATTATGGGAACAAAATGGTCTCTCATAGTCTTCCAAGTACTAATAAGGAATGAGGCTTTTTGCCTCCACCTGACCTTGCCTTAAAATAAAGCTGCAGGCCACAGAACTGCTTAGTTGAAACACGGCACGAACTCCTCAGCAAGACGGTATCCCACTATCTGTTTGCAGTCATCTAGCCCCTTTTATTTTGGAGTAGTCTGGTGGAACAAAGGACATGGGGAGTTGGCACCTTTGACTATACTTGCCTTTATGTGTATATAAGTAATAAACTGCGCCTAACAAGGATTCAGCGTTTCTTTTATGGCTGAATCTGTCAGCCTTGCCTTCCTAGGGGTAACCTTTGAATGCACACAGGAGAAACATTTACTTTATCTCTTTTATTGTCTCTTTTGGATTCTTGGATTTTTTTCTCCACTGAAAAGGCAGATTTAGGGTCACTATTTTCCATTTGTATCCTTTTCACACATAAAAGCACCAGTGTAAAATAAAAATTTCTGATTTGGCTTCAAAGTCTTACCTCTTCATTTGCATCTCCTGTTTTCGTGACCTCAAAATGTGTACAAATGTATCCATGAATTGCAAATAGTTATTTGGGGTGATATAATATTGCCTTCTAGTTTCTTGAAAGTATTTTGTGCTCAAGTCTATTATACTTTTGTGGATTTGGACACATGTTGGGGCAAGTTTTTCTTTTATATTCTGAAAAAGAATATATTTTTTTAAGAATTAAGAGGAAGTTATACAAATATACATTTAAGAAAGGAGACAACTGAATACTGTAACTTGAAATAGTTCATCATTACTGAGATGTGGATAGTCAGAGAAAGGTCCTGGATGAATGGAACCAAGAACATATGAGTTTTAATGATTCAGATGGTAGTGGGATAGAGGCAAGGGCATCGCTAATTATCAATGACATGCTACATGCAGCTTCCTAGGCTTTACCCTCATTTCTGCCACAATTATCCAAGGATTTAGGACACCAACGTCAATGGTGCTTTCTTATCACCCATTTTATTTTCTGAAAGAAGATCATCAATAGCATGATACTCAAGAAAGTTTCCTCGAGTAAAATAAAGCTACAAATATGTAAGGATCAAGGATATATGGGTAGGAAAAAACAGAGTGAAAAGAGAACCCCTTTGCTTAGCTTAGGAGAGAATTTTGATTTAGACATAATCTAGTTCTGGTTACAGCTTCCAGTCCTTTAAGCCTAGTGTAATCACCTGGTCACTTTGAACCCAGCTGCATTTTCTTCATGGATCCACCCTGTCTCTATTGTTCTTAGCTTTTGTTTTCCTCAAACCTTTGGACAAATAAGAACATAAACCCCTTTCTAGTTTGCACACTGAGTTTCAGGCTTCTAGGCTTCTTTTGCCCACACCCCTTATCTCTGTTTTGCTAGCCAGGTCCCATGGCATCTTCAATCAAACCACTATAAAACAGATTCTTATGTATTTGTGGTTTATAAATTCTAAGCTAATTTTGTGGTGTGTCTTATGCTTTCATTTCTTTGTAGTTTTGCTGTTGCAGTCAATCCAGAACAATTTTACAAAGAATACACAGAAGGTATAGCATACTCACCAAAGGATCTGGTATGTAAAATGGATTTTTCCATGGAATTCTGCTGTTAGCATGGGGACAGGATAGTGAAGACACCCAGGCAGTGAAGAATCTGGGCATTTTAGGGTGAATTACAGGACAAAAGAGATGGGGGGTGGATTTCATAGGATTGATAAGTAATCAAGAGAAACACTGAACCTGTTTCATAATTTGGCCTATGGCTGTCTATTTTTGCCCATCCAGGATTCACTGCTGTTTAGTGACATAACACTGGCAGGTTCTGTTAATGAACTGAAACTTTCAATTTATTTATTAAGATTTTAAAAAGTGGCTATATTTACCTCTCTGTCCTCCAGATTCACTTTTTCTTTTAAGAAAGAGTTGGCTACAATAAGGAAAGCTTCTTCTGGCCACTTCTCATACCAATCGATTGTGCAGGAACAAATCATAGAAGGATATTCTCTACAATTATGGCGGAAGCTAGGCCCCGTAGGACTCATGGTCATAAAAATGTGAAGATTTTTATATATTCTCTGAAAATTCATGAAAATATAAATTGTTAAAATCTAAACTACTGATTCAAAAAATATATTAAAAATTCCACTTGTTTCAATTCTTTCCTTAACGGGTAGACTAAGACTTGTCATTGTATTTTGAGTGCCTACTATAAACTGAGCCCTTCTGAAGGAAATTACCAATCCCACAGGGTCTTTCTGAAGAAAGCACTGGGCCCCGAATATCCGTTGTATATACCAACTCTCTTATGAAAAGGTCTGGTGCTAGACCTCTGTTCAGCAGGGGGCTTTATATCAGATGGTGACAGGTCTATTCAGTTACTTCCTCTAGGTAGTATGTATTTAAGATACTTAAAAGCTCAAAGTGAGAAAATGGTAGGATGAATCTGAACTGAAAGACAGAAAGAAGCAGAGACGGATGGCTTGAGTACTGCCCCAGAGGAGTTAATAAACTACAGATGAAGAATTACACCTTAGCTATATGAGATTGTGAAGAATTTTGCAGGTCCTAAGCTACGGTGCTAGTTTATTTGAAATTTACCCACATCTCTTTCCTCATAAGACCTGGCTATGTTGCTGCTGTTTCTGGGTTCTTGGCAGGGCTGGCTGAGGGACACAGATCTACTCTTTATTTCATACGTCTCTTTATAACAAACTCAAATTACTGAAAGCAGCCTTAGTGAGTTTGGAGTCCAACTTCCAGAAAGTGAAAATTATCTTTGTGTATCAAGTAACCTATTTTGCCAAATAAGTATGGTAAAGCTGAAAAAAAATCAAAGAGACATTTTCCACTCTTTTTTGTTTTTTTAAAAATTATTAAAGCAATATTGCTCACTGAAGAATTTTTACAATATGGAAATGTTTCAAGTAAAAATAAAAGTACTTTCCTTTTGCTTTGCACATCCCCAAACTCCCACAGAGATATTCAATGTTAACAGTTTAGAGTGTGCTTTATTATTTAGTATTATAATAAAAATCTTCAAACAATTTTTAGAAGCATGGCATAAATTATATATAAATAATGAAATAGTTAAATTTTATTTCTAACTGAGATTTCTGGCTTATTTTTATTTCTGAAATACACTATTTTCCCTACTACAACACAAAAATTCTTTGCTCTTCCTTACCACTTGTAATCTGTTGGCTAAACCAGTTCTAGTAACAAGACCAACAAGAATGTCACAATCAGGATAAGTGCCACTCTTCTTAACATGACATTTAAGAAATAACACAATCCATGTGTACATTCATATCACATCATTCTCTACCAATTGTGTATTCCATTTCTGGGCTATTTTACATCCTCTTCTGCCAGATTACTAAGAATCTGTTTAGGAATGGAGTGTGGCCTAGTTTAATCTTCAAATGAGCTTAGAATAGTCAGAAACTGGCATCAAAAATAAGCTGACCTGTGCATTCCTTTAGTGAACATTTTGGTTTGGGTAATCATGTCTATCTTTTCAATAAGCCACTATTCAACCATCACTCCTCAAAGACACAGAAAGGTAATTAATTGGTCCAGTTCAAATCTCTCATTAAACCAGTTCTTTCATAAATACCCACTGCTCAGTTCATTCTGATTATCACCTGCTCCTATATGGCTGATTTATTTTTGTATTTCATCACCTCCTGGTCAATACTAGGACCATTCAAAGGGATGAAATAATTCCTATTTCTTGCCTTTCCAGACTTGCTACCAACATGGCTGAAATGAAAAGTTAATTAACTGAGAAGGGATCTCATTGTAAGAAATAATCTTGGGATTTCAACTTTTTTTTAATCACTGGTCAGATTCAGATCCTTGTTAATCTTTTGGCCTGCATAAGAGAGTGGTACGTCTGAGTGTAAGGGTGGCGGTCATTTTTCTAGTCTTAAAAGCTAATATAAAGAAATTAGATACAATCTGAAAACCATTTACAGAATTATAAATGAAGTCTATTTATTTTTAATATAGCATTGCAGTTTGATAAAGCCACTCCACAAAAATGTACCTTTTGGAAGAATGAAAGTATGTTTTGTCTATTATCCACATAACCAGCCTGTTCAGCAAGAGATCTAATCGTTAATGCAATAGAGTCCAGCTCCTCATTTTCAAACAAGTCAGGTATTTTTCTTGAATTGAGAATGCAATTCAAATCTTCCAAAAATAACTCCTTAAGTAAAATACATATTTAATCAGATATGAGAAATTATTTATATATCCTGCTCTAGAAATTCCAAATTGAGAAAGAAATAGTGATAAACCAGAATTGAGGAAATTTTTTAAAAGGCTAAACTTTTCTTAATTTAAACCCACCAAAATATTTCTTTTGGAGTCGAAATAAACTTCATTCATCTATTCATTCATTAAAATGCTAGACAAAGATATACTTGATACTGACAGTATGCCAAACACTGTGTCAGCACTAGTCAAGATATGTAGAGGGGTGGGTGCACTCTGAATTGGGCTTTCAGGCAATTCATAGACATTTCAATATATCTGCTTTTTTGTTTGAATAGCAGATAAATTAGAAATGACATGGCTAAAAGATTGTCCTATTTTAATTAAATTGATCTCTATAAAATGTTCCAATTCTAACAGGAAATGGGATAGAAAAGAAAGAGCCATGAAAGAAATCCTACCAGAGGAATTATTATAAAAGTATGAGCATCTTACTTCTGAGAATAAACCCAAAAAGCTCTTTTTCAAAAACAAAATAAATAAATAAAAGAACAGAAGCAGTATTTCCTATTGCTTAGGACACTTCTCAGATACTCAGAGGTTCCTGATATTTGAGTCCACAAAGAGGTGGGCATTTATCAAATAGACTAACAGAGATGACATGGGGCTAGCTGATTTCTTAACTCAATTAAGACATGATGGAGAGCTGGTAGAGGTTATCAAACCCACCATTTATTACCTACTCTTTTTGATTCACATGGAAAAGAATGATATGGCCAGGAGAAGCCTGGAAAGCATAGGAAGCAGTCCTGAGTGACATGGGAGTAGAGAAGTCATGTTCACTTTTGCTTTGGCCTAATAGTGGTTTTCTGAAAAAAACAATTCCTTAAATTAGAACAATAGGCCCCTGTTGTGGGAGAAATTCCATCTTCTGAAATCCAGAAAGAAAGTGTCTGACAGAAACCTCAACACTATCATAAGGCAAAATATTTAAATTTGAACAGGGGAGAATATATAGATAGCACAAAAAAGTTGCATATTATGGAGTACAGTACATATGACAACACACTTAGATTTACATTTTTTTTTGTTTTGCAAGGGCAGGCACCAGGAATCAAATCCGGGTCTCTGGCATAGCAGGCGAGAATTCTGCCACTGAGCCATCATTGCTCACCCTAGATCTATTTTTAAAATATGATGTGCAAGAAAAAATATAACCCTAGGGAGAAGGTTCCAGTATCAGGAGAAAAAACAGGATGAGGATTTGAAACAGCGCTCATATCGATACATGTTATAAACATACATGAATGATAGATGATAGATAATACTTAAAATTTTGCCACAGAAAAGTAAATATTGTCTAAGATGGTATTCCTAATTATACCGGCTGTGGATATAAGGGTATACTTTATGCAAAATAACAGATCTAATAAAAAAGACAGGAGAAATGTATGTTCTGTAGGTAAAGTCCTGAAACTGATGAACTTAGAGCAAAAGAAGGTTAAACGAGAGAAACAGAAGGCTCAACATTGAGAGCACATAGTAGATTACATGGCTATAATCAATTTTTTCAATACAGATTACAAAACTAGTTCTGACAAAGGTGGATGGCTTTGGCTATATAGATAAATAGCTTCTGGTTCATTAATTAAATAGACATGAATAGTGCTAATTGGTGTAATATTTATACAAAACCAACTACAGCATGATTACAAATAGATAAACTTTGTGGGCTAAGACTGGATGAGGACAGAGGAAAAGAAAGCAATTGAAATGCTAGGTTCATAGGATTGTAAATAAATTTTTACCAAACTTATTTACTTTTCAGGTATTAAATTTATTTTGGGCTACTTAAATATCAAACTTTAGCAAATAAAGACAAAAAGGGCTTACTTGATCTAGGTTTGAATTAGCAACCATCAAAACAGTAGGGTTTCCTTCTAGTCCTGTTTGAATGAATATTTTTTTAAAGTCTTCTTTGAATTCTGTGTAGGTATAATTGTTAGATACAGGTATCCGGTAAAGTTTGTGTTCTGCTAAATAACAGGCCAAGGTTGCACATGTCTCTTTCCCACATCCATCTATTCCAATCTTTGGAAGAAAAAAAATCCAATATATGATTCCTAAATATGTTCTGGGAATCCTTCAATATAATGTTTTCTCTTTATTTATGCTAGAAATGTAGACAGTACAACTACCTCAGACTATTTTTAGAAACATTTTGGGGGGCATAGCAAATATAATTTAAACCTTTTATCAAAATTTGTAAGGCATTCCACATTCAATATTTTCACCTTTTCTTTCCATAACCCCATGAAATACGAGAATATTTCCTGGAAAGAAAACATGGTTTGGAAAAACAACATATATAGGCATATGACTCGCCATTATATCACCATTGACATGATTTTTTAAAATAAGAAATTAGATAGGTCTTTCCTACTTATTTTAAGCAATAAGCACTTAAGCTCTTTGGTAATGGTGACAAAGTATTACCCTTTTATTTTTCTTCACATAGGGAGGCACCGGGAACCTAACCCGGGTCTCATGGCAGGCAAGAATTCTGCCCGCCAAGCCTCCATCCTACCACCCAGTATTACCTTTCTTAAAAAAAAAAAAGAAGTTTTATTGAGATATAATTTACAGACTATATTTGTTTTAAGTGTACAATTCAATGATTTTTTAGTAAATTCAGAGTTAGGCAATAATCCCTACAACACAGTTTTAGAATATTTCCATCACTCCTGTCCCTCAAATCCCATCCAACTACCTTATGTCCATTTGCACCCTCTATTCCAGGCTGAGGACATGTGCTTTCTGTTTCTATATATTTGCCTATTTTGGACATTTCATATAAATAGATATTTCATACAATATGCAATATTTTGCATCTGACTTCTTTCACTTAGAATAATGTTTCTGATGCTCTTCCATGTTGTTGCAGGTATTAGTAACTCATTTCTTTTTCTAGATGAATAGTATTCTTTTTTATGGACATACCATATTTTGTTAATCCATTCACCCAATAATGGACATTTGAGTTGTTTCCACTTTCTGGTTATTATGGACACTTGCAAACAAGTCTTTGAGTGAGTCTAGATACATACAAATGGAATTGCTTGGTTGTATGTTAAATCTATGTTGATGTTTGTAAGAAATGGCCAAACTGTTTTCCAAAGTAGCTATACCATTTTACATTCCCACCAGCATGTATGAAAGTTTCAGTTTCTCCACATATTTGTCAACAGTTGTTATTGACTGTCTTTTTTATTTAGCCACCCAAATTGTATTTCATTGCGGTTTTAATGTGCATTTCCCTACTGACTAGTCATGTTGAACTTCTTTTCATGGGCTTTTTAACAATACATGTCTTCTGTGGTGAAATAGCTATTCGGATATTTTGCCCATTAAAAAAAACATTTTAGCTTTAGAACAATTTTAGATTTAAAGAAAAATTACTAAGATAACATAGAAATTCTCATATATACACATCCTACTTCCCCTATAATTAATCTCTAACATTAGTATGTTACATTCACTACAATTAATGTACCAATATGGATGCATTATTATTAACTAAAGTCCATACTTTATTCAGATTTCCTTAGTTTTTATTAATCTAACATATCTTTTTCTGTTCCAGGACCTGATCCAGGACACCACATTGAATTTTCATTTTTTTAGGCTTTTCTTGGCTTTGACAGTTTCTCAGACAGTTTCCTGGATTGGGTGTCTCTGACAATTTTGCAGGGTATTTATTGTTCAGGCATTTTGTAGAATGTCCATCACTTGGGATTGGTCTGACATTTTTCTCATGATTAGACTTTGCTTATGTCTTCTTGGGAGGAAGACCATGGTGGTAAAGTGCCATTTTCATTTTACCTGTAATGGGTACATACTATCGATATTACATATCACTGTTTGTGCTAACTGATCAATAGAGATCTGGCTGAGGTAGTATTTGTCAGGTGTCTCCACTGTAAAGTTACTCACCCCTCCCCTTTTAAATACTGTACTCTTTGGAAGAAGTCATTATGTGCAGCCTATACTTAAGGAGTAGGGCGTTATGTTCCACCTTCTTTTTTTTTTTAACATGGGCAGGCACCGGGAATCAAACCCGGGTCCTCGGGCATGGCAGGCAAGCACTCTTACCAGCTGAGCCACCGTGGCCCGCCCTGTTCCACCTTCTTGAGGGCAAAGTATCTACATAAATTATTTGGAATTCTTCTGCATGAGAGATTTGTTTCTTTTCTCCCATTTTGAATTTTTGTTATTAATAATTCATTTTTATCAATATGGACTTAGACATGTTTTTTACAATCTTTATTTTTGTGCTCTAGTTTTGGTCATTGCGAATGCTTTCAGTTGGCTCTTGTGTCCATTGGACATGCCCCAATCCTTGTAGAATTTTCTTTTCCTCCATAATTCTCTGGCACCAGAAAATGCTCCAAGTTCATCTTGAATGTTGCGTGTCCCAGGACTAGAACCAGATATTTCCCCAAGGACAGCTGATTCCTTTTATTGGAGAATATATTAGAAAGCAAGGTCTGGTTATTAGATGTACTCATTGTTACTTAAGTGTTACTGTTTCTAGACCCTCTAAGCTGACACAACAATGAAATATATGTATGAATACTAACTCTTTTATATATGCATCTTTATAAATTTCTAAATGTAATAATGTGTATGCATATTAAGTTAAAAATAGTTTATCATGCTGTTTTCACCCCTAATCCATTACTACATGGATCATTCTAGTCTTTTCCCCTTGCTTATCTGTAACCTCCCATCCTAGCAGTGAGAAATCTGGCTCCCACCATCTGCTATTCATTTACTTAATTGTTCACTTCTAGTATGCTGGTATAATGGTATCGGAACTGTTAAAATGAGCCCCTATGTAAAACAACTTTATTAGCCAGGGTACTGTTATGTTCAATTACTTTGTTTTCAGTTTTCTAGACTTCACTAATTTCCAAAGTTATGTAGGTCAGCACCTTTCTACCCAACCCCTTCAGTATTTCACACATTTGTAGTTTTGACAAATTCTGTGTCCAGTCTATGGATCACCCAAACTGCTAAATTATTTTTTTTTCTAATTCACATACATTAAGGTTCACTCTTTGTGCTATGAAATTTTATGGGTTTTGACAAATGTATAGTGTCATGTATTCACCATTATAGTATCATACAGAATATTTTCACTGTCCTAAAAATCTTCTGCCCTTCACCTTCCCTTCTTCCCACAGCTTTTGCAATCTCAATTGTTGTACCTTTTCCAGAATGTCATATAATTGAAACCATATAGTATATAGTCTTTTCAGACTGGTTACTTTCATTTAGTGATAGGTGTTTAAGATTTTTCCATTTCTCTCTGTGGCTTGATCGCTCCTTTCTTTTTAATTATATAAATTAAATAATATAAATATTAAATATAAATTAAATATTCCATTAGATGGATTACTTCAGTATTTTGATTCATTCATTTATTTATTGAAGAGTATCTTGATTGCTTCCAGTTTTAAGCGATTATAAATAAAATTGCTATAAACACTCATGTGCAGATTTTGTGTTGGCATAAAGTTTCAAATCGGTTGGGCAAATACCAAGGATCATGGTCACTGTAGCATATGGTAGACTGTGTTTAGCTCTAAAGAAATTGCCAAACTGTGTTCCAAAGTGGCTATACCATTTTTCATTCTCACTAGCAAGGAATTAAAGTTTCTTTTGCTCTGCATCATTGTTAACAATTGCTATTGACAATTGCTTTAATTTGAACTTCCTGAATGACAATGTTAAGCATCTGTTTTGGTTTACTAAAGTTGACAAAATGCAATATACCAGAAATGGGTTAGCTTTTACAATGGAGATTTATTAACTTATAAGCTTACAGTTCTTAACCATGAAAATGTCCAAATGTCCATCCTGCATTAGCAGGATGATACCTTCTCCCCTAAATCTGGCTACCCACGAACTTGGACTCATTTGTCAGACAACAAGGCACACGGTGAGATCTGCTGAACCTTCTCTCCCAGCTTTTGTTGTTTCCTGATTCTGGCTTCAATGTCTCCCTCTCTGGGACTCTGCATGTTTCTCTCTTTAGCTTCTGTTTCTCTTAGCCTCTGTTTATGGCATTTCTCTCTCTTCTATCTTCTAATAAAGACTCCAGTAATAGAGTTAATACCCACCCTGGGGTACTTCTCAACTGAAATAACCTAATAAAATGGTCCCACTCATACAATAGGTCTACACCCACAAAAATGGATTAAAGGAACATTATCTTTTCTAGGGTACATACACCTTCAAACCCACACTGTATCTTTCAGTCTACTTTTGTGAGGGGTCTGTCCAGATTTGTAATTGGGTTGTTTATCCTCTTATTATTGAGTTGATCGCTTTGCAAATATTTTCTCTTTGTCTGTGCCTTATATTTTCATTTTATTAATAGTGCCTTTTGAAGCATAACTATTTTAATTTTGATAATGTTTAAGTTATTTATTTTTCTTTTGTGAATCATGTTTTTAGTGTTATATCTAAGAACTCTTTTCTTAACCTAAATATTTTCTCCTATGTCTTATTCTAAAATTTTACAGTTTTAACTCAAATTTAAGACTATGATCTATTTTGCATGATTTTTTTTTTTTTGGTGATTATGTGAAGAAGGTTTTAGATTCATCTTTTGTATATGGATATTCAGTTGTTCCAACATAATTTCTTAAGACGACTATCCTTTACCCACTGAATTGCCTTTAAAACTTTATTAAAAATCAATTAAGATCTTCTTCCCAGGGAGGGCTACAGCAGGAATGTAACATAAGTTGACACTTTGATTCAGTTGGTAAACTGCTTAGGATGCTATTTAATTTAATTTATTTTTTTTACATGGGCAGGCTCTGGGAACTGAACACAGGTCTCCGGCATGACAGGCAAGAATTCTGCCACCGAGCCACCATTACACCACCTCGTTATTTTCTTTTGTAAATGTTCTTTTTTTTTTTCCTTGAAATCAGCTCCAGTGGCAGGTCTCCTGCCCATTTTTTTTTTTTTTTTATACTGGTCAACATGCAATTTTTCTTTTAAGGCCAAGATTTCTATAGTTCAAGAATAATCTAGAGAGCAGCTAGTAAATAGCCAGAAACCGTACTGAACAACTGTTGGGGAGACGTCAGTGACTAGATACATATATACCAAGAAGTGCAGTGTATCCCAAACAGATTAGATCCAAATAGACATACTCCAAGACACTTACTAATCAGATTGTCAAACATCAAAATACATCATATTTTCCCATCATATACAAGGGAAGCTTGATAAGACTATGTAGATTTCTCAGCAGAAATCATGAATGCAAGAAGGCAGTGGAATGATATATTTAAGATTCTGAAAACAAGAAACTGGCAATCAAGAATTCTATACCCAGAAAAACTTGGTTGGGTGTATTTCTTCAAAAATGATCAGGAGCCAGAGAACCTCTTTTGTTGCTTAGATGTGGCCTCTCTCTAAGCCAACTTGGCAGGGGACATGACTCTCAGGGGTGTAAGTCTTCCTGGCAACGTGGGACCTGACTCCCAGGGATGAGCTAGGACCCAGCATCATCGAAATGAGAAAGCCTTCTTGACCAAAACAGGGAAGAAATAAATAAGACAAAATAAATTCTCAGTGGTTGAGAGATTTCAAACAGAGCTGAAAGGTTATCCTGGAGCTCATTCTTATGCATTATACAGATATCCCTTTTTAGTTTAAGGTGTATTGGAGTGGCTAGAGGGAGGTACCTGAAACGAACTGTGTTGCAGTAGTCTTGACTCTTAAAGATGATTGTATAACTATAGAGCTTTTATAACATGACCATGTGATTGTGAAAACCTTGTGTCTGATGCTCCTTTCATCCAGGGTATGGACAGATGAATTAAAAAAAAAAGAATAATGAATACATAAATAATAGGGGATGATATTGGGTAGTTTGAAATACTGTAGGTAAATGAGAAGGAGGGATAAGTGGTATGGATGTATGTGTTTTTTTTTTCTTTTTATTTCTTTTTCTGGAGTGATGAAAATGTTATAAAAATGATCATGGTGAAGAATACACAACTACATGATGATATTATGAGGCACTGATTGTATAATATGGTCGGACTGTATGTGTGTGGCTATTTCTCAATAAAAATATGTATTTTTAAAGTCATAGACTGGCAAAATGGATTTAAAAACAAGATTCATCTCTACACTATCTGTAGGAGATTCATTTTAGACCCAAAAACAAAAACAGAAAGTGAAAGATTGGAAAAGGTTATTTCACACAAACAACAACTAGAAAAGAGTGGGGGTAGCTATATTAATATCCAACGAATTAGACTTCAGATGTAAAACAAATGTAAAAGAGACAAAGAAGGACACTATGTATTAATAAAAGGAACAATTCAACAAGAAGATGTAACAATCATAAATATTTATGTACTAAGCCAAAGTGCCCCAAAAGACATAAAGTAAACACTGACAATGCTGAAGGGAGATGTAGACCCATCTACAATAATTGCTGAAGACTTCAGTTCCCCAGTGTCATCAATGGATAGAATATCTAGACAAAGAATCACTAAGAAAACAGAGATTTTGAATAATATAATAAATGAACTAGACATTTACAGAACATCACACCCCACAACAGCAGAATACACATTTTTCTCAAGTGTTCATGGATCATCCTCAGTGACAGATGACATGCTGGGTCTCAAAGCAATTTCAATAAATTTAAAAGATCAGAATTATACAAAACACTTTCTCAGATCATAATGGAATGAGGCTGGGAATCAACAACAGGCAGAGGGCCAGAAAACTCACAAACACATGGAGGCTAAACAACCAGTGGGTGAAGGAATATATAACAAGAGAGATCAGTAAATACCTTGTGGCAGATGAGAATGAAAACACAACATATCAAAATTTATGGGATGCAGCAAAGGTAATGCTGAGAGGGTCATTTATTGCCCTTAATGCCTATATTAAAAACAAGAAAGAGCAAAAATTGAGGAATTAACAGTTTGCCTGGAAGAACTAGGAAAAGGAAAGCAAACTAGCTCCAAAGCAAATGAAAGTAAGAAATAGTGAAGACTACAGCAGAAATAAATGAAATTGAGATTACAAAAATATTCGAGAAAATCAACAAAACTAGAAGTTGGTTCTTTGAGAAAGTCAATAAAATTGATGGACTCTTAGCTATACTGATAGAGAGAGAGAGAGGATAAAAATAAATAAAATCAGAAATGTAAGAGGAGACATAACCACTGACCATGCAGAAATAAAGGAGGTAATGAGAGAAATATAGGAAGCAATATGCTAATAAACAAGACAACACAGATAAAACGGACAACTTCCTAGAAAGGCATGAACAACCAACATTGGCTCAAGAAGAAATAGATGACCACAACAAACCAACCACAAGTAAAGAGAATGAATCAGGCATCAAGAAGCTCCCAAAAAAGGAAAAGTTCAGGACCAAATGGCTTCACATGTGAATTCTACCAAGCATTTAAGAAAGAATTAGTACCAGTTCTGCTCAAACTCTTCAAAAAAACTGAAGAGAATAGAAAGGTACTTAATTCATTCTATGAGGCCAACATCACCCTAATACCAAAGCCAGACAAAGATAGTATAAGAAAAGAAATTACAGACCAATAGCTTAAATGAACATAGATGTAAAAATCCGCAACAAAATACTTGCAAATCAAATCCAGCAGCACATTAAAAGAATTATGAACCATGACAAAGTAGGATCTATTGCAGGTATGTAAAGCTGGTTCAACACAAGAAAATGAATTAATGTAATATGCTATATAAATTAGTCAAAGGGGAAAACACATGATCATCTTGATTGATGCAGAAAACGTATTTGACAATATTCAGCATCTTTGCTTGATGAAAACACTTTAAAGGATAGGAATAGAAGAGAACTTCCTCAACATGATAAAGGGAACATATGAAAAACCCACAGCTAACTTTATCCTTAATGGGGAAAGACTAAAAGCTTTCCCTCTAAGATGAGGAACAAGATATGAGATGCTCACTATCACCATTGTTATTCCATTGTCCTGGAAGTTCTAGCCAGAGCAATTAGACAAGGAAAAGAAATAAAATGCATCTAATTGGAAAGGTAGAAGTAAAACTCTTACTATTTGCAGATGATATGATACTATATGTTCAAAATCCCAAAACATCTATAGCAAAGCTACTAGAGCTAATAAATGAGTACAGCAAAATAGAAGGGTACAAGATCAACACCCAAAAATCAGTTACGTTTTATACACTAGTAATGAGAAATCTGAGGAGAAAATCAAGAAAAAAATACCATTTACAATAGCAACCCAAAGAATCAAATATTTTTTGATTCCTTAAAGTTAACTAAGGACACAAAAGACCTCAACACAGAAAACTACAAGAAATTGCTAAAAGAAATCATGAAAGACCTAAATAAATGGAAGAGCATACTAAATAAATGGAAGACTAAATATAGTTAAGATGTCAATTCTACCCAAATTGATTTGTAGATTTAATGCAATACCAATTAAAATCCCAACAACTTACTTTGCAGAAATAGAAAAACCAATAACAAAATTTATTTGGAAGGGTAGGATGTCCCAAATAGCTAAAAATATCTTGAGAAAGAAAAATGAAGTGGGAGGTCTGACACTACCTAATTTTAAAGCATATTATGAAGCTACAGTGGTCAAAACAGCATGGTACTGGTATAAAGATACTGACCAATGGAATTGAATTGAGTGTATACAAATAGACCCTCTCATCCACAGACACTTGAACTTTGATAAGGTGGTCAAGTCAAGCCAAGTGGGATAAAGCAGCCTCTTCAATAAAGGGTGTTAGGAGAACTGGTTATTCATATGCAAAAGAATGAAAGAGGATCCATATCTCACATCCTATTCAAAAATTAACTCAAAATGGAACAAAGACTCCCAGGATGAGCTGGGACATGGCATCATGAGATTAACAAGGCTTCTTGACCAAAAGGGGATGAGAGAAATGAGACAAAATAAAGTTTCAGTGGCTGAGAGATTTCAAACAGAGTCAAAGGTTGTCTTGGGGCTCATTATTATTCATTATATAGATATCCATTTTTAGTTTATCCATTATATAGATATCCATTTTTGCATTGGAGAGGCTAGAGGGAAGTTTCTGAAACTCTTGAACTGTTCAGTAGCCTTGATTCTTTTTTTAAAAAAACAATTTTATTGAGAAATCACACACATACAGCCTTGATTCTTGAAGACAATTGGATAACTATATAGCTTTTAAAATGTGGCCATGTGATTGTGAAAACCTTGTGTCTGATGCTCCTTTTTTCTAGAGTATGGAGAGATGAGTAAAAAAATAATGATAAATAAATAATGGGTGGGGGATAAGGGGTAAAAAAAAGTTTGTGTTGATTGAAATACTAGTGGTCAATGAGAGGGGGTGGTAAGGAGCATGGCATGTATGAGTTTTTTCTTTTTATTTCTTTTTCTGGAGTGATGTAGAAGTTCTAACAATGATCATGGTAATGAATATATAAGTATGCAAAGATATTTTGAGCCACTGATTGTATACTGTGGCTGGACCATACATACGTGAAGATTTCTTTATAAAAATATTTTTAAATGAATCAGAGACCTAAACATTAGAGTTAAGACCATAAAACTGTTAGAAGAAAATGTAGGGAATTATCTTATAACCCGTGTAATAGGAAGTGGTTTGCTAGACCTTACACCCAAAACATAAGCATTGAAAAAGGAAATAGATAAAAGGGATCTCCTCAAAATTAAACACTTTGGGGCATCAAAGTACTTTGTCAGGAAAGTAGAAGGCAGCCTATATAATGGGAGACCATATTTAGAAACAAAATATCAGATAAGGGTTTAATATTCAGAATATATACATAGATTCTACAACTCAGTAACAAAAAAAGACAGAAAATCTAATTTAAAAATGGGCAAAAGACATGAGCAGACACCTTTCAGAAAGGAAATACAAATAGCTAAAAGGCACATGAAAAGAAGTTCAACTTCACTGGCTTTTAGGGAAATGCAAATGAAAATCACAATGAGATATCATCTCACAGCCACTAGAATGGCCATTATAAAAAAAAAAAACAGAAAACAACAAGTGCTGAAGAAGATGTGGAAAAGAGGAACATTTATCCATTATTGGTGGGAATCCAAAATGATGAACCAATCTGTAAGGCAGTTTGGTGGTTACTCAGAAAACTAGAATTGCCATTTGATTCAGCAATCCCATATTTAGGTATATATTCAGAAGAACTGAAGGTAAAGACACAAATGGACATTTGCACACCGATGTTTATTGCATCATTATTTATGATTGTCAAGAGATGGAAACAGCCCAAATATCCATCAACAGATGAGTAGCTAAATAAACTGTGGTATATACACATGATGGAATATTGCACAGCTGTAAGACAGGATAAAGTCACAAAGATGTAACAATGTGGATGAGCTTTGAGGACATTATGCTGAGTGAAATTAGCCAGAAACAAAAGAACAAATACCATACGACCTCACTAATATGAACTAAAACATTAATTGAGGGAACTTTGAGAGCTGAAGTTAAGAACATAGGTTATTAGAAGATAGATTGGGCATTTGGCGCTGAAGGAGTACAGAATGTGTCACAGGCCTGATTGTAAAAATTCAGAAATGTATAGCACAATGCTATCTGATGATAGCTCAAAAATATAAGAATGCTGAATGGAGCTGAATGTGAGTATGGTTGAAGGAGAATGGCTGGGGGCACATATGACACCAGAAGGAAAGATAGAGGATGAAGACTGAGATGGTATAACTCAAGAATGCCTAGAGCAGACAATGATGGTAATTAAGTGTACAAATATAAGTATGGTTTTGCATGAGGGACAACAAATGAAAGTCAACATTGCATGGTTTTGAAAATAGAATGGTGTATTAGTTTGAAAGCTGCCAGCATGCAATATACCAGAAAAGGAATGGCTTTTAAAAGGAAGACTTTAATAAGTTACAAATTTACACTTCTAAGCCTATAAAAACATCCAAAGTAAGGTATCCAAGTGAAAGATAGCTTAATAGAAGAAAAGCCAATGGGTCAGGAACAGTTCTGTCAGCTGGGTAGTCATGCAGCTAGCATTTGCTGGTCTGTTGCTCCTGGGTTCCATTGCTTTCAGCCTCTGTTCCTCTGGGGGTTCCTCACTTTGCTTCTCTGGGGCTGGCTTTCATCTCTTGGCATCCCTTGGCTCTCTCCAGCTTCTGGCTTAATGGCAACATCTGCTGGGCTCCAAGCATCTCCAAACATCTGTATCTCTGTTCTCCACATGTTGGTATCTGTGTCAGCTCTGCTGTAAAGTTTCTGTCAACTCTGAAACTTCTGTCATTTCTATCATTTCTGACTCTTTCCAAGATGTTTCCTCTTTTAAAGGCTTCCAGTAAACTAATCAAGACCCACCTGGAAGGGGTAGAGTAACATCTCCATCTAATCAAAAGCTCACATCCACAATTGGGTACGTCACATCATCATGGAGATAATCTAATAAAAATTTCTAGCCTGCAGTATTGGATTAGGATTAAAAGAAATGGCTGCTTCTACAAGATTGGATGAGGATTAAAACATGGCTTTTCTGGGTGTGGTAGTTAGATTCAGTTGTCAATTTGGCCAGGTGAAGGCACCTAGTTCCACTGCTGTGGACATGAGCCAATGGTATGTGAACCTCATCTGTTGCTGATTACATCTGCAGTCAGCTAGGAGGCATGCTGCTGCACTGAATGATGTTTGACTTAATTGGCTGGTGCTTAAATTAGAGAGTGCAAGGTAGCACAGCCTAAGCAGCTCAGCCTAAGCAGCTCAGCATACCTCATCTCAGCACTTGCAGCTCAGCCAAGGCCTTTGGAGATGCAGAAAGGAATCACCCTGGGGAAAGTTGTTGGAACCCAGAGGCCTGGAGAGAAGACCAGCAGAGATAGTCCTGTACCCGCCCACATAAGAAAGAACCTCAGCTGAAAGTTAGCTGCCTTTCCTCTGAAGAACTAATGAGATAAATCCCCTTTTATTAAAAGCCAATCTGTCTCTGGTGTGTTGCATTCCTGCAGCTAGCAAACTAGAACACTGGGGTACATAATACATTCAAATTGGCACAGGTGGTATACAGGAAAAAATACAATCAATGTAAACTAGAGTCTAAGACAACAGAAACATTGTAGTATGTTTCCACCGAATGTAACAAAGGCATTATGCCAAGATTAAATGTCAACAAGCAGGGGCCATGGGGAAGGATATGGGATTCTTTGCTGAAGAAAAGGAAATGTCTTGATGTAGACTATGGTGACTAAGGCATGGCTATGTAATTATAACAAGAACTGACTTTTCACTTAGACTGGATTGTATGATATGCAAATAAAACTGCATAAAGATGAACAGAAAGAAACAAGTGCTGGAGAAAATGGGTAGAAAGAGATGTGCCTATTCCTGTCGTTAGGGAAACTGAGAGTCACAACCCTTCCAGAGGGCAGTGTAGTGGTTCCACAGAGGCTATGAGTGGGGTTGACACATGGCCTTGCAACATTGTTGCTCCATGTATACCTGGAGGAACTGATTGTGCGGACAGGAATGGACATTTGCACACTGGTGTTTCTGGTGACAGTGTTCCTGATCCATAATAAATGGAGATTGCCTGAGGGTACAACAACAGAGGAATGGAAGGCAGAACTATGGTGCAATGACTATGCAATGACTGAGCAGCTGCAAGAAGGAATAAGGTTGTGAGGTGTGCAAGTAGGTGAATGAAACTTAAGGGCTGTATGTTGAATGAAATGTCAGGAACAAAAAGACAAATATTATCATCCCTCAATTATATGGTCTAACTATAATATAAAAACTCAATGAACTAAAGTCAAGAGCATGGGTTATCAGGTTGGGGCCTATTATAAAGGGTCCTAGATCGTAAACTCTTACAGCAGTTACATGTATTCTGGAGGTGTAACTGTTAATTCTAAATACTGAGATACTGAGCTGTTTGGATATAACATGATTGCTCCCAGAAACTTTGGGTATTTATGTGATACCTGAGACTCAGAGTCTGAAGCTAGGAAAATCAGCAGCACCTCATACAGGAACTTTTAAAAAAGTTGAAAAAGGGATCAGACATTGAGTAGAGCTATGAATCAAGCTGTTCTGGATAGGACTAAAGTATATCAGAAGACTGGGTAAAGGATGATATCGTCCATATCTGTAGACTTCAACTTCTATGTGAGACTAAAGGGAGAGATGTTTATTTGGTGCAACATTTATATTTTCAACTTCTATGTGAGACTAAAGGGACAGATGTTTATTTGGTGCAACATTTATATTTTGAGCAGTGCATTTCCTAATTTAACTTGTGGTCAGTTTAGTTGAACACCATAGGTACATGAAATCTTGAATAGGGCATGAGATTTTGTTGGTTTTACCTGGATAGTGTGTTACCCTGATAAATCTCAGAGTAATTTGCAAATACTTTTTTATTCATTGCCCAAAGTCCCCTTGGGAGACTCGGGTGAAAGGAGGAAATATTCAACTTCCCCATTTGGAGAATTTCTGATATTCCACAAGCAGTGGGGACAACCAAATCAATAGGATGAGCCCTCAATCTTGGTGTTCAGCCCTATGACACTTATTCCTGCAAAGGACAGGCTAAACCTACTTAAAATCATGCCTAAGAGTCACCCCCAGAGAACCTCTGCTGCTCATATGTGGCCTCTGTCTCTAAGCCAACTTGACAAGTGAACTCATTGCCCTCCCTTCTATGTGGGACATGACTCTCAGGAGTATAAATCTCACTGGCAGTGTGGGACAGAAGTCCTGAGATGATATGGGACAAGCATCATGTGATTGAAAAAGCCTTCTTGACCAAAAGGAGGAAGAGAAAAATGAGACAAAGTTTCAGTGGCTGAGAGAATTCAAACAGAGTTGAGAGGTTATCCTGGAGGCTATTCTTATGCACTATATAGATATCCCTTTTTAGTTTATGGTGTATTGGAGTGGCTAGAGGGAAGTACCTAAAACTGTTGAGTTATGTTCCTGTAGCTTTCATTCTTGAAGACGATTGTATAAAGATTTAACTTTTATAATGTGACTGTGTGATTATGAAAACATTGTGGCTGATGCTTCTTTTATCCAGGGTATGGACAGATGAGTAAAAAAATAAGGACAAAAAAAAATATTGGGGGTGGGGATAAGGGGTAAAAAAATTGGATAGATGGACATACCAGTGGTCAATGAGAGGGAGGGGTAAGGGGTATGGATGTATGAGTTTTTTCTTTTTCTGAAGTGATGCAAACGTTCTAAAAATGATTATGGTGATGAATACACAACTATATGACGATTTTGTGAGCCACTGATTATACACCATATATGGACTGTCTGTGTGTGAAGATACATCATTAAAAATATTTTTAAAAAAACAACAAATTCCTAGCCCTTTTAGAGGTTTATGTTCTAGATGTGCAGACACACAAAAACAAATAGCAAATTAATACTTATATAAAATTAGATAATGTTAAGGACTAAAAAAGAGAAATAAAACAGAATATGAGGATAAAGTGGCAGTGAATGGAAAGGAAAACGGCAAGCTGCTTTACATTGGTGGGGTGGGGGTGGGGCACAGAAGGCTGTTGCCACGGTCCAGGCAGAACGATGGTGGCTTGGACTAAGGACATGAAATGTAGAGAGTGAAGGAAAAATGTCAAGAATGAGTTACTCCTGGGTTTCTGGCTAGATCGGTGGATATATGGTGGTGAAATTTATAAGATGGGAAAAGCTGGTAAAGGATTAGTTACAGCGGTAAAAGATTTTCTTTTGTACTTTTTCTTGATTCTATTTTCCAATTTTTGATTACTCTCATATATGTCTTTGGTAAGCATTTTCAAGTCCTTTTTTGAAAAAAAATTAAATTAATAACTAAATAGTTATGAATCATTAAAGCTCAAAGCAAATAATGAGATACTAAATAATAAACATAAACAATAAATTAAAAGTCATAAGTAATATGCTTCATATAATAGGTAAAATTTGTTGTATTTTATTTAGCTTTGAAGGCTTTTCTTTATTCAAAGTACCATTTTCTCATGAGAAGTAAAATTGTGCAAAATCTCATGGTTCTACATCAAGATTCAAGGCAGGATCCACCTGCTTTCTATACTACCATATTATGCCTTCTATGCCTACTGTATTAATGCTGAGGATGCACTAGAGATGGTGTTGGATTCATCAATCTTATTCGCTTTAAATACCTTCCAAAAACAAATAACATTTTTATGTTCTGGGAAATTTATTATGCAAACTGTAGATAGGGCAAAGATCCTCTTCTGTGACTTAAGTATCGAGATTTTCATAAATGGAAAATCTGGATTAATACAATTTCTGTAAGTTGATTCTATTGGATTTTCTTAATGTTTATTTTGCAAACTTAAGAACATTTGAAAAGTTGAAGTTCATACCATTAACATGTGACTCCTTGGTTGTCGAAGGACCCTTGTAGCTCTTGCAATGTGTTCTATGGCTTCCTTGAAGAACACCAAGGAATGAGAAATCTAGCAGAGGAAATGGGACAAGTAAACTGACATAAAAAATCATATGTGCATTGTACTTTACATACAAGAATACAGAAGTGAGAACAACTCTTCTAGTAATCTAGATCCAGTAAACTAGTTTACATTTAGATATAAGGAAAGTAAAATTTCAGTGCAGATTGTGCCAGTACTCTGGTGAGTAATGTTAGGGGATTATAGGGTTCAGAGAAGAGAATGAAAAGAAAAACAGCATCAGGCTTCTTTTCTATCACTCTGTCTTGGACAGGTAGGATGGATGGTGGGAGAAAGAAACTTGCAAAATAGATGTATACTATTCATGAGGATATTATTATATTATTATGATAGAATAATATTATCATATTATTATATGAGCCATGAATCTAAATTCTCTTATCTCTGACCACAACACAATGGAATAGAGTAAAAGAGCCACTACTCATTTTGCTGCTCCTGTTGCTACTATGGACCATTGTGACACTCTGCTGTATTTCTTAATTTCATGTTTTAACTCCATTAACCCTTTTCATTCAACTTCCTACAGATTCAGTTTTCTTTTCTTTAAAAATATCCCTATTAGATACACAAATCAAAACCACAATGAGGTACTGCTTCAAACCCACCAGAATGGATATTATTTAAAAAACAGAAGATAGCAAATGTTGAAGAGGGTGTGGAGAAATAGGAACTCTCATGCATGTCAGTGGAATGTAAAATGTTGTAGCTGCTGTGGAAGATAATCTGGCGGTTCCTCAGAAAGTTAAGTATAGAATTACCATATGACCTGGCAATCCCACCACTAGGTATAATAAAAAGAACTGAGAGCTGGAATTTAACCAGATATCTGTGCACCAATGTTCTTGGAAGCATTATTCACATTAGCCAAAAGGTGAAGCAATCCATAGAAAGATAAGTGGATATGCAAATGTGATATGCCCATACAGCAGAATATTATTCAGATGTGAAAAGGAATGAAGTACTGATAGATCGATGAATCTTGAAGACATCATGTTGAATGAAATAAGCCAGACACAAAAGGGCAAATATTTATGATTTCATTTAAATGAAATAAGCAAATTCATAGGGTCAAAAAGCAGATAATAGGTTTCCAGGGGTGGAGGTGGAGGTGAGGAATGGAGAGTTACTTTAATGTGTAGTTTAAGTTTGAGGTAATGGAAAATTTTTGGTAATAGATGGTGGTGATGGCAGAACAACACTGTGAGAGTAATAAATACCACTGTATTATACAACTGAAAGTAGTTAAAATGATAAATTTTATGTTGCATATGTCACCACAATAAAATTATTTTAACGTTTACCTTATTAAATGAGACAACATGAAATCATATGAATGTGTTTCTAATGGTCTGCATTGAAAACTCAGAGCACATGTTATTTTCCTCTGATCATTCTTTCCTTCCTTTTGTCCTTCCTCCCTCCTATCCTCCCTATCTATGATCCATCTATCCATCCATCCATCCATCCATCCATCCATCCATCCATCCATCCATCTATCTACATCTATCACATCTATTTACCTATCTATTGATATCAATCATAACATATTTGATTGGCTATATATGTGTATGCATATGAATAAATAAATATTACTCTCACATTTTTATATAATATGTGTCTTTACCTCCAAAGATGTTGAACCTAACTTCATTTGGAATTCATTCAGTATATTGGCAAGTTTATTGTAGTCATTGGTATTCTGGTAGATCTTTTTTTTAAAACGCTTATTTATATCCAAGAAATCTACAAATACCGTTGCATCATTCATCAGTTTTTCTTTGGTCCATGGAATCTATTGTAAGAAAATATTAATACTTGTTAACAGAACAATTCTACTTGCTATCAAGACTTATGCAATGTCTGTTTTAGAGAAGCTGTTGGCATGTGGATCTAGGACTCAGTGGTTTTAAATTTTTTTAATGCCATGGGTCCCTTTTGTCAGTGAAGCCTGTGGATCCCTTCTCAATATAATAGTTTTTTTAAGTGAATATTTAATACATTTATGGGAATAGAAGGACTGCAACAAAGATTAGAATTTTATAATATACATTAGACATTTATGTAAAAGACGTTTTATTCTTCAGAGAAATTTCTTCTGTTTTCCTTGTCTCTATTATCTTCCTCAGAAGAAGAAGCAATAATTACTACTCTCATAGATAAACAGCTATATCACATTAAATTTTTTCTTTATATTTCAAATCATTATCATCTCCCAAAACTCTACCCTTCATTTCACTGTACTGTTTCACAGTAAAATTATACTCCATTTGAATTAGAAGAAGTTAAAGGGAACAGTACAGTACTCATATTCACATGAATGAGTGTAGAAGCCCAAGGATTTCTATCTAAGTACTATTTTAGTAATAAAGATTTCTACTGGCACAAACCTTTTATTTATTCAAGTTATTAAAACTGCAATAATAGAATGAAAGCTACTTCAATGAAAAAGGCAGGTATGAGGTCATTAAATATAACTAAATACATTTGAAATACAAATATCATGTATTTCCTGATTATTGTCAGATAAGTATCTAAACTATTCTGAATTCTGGTCTGAGAGAAAAACATGAGAGGCAATTACAAGGCAGACAATTACAATTATCAAGTCCATTTTTAAAACAAAGAAATCCTTTGAGAAGATCACTTTAATCCTTCTTTTTTTCAGAGATTTCTGCTGGTTCTTTTGTTGGCAATCCATTTATGTCTGCACCCTTACTCTACTTTGCCTTTATTTTTAATCATTGGATTCTTGTGTAGCTTTTTTACGCCATATACGACTAACAAAAAGGGAAATCAGAGGGTATGTGTATGGCTCCAAGAATTTTTTTGTAGATCCAGAGCAGTATTAGAATGACCATTCAAGGAATGCAACCATTGTCTCAGGCTTGAGCTCCTAAACTGTGCCCATGAGGTCTAAGTAGTCAGTATAATGTTTTAAACTGCATAAAGTAGAATACAAGGGTTTCAAAGAAATAAAATATATTGAAATGCAATTGTATCTAAGGATTCTTTGGGGGTCTTCAGATCCCAGGTTGAGGAACACTGTTGTGAGAATAACATCTTGGGATCTCCCTGACAATCTAAGGAGAAAGCTTTCCTTACTCATTTTTAATCAATACCATAGACCTGCAAGTTTTCACACTTGTTTTCCCAGTCCACTTGAGAAACTCTTGCCTTTTTTTCATACTAAAGTCATGGGCTACTTCTTGTTTAAAGTTTGACCATTTCTCTCTCTCTGGAAAAAAAATGAAGTAAATAATTACTTTCTCTTTTTTTCCACCACTGTGGATTGTGCATAGGACTTAGAGAAATACATTGAGCCTAAAGGTTGTGAGGTATTTCGAGGCAGGTGTTCCCGATGGTCCCTAGCACTTAACCTCACTCAGTGTCTGGCATTGGAAATTCCTGATGAGTGCTCAGAAGATGTTTGTAAAGCAAATGGCCAAATGAAGGTTATGCGGCAGTGCTGTATGACAGTTAAGAGAATACATGGAGCCAGATATCCTGAGTTTGAATAATTGCTCCAGTACCTAGCTATGAGACCTTGGGCAAATTACTTAACCTCACTCTGCCTGAGTTTCTTCACCTGTAAAATGAGGATAATAACAGGGCCTACATCACAGGGTTGTTATGAAGATTAAAATAAGTTATGGTACATAAAGCTCGTGAAACATTTACTAATAACTATTATTAGGGTCATGATGTTTTATTTAAAAATACACCAACCTACCAAAAAAATGATACTGTATAAAGTCAAATTCTCACAGAAATAATTTACATCCTTATATCCACAAGGTTTGGTTTGCTGCTATCCACAGGGCTGATCCCTGTTCCTGTTAGGAGCAGACCTGTCTAAGGTCTGGCTTCCTTCAAAAGACACTGCATGCCCATTTTATACTGCCTCTACATCTAGGAAGGTCTCAAACTGAATTGTGATTGGTACACATAGGGAGTTTAGGAATTTCTCTTCTGACAGTAATAAACTTTAAATGGTTATTTTAGCAAAGTTTCTCCATTATTTCATTCATTCCTTTATTCATGCATTCAATCTAAATATATTTGCCTAATACCTATTGGGGATATTAAGGGTAAGGTGGGATGTTAAATTTTAGAGATTTAGAGATTTTAAAAATCAATAACTTGCTTCTCATGAAACTTATAGTTTGGGGAGAGATCTAGGTAATTAGATTCTAATAATTTCTCTGGTAGGGGAAGCCCTGAGTACAGTGAGAATACCAAGAAGGAAAGGGGGTGATGGTGGCTAGGAAAGGCCTCCAAGAGTGAGGAAGCATGAGCCAAATCTTGAAAGATGGCCAGGACTGAGCCAGGGGAAGAGACCTGAAGGAATAAAATTACACTTCATTCTGGCTAGAACATGGGGGTGACAAGAGTAGGAATAAGGATGGGGCTAAGGAGGGGTGTGGGCAGGGACCAGAACATAAAGGATCTTATTTACCAAGCTAAGGAGTTTGGACTTATCTTAAGAGAAAACCAGGAGTAAGAGGATTAGCTTGGGATTCTAGAAAGTTGACCTGACAGTATTATGGATTGATTAGGAAAAGAGTATGAATGGAAACAGGGAAACCTACCAAAATGATGTTGAAAGAGGCCAGGTGAAAAATCATGAAAGCCTGAGCTGGGACAAGTGTCAATGGACAGTAAGAAAGGAAAAATCCTACAGATATTAAAGCAATAGAATTCACAGGGTTAGGTCACCAATTTGACATGGGCATGAGAGGAAAAGAGGAGACTAAATTGATGTTCAGATTTCTGGCATGGGTGGAAGTTTGGTTGGTAATGCCAGTCGCTGAGATAGGGAACATGGGAACAGGTATGTGGATGGTGGGGAGGGTATATGGGACAGATTGAGAATGGCTTTGCTTATGTTGATATAAAGTGCTCAAAGTAAAATAAGACAGATTTAGAAGAAAAACCTAGATCCAACTCTAAAGTTGAGGTTCTTTTCACCAAACCACCTACCTGTATCTGAAATGTAGAAATAAATATAGTACTTTATAATATTATAACTTATATTTATTGGGAGCTTACCATGTGCCAGAAACGGTTCTAAAATATTTTATATAAATTAATGCCATTAATTCTCACACAGTCCTATGAGGTAGGTATAGTTACTACAGTTACTTTAGAGCTGAGGAAACTGAGGTACTCTACACTTACTTTAGAGATGAAGAAACTGAGGTACAGAGGGGTTCTTTGACATAAATGAAGGGACTGGGCTTTGAATCTGGGCAATTAATTCCTGTGCTTGTAACCTCTAAATTCAACTGTGTGAAAGAGAAGAAAAATGAGAACAATAGAAGAAAGGTGTGGACACTCCAGTGTATGAGTAAAGAAAGATGCAGATGGGCCTGAAGCATTACCAAAGAGGACACCAAAGAGAAAGAGGAAGAGCTGCCAATTGGGTAGGACCCTAGAAAGTTGCAGACATGTGAGTGAAAGTGGTGAAGGCTGTCTCTACAGAAAAGGGGTTACTCTTGAGACCCGGATAGATGGAAAGATTATTCTATCAGATGTTAAAAAAAAGAATTGGAAGGTAGAAGTGATGTGGGTTAACATGAATAATTGTATCAAGAATGGTATGGCTGAAGAGCAGAAATTTTGGATTAAAAGAAAATAATGATATCTAGAAAGAATTTTTTAAAGTTTCCTAAATTTTTGACATCTCAAAAATATGTATACACAAACATTTATGTATATATACACATACATAGATACACATAAATTTATATATGCTGTGTTCTGAGTTTATATGCCTGTATATACCTACCTTTATATCTATGTATAGACTGTGTATTCTAAAATTCTTCTACTATTGTAAATTACAGTTGTTCTCTTGAGCTTTTATTTCCTGAACTGTTATGAATAGGGTGAGAGAAAGTGGTATCATCATGGAGGAGAGAGAGAATAAAAGAACAGTCACCTTTGGAAAAGAAATGTTCTTAATTATTTTGAGAGGAGTTGGCTAAAAAAGTCTAGTAATGGAGGCAAGTTCACTGCTCCATTTAGTTACAACCCTTTAAGGGTGCATTAATTTATTGAAATATTCTTTGTGATCAGAACTGAAAGAATGGCATTGAGCAAACTGAAGCCCAAAAGATGGAGAGGAATCTTCTTGAAGTATCAAGAGAATGTACAATGCCATTAGTCCTGGAGAAAAAAAGTGAGTTTTGAGGCTTCTTTCTTTAATAGTATTGAAATATCTGAGGGTTTCTCTAAAACAACATTTTTCCAAAAACTTCATTTAAAATAATTTTTAAAATTTAAGCTTACCTGAAAATAGTTCTCAAGCTCCCTTGAAAGAAGCTGATGGAAAAGTCGTTTTTCAGTGGGTTCAATTAAGCGATCATGAAACACTCGGGAGGCTTCATGAACAAAGAGCAGAGCAGCCATCTCTTTGGAGTTAATGACAGCCTTGTCAGCTTGTAGCAATCCTAGGAGAAGCTATTAAGAACAAAAAATAACATTTTAAAACAGCAAAGTAGTTTTTAAAGTAGAATGGGAAGTTAAAAACGCATAATTTCTGCAAGTTTATATTCCATAAAAAATAGAAACAGTTATCCAAGTTAAGAACTGTCAATTTCTTTAAGTAATAACTTGAATTTGTGATGAGAAGGGCATTGTGATTGTAAAGTGGCATGGACTCACCCTTAGAGGGAGGATTTTAGGGATGTCTCAGCTTTGCTAAGGTGGGCATCCACAAATCTTGACTAGGGTGCTGACCTGGAACCAGGTGACCAAGAAATGCCTCTTTATGTTGATATGTTCCAGTATTATAAATTTGGATTTTAAGAAATTTATAAACCATTTCAAGGATTATGTGGGTTATTTTGGGCTAGAGTCCCATAGCTAAAGGCTAAAGATATCAAATTTATGAACTGTTTTTCTTAATATTTCAATTCTGAAAAGTATTTGACTACATCGCCAATGTTGGCATGTAATTCCCTGGTGTGAAAATTTAAGCATTTATGAAATGTGTACATGCTTTCATTTTCTGAGGCCATGATGAAATCTTAGAAATAAAGCAACACCAAAACGGTATTAAAAGCTTGTTACTTCTTTCCCAGCTGAGATCTTAGCCAATATTCCAACAGTCCTTAATAAGTGTCAACACTGTATTTTCTGCTTGGAATTTTTTTTTAACAATTCTTTTCAATTGACTCATGGGATAAGCTGCTAATAAACAGAACTAACCAACTTGAATTTCACTTTTTTCCCCTTATAACCATTTAATGTTAAAAATGTCAGTGAGTACGGAAATGAAGGGGTGAGGAGAGAGGAAGGGAGACAGAGAGAGAGTGAAAGGAGGTGAGAAGGAGGGCGGGTGAGTCAATTCAGTGAGTAAAATGACATTTCCTCAACTTAAATTTGAAAATTAAACTAGAGAGTGAATTTTAATACAAACCTTAAAGATATCTCGAAGATTAAATATGTAGTGACACTTCGATGGAGTCGGCAACATATTCTGACATACTTGGTAGTATATAGCTAGGGAGCAAGCTACTAATTGATCTTTACACTTCTGAACATCAGATGTGAAGTTATTGACAGAGAAATACATTCCCAAATGAGCCTTTTAAAAGAAATTTTAAAATTAAATTTTCAAAAAAATTTAAGTATAAACTATTGACTACCTGTGCACTAATTTCATTAGAAATGTTAATATTAGAATCCATTTAAAATAGGCAGGTGGACTAGTGCAAAGAACTCTGGGTGTTGCAGACTGGGAGAAATTCCAGTCGGTCCTAGCCTGGCAAAGGGTCTAGAGACATCATGTTCTCTGGGGGTAACTTAGGCTCCACCCTTGTGCATGCCAGGTGTGTTGAGACTTTTCCACCTCCTTGCTCCCTAATAAATGTTCTTAAAGGAAGTGTAAGGTGGTAGAAATGTTATCTCAGTTTGGATTGGTATATGTGTATACTTTCATATACCAATGAAGCAGAACTACCAAGTGCTTTTACTAAAAAGAAGTTTAAAATTTAATCATTAGAATTTAAATAGATCATTAATTTTGGAGAGTTTAGGAATCTTACATAGGAATTTTTTTTTTAACTACACTAGATTTCAAGTTGAGCCATTTTCTCCATAAGGTTTTTCAGATTATTTTTCTTTCAGTGTTTTTGATCCTACAAGTAGCAAACAAATTCTAGCAAAAATCAGGGTGTTATTGACAAAAATGCAGATGCCTGAGCCCCATTCTAGATATAATGGATCAAAATCTTTCAGGAAAAGTCCTGGAGTTTTTTACACTAAATAGGCACTGCATGTGTTTCTTTTGCACATTAAAAATTATTTTTTTTCTGTATATAGAGACAAATTATGACAATAAGCCAGAAAACAGTGGGAAGTAAAATGCATCCCTTTAAGAGATTTTTTTTTTACAAGAGATCTTTTTTTTAATGTTAGTGGTTTTAAGTTCTCATCTTTTTTCTTATTTTATGGAACTAAATACTTTTTTCAGTAGAAAATGAACTAGATATATTACCTGAAAAATAGTACGTAAGGCACTTTGGGGAGGATGTGGCAAAACCAGTATGGAAAAATGTTTGAGGAGGCGTGGGCTAATATCCTTCCTGCCAACCAGAGGAATACAAGCTGTGACCAGAGAAAGATCTTGAATATTCTGTGGAAAGGGCAAAAAGGAAAAGAAATTAAATGTGTCTGTAGAAAGGGAAATATATACCCACTTTTCTGCCCCAAATGGAAATGATTTTTAAACATTTAGGCAAATAGTTTAAGAACAGATATATAAAGGGATCACCCCCTTACTGTAATTACAATAATAATAGAAATCAATTGTTTTAGAAGTAATCCATACTAAGTAATTTCAAGTTATAGTATTACTTCTAGGAAGTTTTCTAAACATTTATGATTGTTATATCTTCTTGAGGAATTGTCCTTTTAGTTAAATATATAGTGTCCTTCTTTGTCTCACGATGTCTTTAAATTTAAAGTCTATTTTGCCCAATATTAGTATAGCTATTCCTGATTGTTTTGGTTACAACTTGCATGGAAAATCTTTTTCCATTATTTGACTTTCCATCTATTTGTATCCTTGGGTTTAGATGAGTCTCTTGTAAGCAGCATATAGCTGGATTATATTTCTTAATCCATTCCGCCAATCTGTATCTTTTAGTTGGTAAATTCAGTCTGTTGACATTCAAAGTTATTACTGAAAAGGCATTTCTTGAATGCACCATTTTACCTTTTTAATTTTATTTGTTAGATTTATATATTCTTTTCATCCTTTAAGTTACCTTTACTGGTACTTTTCAATTCTGTGCCCTCCTCCAGACTTCTCTCTTCAGTCTTTTTTTTTTCTTCTTCAACTGGCAGAACTCCCTTTAGTATTTCTTGTAGGGCTGGTTTCTTGTTGACAAATTCTTTCAGGATTTGTCTGTGAAAATTGTAATCTCTCCTCAGTTTTGAAGGACAATTTGGCTGAGTACAGAATTCTTAGCTGGAAGTCTTTCTCTTTAATATCCTAAAAACCACTGCTTTCTCACCTGCACGGCGCCAATCTTATGTGGTTTCCCTTGTATGTAGCAGATTGTTTTGCTCTTGCTGCTTTTAGGATTTTCTGCTTCTTATTCAACATTTGACAGACTGATTAGTATGTGTCTTGGGGAAGGACTATTTGGATTCTATTTGAAGTTCGTTGAGCTTCTTTGACTTGTATATTTATTTCCTTATGGGAAGTTTTCCCCCATTATAACCTCAACTACTCTTCCTAACCCTTTACTCCTCTCTTCTCCTTCGGGAACACCAATGATTCTTATATTTGTGTGCTTTGTTTCATCTATCATTTCCCTGAGATCCAATTCAAAATTTTCCATCTTTCTTGCATTTGCTGTTTTGAGTGTTTGAAATCAGTTATCTTGACTTCTATATTGCTTATTCTTCTGTCTCTTCAAATCTGCTGTTGTGTCCCTCTAGTATGTTTTCTATTTGGCCAACAGAGTCTTTAATCTCTGTGATATCTGCTCTTTTTCTAGTTATTCTTTTAAATTACTTTTTATGGTCTTCTGTGTTCTTGATCTTCTTTATGTCATCAGCCGTCCCACTTATTCTATTAAATAGAGTTATATGTGCACCTTTGATTAGTTGTTCTAATGTCTGTATCTTCTCTGGTGTTTTAATTTGCTCATTAGGTTAGGCTATATCTGTCTGCATTTTGATATGCTTAGTGATCTGTTGTTTTCATTGCATGTAAATATCTTGATTGATTTACTTTGGGGGTTGATTTCCTTCAGTAGTCCAAAGCTTGTGTTTGCAGGGTGGATGTGTAGCAGGATGCAGGGTACAGGGCAGGGTATAACAGTGCAGTGATGCATTGCAGCACAGGTATAGGTGCAGGTTGGGGATATTACCCTGGTCCTTGTGAACGTGGGTGCCCAGCAGCCAAGAAGGATGTAGCTGTGCAGGTGCACAGGTCTGAGGGGCAGAACCCTGGTGTGCACTGTTCTAGGGTGTGGAGCCCTTTGTGTGCATGCACAGAGCTATGGCAGCAGGTCAGTATTATACCTGCAGGGGTTCCTAGTCCCCTTCTCCCCATCTGTGTACTCCTGTGGGCTCTGGGCTTCTGTGTTAGGATCCCATTTTCTGCTTCTCAGTTTCTCAGCTTTTGCAAACAGGGCTGTCCTATGTAGTGCAGAAGACTCTCCTAGGTCAGTTGCACTCTTGAATCCTACTTCTAGCAAGTTTTCCAAATGTCATCAGGAAATAGTCCACTTTGAAAAGCAATCATTGGAATGTGTGCAATATGTTATTGAGGGCAGCAAAGAGGATTCTGCTCATAAGTGGGAAACTAGAAGAACCTGGCAAATCCAGAATGGCCAGGTTGGATTGGGGTGAGAAAATATTATTAACTGTTATCATAATAATTTCCATTTGACATACCACAGCATCGCAGCATTATAGAACTGGGTGGAATCATTATAATCTACTGTAAAAGGCCACAGGAATCCTATAAAAGTCAAGTTGTTACTATTTTATTGTAAATCCAGAGAATTTCTCCAGATTGTGCATTCCAGGCCCTTTTTAGCATTCTTTTTTTTTTTTTTTCACGTTTCCTGGATTCTCTCCTGGTGGCTTACATCTAGGTGCTTCCTCTCCATGAGGGATTGATAGATGGTTCAGACAGCATTCTCTAGCCAGTGTGCCTCATCCAGGATCCTGGACCCAAGTTTGTCTGAAAGAAACTTTATAATGCAATCATTTACTTTTGTAGATGAGGAAACCAAGGCCCAGAAAGTTTTAAGTTACTTCTGGAACACAAGGACTTGTGATTTCCAAAGAAGGAAGCAAATAGGTATATGAAGAAATATTGAATTTCAACATGGATCACTAATTCAAAATCCAGTCATTAAATTCATTTTAGACAGGTATTCTAATGAGAAGAGTGCATTTGAACCCATATGTTTTGAATACTTAAGACATTCTGTCTTGATTCAATTTAACAGAAATTGCACAGGAATATTGTTTTTGTTTTCTGGCTGACAATGCATATAATGGGTTGGCTTAAACAACAAGAATTTGCTTGCTCATGGTCTTGAGGCTAGAAGCCCAAATCAAGGAAGGCATTAAAGCAATGCTTTCTTCCCTAAGACTGCAGCATTCCGGGGCTGGCTGTCAGCCATCTGGTCTTGGTATTTTGTCACATGGCAATCCTCATAGTGGCCTCTCCCAGCCTTTCTTCTCCTGTATTAGTTTATTAATGCTGCTGGAAAACAATTACCAAAAATGAAATGGCTTTAAAAATGGTTATTTAATAAGTTACAAGTTCACAGTTCTAGTACCAAGAAAATGCCCCAACTAAGGCACCACCAAGAGGCTATCTTCACTCAGGAAAGGCTGATGCTATCTGGAACACCTCTGTCAGCTGGGACAGCATGTGGCTGGCATCTGCTTGCCCTTTGCTCCTGGGCTCCACTGCTTTTAGCCTCTGTTCCCTATGGGGTTCCTCACTTGGTGTCTGTGAGCCTTCACTTAGCTTCTCTGGGACACAACTCTGGGTTATGGCCTGCTTAGCATCTCATGGGAAGCCACATGGTGATGTATGCTGGGCCCTGCATCTCCAAATATCTGGATCTTGTGTTGGCTCTGTCATCTCTGAAGCTACTGTCCTCTAAGTATCTTCATCTGTGTCAGCTCTGAGCTCTCTGCAAATGTTTCCTCTTTTAAAGGACTCCTGTAAACTAATCATGACCTATCTGGAACAGGTGGAATCACATCTCCATCTAATCAAAAGATCACCACAATTGGGTGCATCTCCTTGGAGATAATCTAATCAAGTTTCCACCCTGCAATAGTGAAGCAGGATAAAAAGAAATGGCTGCCACCACAAGACTGGATCAGGATTAAAACATGACTTTTCAGGGAGTATATAATAGTTTCAAATCAGCACACTGCTCTTCTAGTTTTCATTGACGTTCATCTTTTTTGCCCCCCATGGCTTTCTATTTTTCTGAATTTTGCTTTGCTTATAAAGGACCCAGTGATAGGATTAAACCTCATCCTGATTGAACTGGACTACACTTTAACTGGAGAAAAGTTATCAAAGGATCATATGTATAATGGGTTCACATTCACAGGAATGAATTAAGTTTAAGAGCATATTTTTTGGTGTACATACCTCCAAGCCACCAGAAACACCTATTTAGAATTTTTTTTGTCTTTGTTAAATATCTGAAAGTCTTTGATCTATCCTCTTGAAAATAAAGATATAGCGTAGGTTTACATAGATATTAAGGATGAATATGTTAATTCACATTTGTCTGAACTTTCTAATATGTACTAACTGCTGATGTACTGATATATTTGATTAACTATCAGTTAACAATAGTATCACTGTTGCAGTTAACAATAGTATTATTTGCCTCAGAAAATCTCTATGACATATTTGTAATTTAACTAAGATTTTAACTTAAAAAAGATAGAATTTCTGTGAACCTTTGGACCTGTGCTAAATAGCAAAGATGTAATTGGCATGTTTAATTTAGGGTCTCCACTTTGCTTAAGGTTTTTATGTGGTTGAACTTTCTAAATTTATCACTAATTCACTCAGTACTGTAATAACTAATTTATTAAGTAATAACACATATTGTGAAAAAATCTTAGTATATACTGTACCTTCCATGTATTTTTTTCAGTATCATAAACACCTCCTAAATCTAATATTTGTCTGATTAATTCCAGTGGTGGTTGTGCTCCATACATGTCTGATGCTGGCATATTCAGATCATCAATAAATATTACAATCTTAAGGAAGACAAATATTTAAAACATTAATTATTGTTTTCTTTTTTTATGACTTAAGAACATTATTTATACCCTGCTGTAAAAACAAAATTATATTTAATAGCTTGTCTATTTTTCTATTAAAAACAACAGCATATCCAGTTTTGAAGATATAATTTTTAGAAAATAATAAACTTTCAAAATAGCAGAAACTCTACTCACCCTCTAAAGAGCTACAATAATTATATCTAATAAAAGTTAGAAATGTATTTGATTTGGATGAAGTAATCTAATTGTGGCTATTACAAAGGATGATTATCACCATGATTATCATTGGTGAGGATGTATTTATTGGTTATCTTTCTCTTGGGAAAAATGAAATTATCTAAAATTGAGAGTGTTGATGGGCAGTGGACTTTCGACATTATATATGATGCCTAATGAACAGAGGTGGCAGAACAGAAGTAGATTGGCAAATGATAGTATATACATATGATTGAATACCTTGCTGCTATAAAAAGGAATGAAGTTTTGAGGCATGTAAATATTGTAAATGAACCTGTGAGACACTGGGTGAGGCAAAATAAGCCAGAAACAAAAGAACAAGTATTGCATGGTCTCCTTTAGAAAATGCTTGTAAGAAAACAGGGGCCTAGATTGTAAGCTCTTATAGCAGTCACATTTAGTCTGGAGTGGTAGTTACTTTTTCTGGATTTTGAGAGATTCTTTTATATATGTACAACCTGGTACTTAGAGATAGGAACGAAGCCGATCAGGTAGGGATTAAGGTAATTCAGAACACAGGGGTAAGGAAGACATCGTCTATATTTTAGAACCGTACATACTCTTTCACACCAAAGGAAGAAGGGTTTATTTTGTCCAGAAACTAAATTTTCTGCAGCACATAATTGAACTGAACCTGTCTGGATAATTCATTTAAACAATCAAAACAAAGCGAGCCCAGAATAAGAATGAGGTCCTTTAATCTTGTATGGCTTAATGTAATGCCTGGATACATTCTAGAATATATTAATTAGATAATCAAAAAGTATTGGCAAAGTCCCTTGAGGGATGCGAGAAAAAATACGGAACTAGTAAACTTGACCACTGGGGAAACTGCTGATACTGTGTCAAACATTAGGGACACCCAAATCAATAGGTCAAACCCTTAGTCTTGAGGCTTGTTCTTCTGAAGCTTATCTATGTAGCAGAGAAGCTCAGCCTATACATATGTCTAAGAGTTACTTCTGTTGCTCAAATGTGGCTGCACTCTGTCTAAACCCAACTCTGCAAGTGAAATCATTGCCCTTCCTTCCTATGTGGGGCATGACAGGGTGAAAGTCTCCCTGGCGGTGTGGGAGATGACCCTCAGGGATGAATCTGGCCCTGGCACCATGGGATTAACAATGCTATCCTGTCCAAAATGAGGAAAAGAAGTGTAACAAACCAGGTATCAGTGGCTGGGAGAGTTCAAATAGAGTTGAAAGGCTACTCTGGAGGTTACTCTCATGCAAGCTTCAGTTAGACATTGCTACCTATCATAACTTGCCAAACCGCAACCAAAACCATTCCTGCCAATCCTAAAGAACACCTAAGGCAATATATAAGATTCGACAAAGGTTCCATGCCTAGGGGAAGTTTCCAGAAACGTACAACCTCCAGATGGGTCTCTGAACCAGATAAATCTTGAAACCTAAAGGGGCCAGCCTTTTAAGAACATCAACTAGTTCCATTCCCCATCTCATATTATTGACAGCCCCTTCCAATATGAAAAAGTTAGAACGGCAATAATCCAAATACCCCTAAAGAGTGGGAGAAAGAACAAAGGTGATGGTGGAGTTTTACAGAGAAGGTAAGGTTTAACATGAGTATGAATGCTGAATCATTATATTGGTATTTTTTTTAGTCTCCAGTATCTTAGAGAAGCTAGAACTAAAAACCTAAAATTTTGGAATTGTAACCCATGCCAAACTCTGAAATCTGTTCTACAACTAATTGTTGTGCTGTGCTTTGAAATTTATCGCTTTTTTATATATATGTTATTTTTCAAAAAAAAAAGCTGATTGTGATGATAAGAATTATTTATTCCTTCTAGCATCCTGTATTCTGGAGCAGCTAGAAGGAAAAAATCTGAGATGATGATATGGTAGCCCATGACAAACTCTGAGATCTGTCCTGTAACTACTTGTTGAAGAGTGCTTTGAAAAATACTGCTTTTTCCTTTCTTTGCTTTGTATATATGTTATATTATACGATAATTTTTTTTAAAGTTAGAAATGTATTTGATTTGGATGAAGTAATCTAATTGTGGCTATTACAAAGGATGATTATCATTCAACATTCACTTAAGTGCCTGCTAGGAGCAAGGCACTGTTTCAGATAACATTTAGATTTTTACTTAATATGTTCCTTGGTTTAGGAATCAGATATCATCTGGAACTAGACTTCAAAAATTCTGTTACAAATGCTATAATCATAAGCAACCAGCAGAAAACTCAGACACATTTCCAATTTTTAAATTTATGTTACTTTCCACCTTTGATTATGTTCTTCATTGAAGCACACTAATTGGAATTGTACTCATGTTTGTAAAACAAGTAATCAGTTAAAGATGAGAATAGCCATTGCATTATCTACTTGGTAACTGTCAATATTACTTTTTAGTAAGGCATCAATTTCCCTTCTTTTATATCATAAACTGGATGAATACAGTCAAAACTGATTTGACTGAAATAGCTCTTGCCTGAATTTTCTATTTGTGCAATTGTTACCCAATTATCATCTTTTTCGAAACCCCTAAAGATCCCACGTAATTTTCTTATTAGTGAATCCTGCAAATTTCTTGAGCCAGAGTTTGTTTTATGGTACTGGATTGGAGTCATGACTGTAAATTTCAATTATGACCTAGAATTTGTTGGTTCAACAAATGGACAGTTAATAATGCACTAGGTAGACAGAGGTTCACAGCAAATAATATCAACACCATTTCAAGGAAAGCAGGAGTTGTCTGAGTTATAGCAAAGCTATTCTCTTGATGTTTTACCCCAAGCTCATGTGTATCAAAAGTTTCTCATGCACACAAGTTTCACAAACCATGTTCATAGCAAGAAAATGTAGTTAGAATATGCAGTAACAAAGTGATTGGCATCTAATCCATTTTCCAGTCTTCACATATGCTCGTGTTTTATTCAGATTCCAGTAGTTTCTATTGGCCTTAGTAATTCGGAATCGGCACAATTCATTATACTGGAAATTCTGAATTCTATTGATTTGAAAGTCAAAATTATTATGTGCATTTCCCAGGAATGTCCAGGAGTGCATAAAACCTTAGATTTTTTTCTATTTACTAGTATTAAAATTAATCAACAAATCTCTTGAATTAGTATAGGCAGATTAGTCAACAGGTACGAAAATGTTTTACCCTGTTGTTTTTCGGCGCTCCAAGAGTGCTCTTACTTCTTCTTACTAACTTCTTAAGAATCATCTCCTTGGTTTTGGCTGCTGTTATACTGGTACTAAAATGTATTGTAGAGACTGTAATTCCTTTATTATTATATTTAGGTGAACTTTCATCAGTTCTAACTTCTGGCATTTTAGTAGTCTTATCTATGAGGTCAAGTATGGAAAGAAAAACAAACTTAGCCAAATTTGAGAACTCCTACATTATCATAACACTATTATTGTACAACAGTACTGTTTCTTAAAGCATTAAAGAGTAGAAGAGACATTAAAGAAGCCTTTAGTTACTTCTAGACTTAGTCTGTGGCTCTGTTGATAAGCCAGGGTATCAGATTTCTGGTGAGCAGATATAATACTCCTCTACCAAAACCATTCTACTACTATAGAACCACTTGAGAGTGTATTGGCTAGTTTTAGGACTTAAATACCACTTAATTTTACAAATATTTAAATTCTTTGAATATTTCACCAATATACGTTCTACAGTTCCCTGACAAATTAAAATTTTCATTCTGAATTTCTGATGGTATGACGTGACACACATATGGTTGAGACAAGAAGATTTTGCAACTGTTTGCACTGCCAAACATACCTGAACTTCCAGCCACTGTCTTATGAGTTTCAGAAATCAAGATACTGATATTCTGTTTCAGGCTATTGGAATAAAATATTTTAAGAATTCAGAGTTAGCTAATTTACCATAGTAGTTTATAAACAAAAAATAAGGAAAGTAGCACATGTGATTGATTTTACTTATATCTCCTTTAAGAAAATAAGTATTTTTTTTCTGTTCACACGTTTATCGTTAATACTCATGCTACCATTAGAACTTATTTCCAAATTTAACAAAACACAGGCTTACTCTAAAAAACAACTCAAATTCCTGGGATGCCAGGCTATTGGATATTCTCTACAGAGAGTACTCATTACATCCCTTATTCCTGTATAAAACGCATTTTGTCTATGACTCTCTCAGCAAAAGCTCATTTACCTTTATTTTGGATTTCTTTTTCCAGTATTTATTTTTCTATTTGTTTGATTGAAAATAGTTATCTTTCTATGTTGTTAAAATCAGCTTCAGTTTAAATGTTGAGCATACAACCAGACTTATTTTTCAGACTCCATTATTTATGATTATATAATAATTTAGAAAAAGAATGAACACTATTACATTAAGTGTCTCAAAAATTAATTCTCTGATTTTTTAAGCCTTATTTTAAGTGTGGGAGGAATCTATTTTTAAATCATTAGTATAAGATACAGATGATGGTAGCTTTGGAAAGGTGGCAGCATTGGAAAAAATAAAAGTAAACGGAATCTAGATAGGACAGACCCAAGAAATAGAAGATTGAATTTGGGGCAGGGGAAAATGGGGCACAGGAATTGGGAAGAGTCAGATGGGCTATTGGAGATGGACTGATGAGAGGAATGGGGGGGAGGGAATTCAAAGATAATTCTAAGGTTCCAGGCTTGATTAACTGGGTCTCATTTATTAATATGAGAAATGCTGGAGGAAGAACAGGTTTGGAAGAGAAACAAAGAAGTATATTTTGGCTATGTTAAGGTTGAGATATTTAGGAAATATCCAAATTATGTATGTGACACAGGCATTTATATATATATATGAGTCTGATGCATAGAAGGAAGGTATGATATGAGCCTCTCCACAATTCCTTCTTTCATTCAAGTATAACAATAGCAGTCTTCTCTCATAGTTTAACAGGATTAAAATTTAATTTGACAATCTGCACTTTCTTATTTGCTCAATTTGGATTTCTTTTTCATCATTATTTTTTTCTTTAGTAAGAGGTAGATGGAATTACAGAAACAAAATTCTTTATAAACAATATTTTTATATATGATAAGAAAGAAATATATTTCTAGTGCAACACAATTAACTGTGTGCAAAATTTTATTTTTATGCTAATTTGCATTTTTCCAGGAAGGAAAGTAATTTAACATGTACTTTATTTTATGCATAAAATTTGAGGTTTTAAATTCACTTGTATTTAAAGTAAATGTAAGAATTTTAAAGAATAATCTCATTGTTAATATGAAACAAAGATTTTCTCCTTAACTTCTTTTCTGATTAATTCTTCATTTTTACACAGCAAGTCTGCTTTTTTTTTTATAAAGAAAGGGGGTGGGCAAATTTACATATTAAAGCAAAAACATTTTTTACCCGACAAATCAAATTTAGAGTTTAATATATACAACCTGGATTTTTTAATTTCATTATACAGTAGGACTTGTCCTAAAATTGATCCATATTTTACATCAAATGCTCCTGGTCCCTCTAACTTTTCAAGCACTTGGTTAATGGCAGTGGTTTTCCCAACACCAGACTCTCCTAAGGGGGGGAAAATATTAGATTAGATTTCTATAGAAGAAAGCAAACAGATTTCAATATATTAAAATGAAACAATGGCATTTACCTTTATTTGAAAATTACATGAAAAGCATATTTTTGCCTTTCCCTCTTTTAAGCGATATTTTAAGAATGGTTACAACAGAGAGTTAATATGAACCCCCTCAAATGTGATTTATTTACATTTCTTACAAAAAGATATATTAGGAGTTAACTGTTGTTTTATCTCATATTTATTTACAGCTATCAGATCTTTTTTGCTTTTAGCACAGAAGAAATATTACATGAAATGAAACTCCCTGAACATTTTTGCCAACACAATGTTAGGGAACAATTTGACGATAAACTTCTTATTGCAGCCAGAGCAGGGACTCCTGGCTACAATTCACCAAAATAGTTAAGTAAAAAAAGAATTCCCCTAGACCAAATTGGAGGCAAGATATGGGTTTTCGGAGACTTACACCTTCATTGTGCCTGAATTCTTTAATTACGTAACCTGGGAAGTGAGTGAGACTAATGTTTTGGTCAAAGGCAATACAATTTAAAGAACTGGAAAACATCATCAATCAGTTGAAATAAATATTGAGAAACAGTAAAGAGTTTGTCATGTGCCCTTCAACATCCCTCCTTTCTTGGAGCCACACCAAATTCCATTATATAAATGTATCACAATTCACCATTGAATTTCTGAGCCATTGTATCCTTTGGCTCCTTCCATCTATTGGGCATCATGGATAATGTCCAAATAAACAAACCATGTCTTATCTTCATTTGGTTGTACAATCAGCAGCACACTCAATTTTAGACAATTTTCATTGGTCCATAATGACAATGAACTGGCAAACATAATGTTATCAACTATAGAATCAAGACTACCCCATATCTCTTACTACACCCCACCCCCCAGTTAGTTGCCCCTGGTAGTGCTGTGGTACTGTTGATGTACGTCATCCTGTTAACCACTGGCCATAGCATACAGTTTTAGTTTTCCCCTATATCCCTCTACCATTGACCCTTTGTCCACTATTTCACTCAGCACTACATCCTCAAGCTCATTTATCTTGTCATGTGCTTCAGGATGTCATTTCATCTTACTGCTGCATAATATTCCATCATACGTACATACCACATTTTGTTTACCCACTCTTCTGTTGATGGGCACTTGGATTGTTTCCATCTCTTGGCAATTGTGAATTTTGGTAATGGAAAGATTTTAACATTGAGCTTAGGAATTATGTATATAAATTTAATTAAACCAATGTTACTGTCAGTGGCCCTCTGTGGACTTCAGCCCACAGGTTTTAGAAGCCATACATATACTGACCCAATGGTTCTACTTCTGGAATTTGTCCTGAAGATAATGAAAAGATGAAAAAGATTGATAATGTCCTGTATGGGCAAGTGTGTGGAAAATGGGCATTCATATACTGTTGGTACGATTATAAATTGATAAAGTCTTTGTGGAAGGCAGTTTTGTTGTATCAATCAAAAATAATAAAATGAGACACTCAGATTCAGAAATTCTGCTTTGGAAAGTTTGAAGAAATTGTAGCCCCCAGAAAATTTTGTACAAAGGCCTGCAAAAATACATATTGAAAGATGCTTACTACAGAACTGTGTATTTTATAAAAAATGACAATCTCTAACACTAGTGTGCTGGGGTTTTCATTTATTTCAACACTATTTAATCTTTTTAATAAATTAGGTATTGCTATCGCCATACCATGGGGATAAGAGGCTGAGAAAAGTTAAGTAGTGTATCTCAGGACACACAGTTAATAAATGGCAAAACTAGAATTTAAACCAAGAAGTGTTTGTATGAATTCAAAGCCTATTATTTTTCCCTCACACTTTTAGATTACTAAAGGAGAGAAAATTAGAAAAAAACTTCACATGCTGTTGCTACATTTTATGATAAGGGTTTTATTTTGTTGATTAACTGTTCTTTTCAAATAGGGAAGACCAACCCTTCAAAAATTTATTTCTCATAGTTTTCTATATTGAAGAACAGAAAACTAATTAATCATTTAAACATATTCACTTGGTTTTCAGTCTTACTTCTGCTATTCAAATGAGGAACTTCAAAGTAACAACTATGGCAGTGTGATGGTGGCTCAGTGGCAGAATTCTTGCCTGCCGTGCCGGAGACCTGGGTTTGATTCCTGCTGCCTGGCCATGCAAAAAAAAAAAGTAATAACTAGCTAAGCTTGTAACTTTGCTTCCTGAAAATTTGAAACCATAAAATTCCTGTCAAAGTTACAGGAATTTCTTGTAATTAAAATAAGGAGAGAAAAAAAATGGAAGCTAGGCAGGGGTGGGGAGGGGGTAGGGACTTGTACCTAAGTTTGAAATGTACCATTAAATAGAATCTGCTTGAGTCATTAAAACTTTATAGGGCCTTTTTTTTTTTTTCATTTATAAAATAAGGTGGTTAGACATCCAAGGTCCCAATAAAGATGGCAGAGGAAACACTTCTGGACTTTTTACCCCACAGAAATTTAAAATAGCCAGCAAGAACTGGCAGAAACATCTTTCTCAAAGCTCAAAAAAACAGTTAAAGGATTTCAGAACAGGGTGCGCCTGAATCAAGAAAAAGGTTGCTTATGTTTTAAAACTTCAACTTCTGTGTGAGACCAAAGGGACAGAGGTTCATTTGATGCAAAATTTATATTTTGGATAGTGCATTTCCTAATTTAATTTGTACAGTCAGTTTAGTTAATACCATAAGTACATGGAATTTTGAATACAGCATGAGATTTTGTTGGTTTGTCCGGGGTAGTGTGATACCCTGATAAATCCTAGAGAGATTTAGACAGTGAATAAAGAAGTAGTTGTAAAATCCCCTTGGGGAAATGAGGAAAAAGGGGGCAATATTCAACTTCCCCATCTGGAGAATTTCTGATATTCTCACAAGCAGTGGGGACAACCAATCAATAGGCTGAGCCCTTGATCTTCGAGGCTGTCCCTATGAAAGTTATTTCTGCAAAGGACAGACTAAGCATACTTAAAATTAGGCCTAAGACACACCCCAGAGAACCTCTTTTGTTGCTCAGATGTAGCCTCTCTCTCTCTCTCTCAGCTGACCTGGTGACTAAACTCACTGCCCTCCCTCCTCTACAGGGGACATGACTCCCAGGGATGTAAACATCTCGGCACAGTGGAACAGAAATCCCGGGATAAGACAGGACCTGGCATCAAGGGATTGAGAAAACCTTCTTGATCAAAAGAGGGAAGAGAGAAGTGAGACAAAATAATGTATCAGTTGCTGAGATATTCCAAACAGAGTCAAGAGGTTATCCTGGAGGTTATTCTTATGCATTATAAAGATACTCCCTTTTTAGTTATGGTGCCTTGGAGTGGCTGGAGGGAATTATCTGAAACTGTTGCACTGTGTTCCTGTAGCCCTGTTTCTTGAAGATGACTGTATAATGATATGGTTTTTACAACGTGGCTGTGGGATTTTGAAAACCTTGTGTCTGATGCTCCTCTTAGTGAGGGTATGGACAGATGAGTAAAAAAATATGGATGAAAAATTAAACAAATACTGGGGTGGAGGAGACTACTTAAAAGCAGTAGGATCTTGTGGTGCCCTGGGCTGGCTCTTCCTCAACCACTCACTGGCTCAGTGCAGATCTGGCCTGTGCTCTAAGTCTAAACCCCAGGTCTCGGTTCCAGAGGAAGCAGAGTAACCCTTATGTACATTCTGGGATCATGCATATATGGCTCAATCTGTCTGGTGGTGGTTTGAGGGACTCACTGTCCTAGAATTTACCCTGTGAGGAAAAGAGGGCTCACAGAGTTGTCCTACAGAATGCTGTTGGAGAGTAGTCAAGTGGATGGCTGGGACAAGAGATTACTGACTTTAGGACATAAAGTGCAATGCCTGGGACCGTGATGAAACTGTTTCTCAGGAAAAGGACATCTGCACCCATGTAGATGGGGGAATTCCTAGGGCCACAAATACATGCCAAAGTCAAGACACATGTGCAGAAAAGGATCAGGGAGGCCCCTAAGCTTTGGCTTGGAGCTATTCTCTAAGTTCATTGCATAAATAAGATCTGAAGGAAAGTACTCATACAGGTCAATCTGTAAAGACTGGGAAAGATGTTTTCTTTTTTCCTTCTTTCATTTTTTCTGTGTCAGCTCAAGGAATTCAAGGAAAGTTCTGTCATAACAGTAGAAGGAAAAAACCTTAAAGAACAGATGCCTCAGAGTCTAAATTCCAGCAATAATACATTACAGTATCAAAGTGTACAGGTTTCAACAAAAGTTTACAAAACAAACAAAGAAACAGGAAGTCATGGCCCAGGCAAAAAAGATCAAAGCCTTAGAAACTACCAGTGAGGAGGATCAGACCTGAGACATTACAGACAAAGACTTTGTTCTTAAATATACTCAAAGAGCTAAAAGAAAATATGGAAAAGAGTTCAATGAACCTAGGAAAATGATATTTGAACACAAAGAGAATATTTTAGAAGCATGGAAATTATAAAAGGAATCAGATAGACCTGTAGTTCACAGTAGTAGAAATTAAAAATTCCCTAGAGGGGTTTGTGCTGGTTTCAAAGGATGTATGTACCCTAAAAAAGCTATGTTTTAATCAAAATCCCATTTTGTAAAGGCAGAATAATCCCTATCCAATACTGCATGTTTGAATCTGTAATTAGATCATCTCCCTGGAGATATAACTCAATCAAGAGTGGTTGTCAAACTGGATTAGGTGGAGACATGTCTCCACCCATTTGGGTGGGTCTTGATTAGTTTACTGGAATCCTTTATAGGATTTATAGGAAACATTTTGGAGAATGCAGGAGATTCAGAGACAGCAGAGAATGACATAGCCACAAGAAGCAAAGAGCCCACCAGCCAGTGATCTTTGGAGATGAAGAAGGAAAATGCCTCCGGGGGAGCTTCATGAAACAGGAAACCAGGAGAGAAGCTAGAAGATGACCCTTGCTTGCCATGTGCCTTTCCAGATGAGAGAGAAACCCTGACTGTATTTGCCATGTGCCTTCTTACTTGAAAGAGAAACCCTGAACTTCATTGGCCTTCTTGAACCAAGGTATCTTTCCCTAGATGCTTTAGATTGGACATTTCTATAGACTTGCTTTAATTGATAAATTTTCTAGGCCTTAGAACTGTAAACTAGCAATGTATTAAATTCCCCCTTTTAAAAGCCATTCTGTTTCTGGTATATTGCATTCCGGCAGCTAGCAAACTAGAACAGGGTTCAATAGCAGATTGGAGATAGAAGGAGAAAGAATCAGAGAACTTGAAGATAAGATCATTGAAATCATTACAGTCTGAGGAGGAGAAAGAGGAAAGAATGAAGAAAAGAGAACATGAGGAACATGTGGGACACCATCAGGCATACCAATATATATATGCATTGTGGGAGTCCCAGCAGGAGGAGAAAGAGGGTTGGGGGCAAAGAAATAATGGCAGAAAACTTCCCAAATATAACAAAAGACATAAATATATACATCTGAGATGTCCAATGAACTCCAAACAAGATAAATCCAATAAACTCACACTGTGCCTTGTTATAATTAAACTATTGAATGTCAAAGAGAGAAGCAATGTATTAGATACAAGGGAACCTCGATAAGATTAGGTACTGATTTCTCATCAGAAACCACAAAGGAAGGAAGACATGGGGTAAAATATTTAAAGTACTGTAAGCAAAAAATTGTCAATGAAAAATTCCATATCTGGCAAAACTGATTTTCAAAAATGAGGAAGGGATTAAGACATTCTCAGACAAACAAAAGCAGAGGGAGTTCATCACCACTACAACAGCTTTATAAGAAATGCTAACAGGATTTCTGCAGATTGAAAGGAAAAGGCATTAGACATTAGACTAATGAGGAAGCAAAGATCTCTGGTAAAGATAATAGCATGGGTAAATATAAAAGTTAGTACTACCACATTTTTTATTTGTAACTCTACTTTTTATTTCCTACATTATCTAAAAGGAAAATGCACAAAATGTAATGATTAATCAGGGTTTTGGACCCATAATATATAAATATGTAATTTGTGACAAAAACTACATAAAGATGGAAGGACAGAGGGTTATAGGAATATAGTTTATGTATGTTATTGAAGTTAAGTTGATATCAAGGTAAATGGGATTAGCATTTAGGATGTTAAATTTAAGCCCCATACAAAGATACTATTAGAGAATTTGCAAACTCATAGAGACAGAAAATAGAATATAGGGTAACAGGGGTGAGGGGAAGGGACAATGGAGAATTAATGAAAAATGAGTATAGGGTTTCTGTTTGGGGTGAAGGCAAGATTCTAGTAATGGATGGTGGTGAGTGTACTGCAACTTTGTGAATGTGATTGTGCTTAGGAGGAGCTGGGACGGGAAGATTTATGTTGCATATATATTTCTACAATTAAGAAAAGAAAGATTAAGTAGATAGTGACAATTAAATGCAATACTTGATACTGGATGGGATCTAAAAATGGAGGAGAACAGGCTGAAAAAAGACATTATGGGGACCCAAGAAAAAGTTTGAATTTAGAATGTAAGCTTTATAACAATGTCAAATTTCTTAAATTTGATAACTGAATTTAACGTGATTACATAAGTGAGCATCCTTGTTCATAGGAAATGTACATGGAAGCATTATATGTTCAAGGATTATGATGTGTACAGCCAGCTCTTAACTGTTCAGAAAAAAATAGACAGATAAATAGACAGAGAGACAGATAGATATTTTGATAGACAGATAGATGACTGATAAAATGAAATGGCAAAGATGGGAAAATGTTGAAATTAGTGGGTTTGGATATCTGGGGTGTGGGAGTCTGTTGTAGCTCTCTATTCAGGGTTTGTATTATTTTTACAATTGTTCTGTATGATTGAAATTATTTCAAAATAAAAGGTCAAAAAATGTGGTGGTTAGACTAAATAATCTCTAAGTCTTCACCTAGCTCTGAAATTCTTCTGTTAACTATTATAATACCTGTGAGAAGTACAGGGCAGGAATTCTTTAAAAGAAGGCTTATTAGAAAAGAAAGGCACGTTGTATCTCTGGTGGCAGTATGATTAATGTACTCTCCACATTCTGTTATCTTCAACAGGTTGTCACTGGATCCTTGAGGATCAGACAGTAATGAAGTTCCTGAGTTAAAATGTAAAAAAGGTTTCAAATGACTTATAAATAAATAGTAACCTAATCTTTTAGGTATTCAATATTTATGAAACAATTTATATATATATACATATATGTAGGCCAAAACTGTTGCAAGTACCTGGGGGTGGGGGGTCTCTGATGATCTTAGACCTTGTTCCTCTCACCCATACTTTCATCTGGTGAGCTCACTGCACATGTAGAATTAGAAACCAAATTGAAACTCCCTCACTTTCCTGCTACCAAACTTATTAATCTGCCCTTATACGCAATCATCTCTTCCTCCTCCCCAGTTATAAGAATGAAAGAAGGAATTCTGCTAAGGGCTTCTGCAATTCTTTTTTAAGAACCCCACTTTCTTGGTAAACTTTCTCCCCCATTGTCATCAGTATCTTCCTTTCTATTGGGATCTTCTATCATACAAACATATATGTGCTACTATCTCTAATATTTTCATTGGGTTGAACCATGTGAGTGACATTTTTGTTAGTAAAAATTAGTCAAATATAAATAATTTTAAATAAAATAAAATACACAGCCACAAACCCACATGCATACACACAGGAAAACCAAGTCCAACTTGAGCCCAAAGCTTTCTACTACTGTCCCAATTGTTTCCTTCCTTCACATTCAAAACTCTCAAAAGAGTTAAATGCAACATAGGTGCTACTTCCTCATCTGTAATTCGCTGTTTATTTAAATAAAAATTCATTGAATAGCCACCCATTTCCCATATTTTGTATACAGTCATATAGTTTTTGAATATGTTTGCCTTTTGTAATATGACTTAGCTTACTGTCAATTTTATGTACTTGAATGTATCTAAGCTTTCATTTTGGCTTCTAGGTTTTCTATTTCATTTAGAAATATCTCCCCCATTCAAAGATTACTTAAAAATTCTCAGTTTCCCCTTTTATGGCTTATTAAAAAAATTCTTTTCCTATTTTATTCACCTGTTAGTTGGCTGAACTAATGTCATTAGCTGAGGAATATATTCTCAGAGATTTGAAATGCCACCTTTGTTATCTGCTAAATTACTGATGTGTTTGTGTCTGTTGCTGGACATTCTTTTGTTTCATATATTTGTCTGTTTATTATTACATTTGGTTGAGCTACTCTGTCTTCATTATTTCCTGACTATTCCTGTTTACTTTTTCTATATGAAATTTGGGAACATCTTCTTTACTCCTTATCCCACCCTCAAAGCAAAAGCCTATTGGTATTTTCATTGGAATTATCTTTTACTTTATAGGTTAATTTAGGGAGGACTATTATCTTTATGATGTTGGTAATTCTTATGCAAGACCATGGCATGCTTTTATATTTTTATGTCTCAGAAATGTATTCAAGTTTTCTTCATATGAATTTTGCATATAAGTTTAATTCCTAGTATTTCATTTTTCTTTTTTCTGTTTTTTTGGTTTCTGTTATTGCAACTGAAGTCTCATTTATCATTTTCCAACATATCACGGGTTATAGTTTTTCCAAATGTTTAGTGAGCAGTAACAATAGTCACCATCAATCAAATCTGCAATATTTGCATCTTCAGTGCCCAACCACTTGACTTTTAAGACAATGTCAGGTACTTCAGGATTTTTTATGTCATTGCCTCATTTCTAGTTACTAAAATCTTTATTAATCAGGATACAAGTTTGCCTGATACAACAAAGATACAAATATAACAATGGCTTTTTAAAAGGTAGAATTTTATTCCTCTCATGTAATAATCCAGAGTTTATATCTCAGTTTCACAGTGTTAGGAACCCAGGCTTCATTATGTTTTTTTCTGTCATCCTCTACATGCACCTTCCATCTCTAGGTTTTACACGGCTGTTTTAGGTCCCCACCACCACATCTGCAAACCAGGAGCAAGAAGGAACAAAGACAAATAGAAGGGCCTATGTTTATTTCTTTTCTTTTTTTTTTTTTTTTTTAAATGTGCCATACTTTATTTTATTTATTTATTTTTTTACATGGGCAGGCACCGGGAATCAAACCCGGGTCCTCAGGCTTGGCAGGCAAGCATTCTTACCTGCTGAGCCATCGTGGCCCTATTTCTTTTCTTTTTATTGTATGATCTGAAAGTTGCACAAATCACTTCTGTTCACATTACATTATCTGGAACCTAATCACAGGGCCAAAACAAGAAAAGCTAGAAAACCAAGGATTTAGCTGGATGACCTAGTGTCTAGATGAATCTTCTATTGGGAGACAAACAGGAAAGAATGAAGATTGGGGTGACAAACAGCAATCTGTGCCACACAGGGTATTTACATGAGAGGTATATGGGAAGAAGAGTGAGAGTCAGCTGACTATAATACTGCAAAATCAATTCTTACATTACTATTAATATCCAATTTTTCCATCAATTTAATTTATATTCATTAAGATCTTATTTTCCCACCTTGCTCTTGAAGAAGGAACCATTTACCATAAGCTTCCCTATATCCCCACACAAAGAACAGAGTATTTACGTGAGAACATTACTACTCTAGAGTAAATAAATGCTTTAATGAATGTTGGGTGTGCTTCAAAACGTATCCCCTGATAACAACTGATTACGATTATTCTTTTTAAATAGAAAGGTTATAGGGTAAAACCCTACTTAATCATAAAAGGTGATTTTTAAAGCATGTCTAGGATGCCCAAAGAATCTCAAATTTTTTGCTTACCATGGAAAAATGTACTGTGATATTTAGATTCCTGTTATTAGGTTTGGGTTTGAAAGTTTAGTGGGGTTGTAGTTTCTTCTAAGCCCTTTGCTTGAAATTAGCATAAATTTTCACCAGAGGAAGTAATGTCTTAGACTTTGAGAAAACACTTGGTTTTCCAAGGGAGTGATAAACCAAGATGTTGTGTTAAATGCTATGTTCAGCAATATTTTTTCTATATAGTGGTAAAAAGCTAAGGATGAGAATGCTGTAATATTAGCACTAACATATGAATTATGCAGTTCAGGAATTTTGTATAAATATGAAATGTACTGTGATTGCTATTATACATTAGCCTTGTTATTTCCCACTAAAACAAATCTAGTTAGAACTTTCCAAATGCTTCAAGATTCTGGCATTTTTGGTTGTTTCCTAATGAAAACTTATACTCTTGATCTTCTTTGATGAAAGAAAACTGAACTCAAAGCAATTCAGTTTGCATTTATCAAATCTCTTATGTTTGCCAGAACTCTACAAGAAGCTTTATCATTAAGTTCTTGCCTCACACTTCTACAGAATAAAAGCAATTTAGCACACACAGATATTTGTCAAACTATGATTATTCTATTCTAATTATCTGGGTCCTTTATAACCAAGTCTAAATTTTTACATAAATTTACATATTTTATGAGGTGCTCTCTTTTTTCTCCCTTCAACAATCATAGCTAATAAAAAAATTTCCATTTACACATTATACATCTGACTCAATCAAATACAGTTCAAGTTTCTCAGAAAGCAATATTTGAAGGTTATTTTTAAAGGCATTTTGGAAACATAGATCTAAACTGGTTCCTAAACAAACTTGAAATACATCAGACCTCACAGTGGCTGACATAACCACTTTTTTAAATAGAGTATCGACAAGGAGGTCAGAGAAGTTAGAGTACGATTCTTTATATTCTTACCTCTTTGAAGTAATGTTTGAACACTGGGAACTAATTGTGACCAAGGTATGAATTCACATTGCTGTATATCCACAAAATATCCAAAAATAGAACGTTCACCAGTAGGTAGGTGGAAGTCTGAATATGAAAATAATAAAACAATAAATCTAAGTAAGAAAGATGTTCATTTATCAATAATTTCAATAACCATATGATCTTGATTGTTGAATGAGTACTAATAAACATTTACCAAAGGTATATCTAAATATAAAAATTGGGTCTATCTTTTAAAAAGTATTTAATTGTATAAATAAATTTTATTAATTTTCCCTCCATTTGATATCTAGAAAGTATGGTGAATCATGATCTAATATCCTGGAAACTTTACCCAGAAGTTCAACTTATTACCTGTGTCTGGATGCTATACAGGCATGGCCTGCTTGTTTAAATCCTTTTGTAGACTTGAAGAAAACTTTCAAGCAAAAAGATGTAGGTACTAGCAGTTAGAATTATGCTGATTTGCATTGAAGAGTTAGGACGCAAGAAATGTGAGTGGGGCATATGTATACAAATATTTCAACCCCCTGAATTCATTTTGCTTTTGTACAATTGATATTCATTTATGTGTTTCTACATATTTACTCTTTCTGGTGATCTTTTCCTTTCCCACATTTCTATGTTACTCCATGGGATCATTTTCCTTGTGTCTGAAGAAGAGACTTCAGAATTTCTTTTAGTATGGGTCTGCTTTTAAATAATTCTCTTTGCTTTTGGAGCAACTAGACATCTTGATTTCATTTTCCTTTTTGATGGATATGTTCACTAGATATAAAATCCTAGGTTGGCAGTTGTTTTCTTCCAGTATTTAGATTGTCATTTCATAAATTTTAGCTTTCACAGTTTCTAATGAGAGGTAATCTGTAAGGCTTAATATTTTTCCTTTGAAGCTTTAAGATTTCCTTTGAAGATTTAAGATTTTCTCTTTGTCTTTGCTTTTTCAGCAGTTTTCCTATAATATACTAAAAAGTGTTTTCCCTTGTACTTATCTTACTGGAAGATTCCTAGGGCTTCTTGAATCTGTAAACTATATAGGTTATAAGTTTTTAAAAGCTATCAGCCATTATCTCTTCAAATATTATTTGTTCCTTCTTTATTTCTTCTCCCCATTTGAAACTTCAATTACATGTATATTAAATCTTTTCATTATGTCCTTATGTTCTTTTTTTTCTTAATTTGTGTGTTTCCCAAACAAAAATATATAAAATGCAGGATTTCCATACACCAACCCACTACCATCACTTTCATTGGTATGGAACATTTGTTACAATTGATATAATTTGTTACAATTGGTGAAAGATTATTAAAATAGTACTTTCATCCATAGTTTACCTTAGGTATATTTCCCCACATACCACCCTATTATTTATACCTTGTATTAATGTGAGACATTTGTTATAACCCATGCAAGAACATTCTTATACTTGTGTTATTTACTATAGTCCATCACATATAATAGGGTTCATGGTGTGATACAGTCCTGTTTCATCTTTTAATTTTTACTCTGTAACATATGCAACCTAAAGTTTCCCCTTTTAACCACCTTCACCTCTATAATTCATGCTGTTAAAATACTCACAATAGTGTGCTATCACCACCACCATCCATTTCTAAACATTTACAATCAATCCAAAGAGAAATTCTGTACAAATAAAGCATTAACTCCACATTCTACAAATCCAGATGATCCCCTGGAATACTATAATCTAGATTCCAACTCCATGAATTTTCATATTATAATAAGTTCATATCAGTAAGACCATACAATATGAGTTCTTTTATGTCTGGCTTTTTTCACTCAACATAGTGTCCTCAAGGTTGACACTATGTTGTCCTCAACCTTGTCCACAAGGCCATGTTGTGGCCTGATTCAGTATTTCATTCCTCCTTACTGCTGAATAATATTCCATTGTATCTACATACTACATTTTGTTTATCCATTCATCTGTTGATGGACCCTTGGACTGTTTCCATCTTTTGACTACTGTGAATAATATCATTAACAACATCAGTGTGCAAATGTCTGCTCACATCCCTGCTTTCAGTTCTTCTGGGTATATACTGAGCAGCAGGATTGCAGGATTGTAAGGCAACTCTATACTGACTTTCTGAGGAACTGCCAAACCATCCTCCACAGTGGCTGTACCATTTTACATTCCTGCCAGAAGGGAATAAGTATTCCTATTTTTTCATATTCTTTCCAAGACTTGCAGCTTCCTGTTTGTTCAACAGTGGCCATTATAGTAAGTGTGAAATATCTCATTGTGGTTTTGATCTTCATTTCCCTAACAGCTAGTGAAGATGAACATTTTTTCATGTGCTTTTTAGCCATTAGTATATTCTCTTATTCAAGTCTTTTGTCCACTTTTTAATTGGGCTGTCTTTTTGTTGTTGAGCTGTAGGATTTCTTTATATATTCTAGATATCAAACCCTTATCAGGTATGTGGTTTCTAAATATTTTCTACCATTGAGTCAGCTGCCTTTTCAACCTTTTTACAAAGTCCTTTGAAGCACAGAAGTATTCAATTTTGAGGACATTCCATATATCTATTTTTTCCTTTTGGTCCTTGTGCTTTCAATGTAAGTTCTACGAAACTATCACCTATCACTAGATCTTGAAGATGTTTCCCCATATTTTCTTCTAGGAATTTTATGGTCCCTATATTTTTTTCTAGGAATTTTATGGTAGTGGCCTTTATATTTAAGTCTTTAATGCATTTTGAGTTAATTTGTGTATAAGGTGTGAGATAGGGGCCCTCTTTCATTCTTTTACATATGGATATCCAGTTCTCACAGCACCATTTATTAAAGAGACTGTTCTGGCCCAGCTGAGTGGATTTGGGAGTCTTGTCAAAAATTTATTGGCCATAGATATAAAGTTCTACTTCTGAACTCTCAATTCAATTCCATTGATCAGTATGTCTGTCTTTAAGCCAGTACCATGTTGTTTTGACCATTATAGCTTTATAGTATGCTTTAAGACAGGAAGTATGAATTGTCCCACTTCGCTTTTCTTTTTCAAAATGTTTTTGGCTATATGAGGTCCCTTAATCTTCCAAATGCATTTGATAATTGGCTTTTCAATTTCTGCAAAGTAGGCTGTTGGAATTTTGATTGATATCAAACTGTAGACCCATGTGGGTAGAACTGATTTCTTAACATTTGGCCTTCCTATCCATGAACATGGAATGTGCTCCCATTTATTTAGGTCTTCTTTGATCTCTTAATGTTTTGTAGTTTTCTGTGCTTAGTTCCTTTAAATCCTCGGTTAAATCTATTCCTTGATATTTAATTATTTTAGTTGCTATTGTCAATGGATATTTTTTCTCCTTGGATAGCTCATTATTAGAAACACTACCTTTTTATTCAATGCTGATCTAGTATCCCTCCACTTTGCTGAACTCATTTATTAGCTCCAGCAGCTTTGTCACAGTTTTTTTTTTTTTTTTTTTACTTTCTAAATACAGGATCATGTTGTCTGTAAATAGTGAGAGTGTTACTTCTTCCTTTCCAATATGGATGCCTTTTATTTCTTTTTCTTGCATAATTGCTCTAACACAATGTTGAATAACAGTGGTGACAGTGGGTATCCTTGTCTCATTCCTTATCTTAGAGGAAAGACTATCAATCTTTAACCATTGAGGAAGATGTTAGCTGTAGGTTTTTCATACATGCCCTTTATCATGCTGAGGAAGTTTCCTTTGATTCCTATCTTTAGAAGAGTTTTTATCAAGAAAGGATGCTGGATTTTATCAAACGCCTTTCTGCATCAATGAAGATGATTATGAGTTTTTTTCCCCTTCATTTTCTCAACATTGGTGCATTACATTAATTGATTTTCTTTTGTTGAACCACCCTTGCCAATGTAGGTTAAAACTCACTTGATCATGGTGTATAAGTCTTTTAATTTGCTGTTGGATTTAATTTACAAGAATTTTGTGAGGATTTTTGCATTTATAGTCATAAGAGAAATTGGTCTGCAACTTTCTGCTCTCACAGAAAATTTTCTCTATCTGGTTTTGGTATTAGATTGATGCTGGTGTCATAGAGTGAACCAAAGAAAGAGACAGAAGTCAGGTAGGAAACTTCCATCCCAGACCAGCTGGTCCTTTCCCCTCCCCCTCACTTGGTTTCAAATAAACAGATCTCAAGTCTACAGCCAAACTTTATACCTTAATGAATTAGAGAAAGAAGAGTAAACTATATCCAAAGCCAGCAGACAGAAGGAAACAATAAAGATTAGAGACAGAGGAAGTATACAGTAGGACAACAAAGAGAATCAGTGAAGCCAAACTTTTTTTTGAAAAGTTTAATAATATTGACAAACTTTTGGGTACACTAGCTAAAAAGAAAAGAGAGATGACACAAATAAAATAAAAAATGAGAGTGGGGACATTATCATAGAACTTATAGAAATTAAAAAGGATTATAAGAGAATGCAATCCTCTTGTATAAACAATCATATTTCAACAAGATGGTCTAGATGAAATGGACAAATTTCTAGATATACATAAATTATCATCTTGAACAGACTCAAAATAAAATAGATTTCAACATACTTATGACAAGTAATAAAATTGACTTGATAATGAAAAACCTCCCAACAAAGAAAAAACCCAGTACCCAATAGCTTCAATGGTGAATTCTACCATTCAAAGAGAAATAAATACCAATCCTTCTTTAACTCTTTAAAAAAATATATAGAAGAGAGGGGCAACTTCCTAACACAAATGCCAAAGTATCCTCCCAAAACTAAATTATAGACAATGTTCCTTATGAATAGACACACAAAAATCCTCAATAAAATACTAGCAAATCAAATATAACAGCATATTAAAAGAATTATATACCACATTCTAGTGAAATTTATTCCAAGAATTCAAGGGTGGTTTAATAGAAAATCAAGGCAATAATACACCACATTTAAAATACAAGGGGAAAAATCCATATGACTATGACAATAGATACAGAAAAAGCATTTGACAATATTTATCATCCTTTCATGATAAAAATTTGTGGCAAACTAAGAATAGAAGGCAATTCCTTGACATGATAAAGGTCATTGATGAAAAACCCACAGCTAACATTATACTCAACGGTGAAAGACTGAAAGCTTTCCCTTCAAGATCAAGAACAAGACAAGGATGCCAACTTTCAACACTGCTTTAAAACATTGTACTGGAAATTAAATCCAGAGCAATTAGCAAAGGAAAACAAACAAAAGACATCCATACTGGAAAGAAGTAAAACTATCTTTATTTGCATGTGACATGATTCAATATATGGAAAATCCCATATATTCCATAAAAATCTATTACAACTAATAAAGGAATTCTTCAAAGTTGCAGGGTATAAGATCAACATGTAAAAATCATTTTACATTTCTACATACCAACAATGAACAAGTTTAAAATGAAATTAAGAAAACAATTCCAATAACAACAGCATTCAAAAGAATAAAATACCTTGGAATATATTTAACCAAGGAGGTGAAAAATGTGTACACTGAAAACAATGAAACATTGTTGAATGTAATTAAAGAAGAGCTAAACAAATAGAAAGACATTCCATGTACATGGATTGTAATACTTAAGATGGCAAGAAAACATGAAAGCAATTACAGATTCAATGCAATCCCTATCATAATTCTTTTTTTTTTTTTTTGCAGAAATGGAAAACTTGATCTTCAAATTTATATGGAACTTTAAGTGACCTAAAATACCTCAAATAATATTGGTAATAAAATAATGAATTTGGAGGACCCACATTTCCTGACTTCAAAATTTACTACAAAGCAACAATAATCAAATAGTCTAGTACAGGCATAAGGATAGACATATAGACCAATGCAATGGAACTGAGAGTCTAGAAGTAAGCCCACATATCTCCAGCCAATTAATTTTTGATAAGGGTTCCAAGACCATTCAATCAGGAAAGAATAGTTTCTTTAACAAACGATGCTTAACAAGCAGATAGCCACATGCAAAAAAACGAAGTTGGCCCCCTACCTATTCTATATATGAATACTAATTTAAAATGTATCACATATGCACATATGGGAGATAGAACTATAAAACTAGCTGGAAGAAAACAAAAGCGTAAATTTTCATAACCTCAGATATGGCAATAGATTTTTTAATTTGACAACAAAAACATGAGCAATGAAATAAAAAAGATAAATTGAATTTCACCCCAAAATAAAATCTTTTGTGCATTGAAAGGCATTATCAAGAATGTGAAAAGACTACAGAAAGGGAGTGAATGTTTGCAAACCAGGTGTCTGATAAGGGTTGAATTTCCCGAATAGAAAGAACACTTATAACTTAAAAAAAGAGACAACCCAATTTAAAAATGGGCAAAGAACTTGAAAAGACATCTCTACAAAGAAAATATACAAATGGCCAACAAGCACATGGATTTCAGTTATTAATTAAATGCAGATGAAAGCCACAATGAGATTCCACTTCACATCCACTAGGATGACTTTAATTAAAAAAAAAAGTATTGATTGAAGATGTGGATAACTAGGAATTCTTGTACATTGCTTATAGGAATTTAAAATTGTGCAGCTACTGTGAAATATGGTTTTATGGTTCTCCCAAAAATGAAACATGCCATATGACAGGAATTCCACTGTCCAAGAGAAATAAAAACATATGTCTGCACAGAAACTTGTACATTCATATTCATAGTAGCCAAAAAGTTGAAACAATCCAAATGTCCATTAACAGAAAAATGAATGAACAAATAGGATATATTTTATCATTGTATATCACTACAATGGGATATTATTTAACTACAACTTTAAGGAACCTCAAAAACATTATGTTAAGTCAAAGAAGCCAGGTACAAAGTTCACAAATTTTATTATTTCTTTTACGTGATATCCAAAATAGGCAAATCTATGTAACAGAAAGCAGGTTACCAGAGATTAAGATTGAGGAGTGAGGTGATTTCTTATTGGTATGGGGTATTTTGGGGGGTAATAAAAGAGTTTTGAAACTAGGGAAATGTAGTGTTTGTACAATACTGTGAATTGTACAATTTAAAATTGTTAATTGATATGTGAATTTCACTTTCATGTTTTTTAAAGAATTCAATGGTCCCCAACCAAAATCATTCCTGTCAATCCTAAAGAACACCTAGGGCTCTGAGATTCTACAAAGGTTCCACATACTATGATTACTTTCCAGAAATCTACAATCTACAGATAGGTTCCTAGCCAGATAAGTGCTGAAACCCAGAGGGGTGAGCCTCTCCAGAATATCAACTAGTTTCATCCCATACCCCGTATTATTGACAGCTCTTTTGAACATGAAAAATTTAGAATGGGCATAGTCCACATATCCCTGAAGACCAGGAGAAAGATCAAAGGAGAAGGTGAAGTTATAGCAGAGAAGATGGGACTAACAAATGAGTATCACTGCTGAATCATTATATTGATAATTTTTTAGTCTCCACTGTCTTGGAGCAAAATGAAAAACCTAAACTGTGGAACTGTAACCTATAACAAACTCTGAAATCTGTTCTACAAATAATTCTGGTGTGCTTTGAAATTTATTGCTTTTTTGTACATCTGTTACTTTTCATGGTAAGAAATAGACATACTCCAAGACATTTACTAATCAGAATGTCAGAGGTCAAAGAGAAAGAGAGAAATCTTGAAAGCAGCAAGAGAAAAGCAATCCATCACATACAAGGGAAGCCCAATAAGACTATGTGCAGATCTCTCAGCAGAAACCATGGAGGCAAGAAGACAGTGGGATGATATATTTAAATTACTAAAAGAGAAAAACTGCCAACCACGAATTCTATACCCAGCAAAATTGTCCTTCAAAAATGAGGGAGAAATTAAAACATTTTCAGACAAAAAAATCACTGAGAGAATTTGTGACCAAGAGACCAGCTCTGCAAGAAATACTAAAGGGAGCGCTAGAGACAGATACGAAGACAGAAGACAGAGGTGTGGAGAAGAGTGTAGAAAGGAAGACTATCAGTAAAGGTAAAAAGAAGGAAAATTAGATGACATATAAAACCCAGAAGGTAAAATAGTAGAAGAATGTACTACCCATGCAGTAATAGCACTGAATGTTAATAGATTAAACTCTCCAATTAAAAGACATAGTCTGGCAGAATGGATTAAAAAACAGGGCCCATCTATATGCTGTCTCTATGTAAAGGACATGAGGGCAAGGACACAAATGACATTTACACACCAATGTTTATAGCAGCATTATTTACAATTACCAAGAGATGGAAGCAGCCAAAATGTCCATCAACAGACGATTGGCTAAACAAACTTAACTTCTCCAAGTTGAATTCTTGATATTCTCACAAGCAGTGTGGGCAACCAAAGCTATAGGCTGAGCCCCCAGTCTTGGGGTTTGCTCATATGAAACTTAACCCCACAGGGGATAGGTCAAGCCTACTTAAAATTAGGCCTAAGAGTCACCCCCAAGAGAACCTCTTTTGTTGCTCAGATGTGGCCTCTCTCTCCAGCCAACACAGCAAGCAAACTCACCACCCTCCCCCTGTCTACATGGGACATGACTCCCACAGGTGTGGACCTTCCTGGCAACGTGGGACAGAAATCCCAGAATGAGCTGAGACCCAGCATCAAGGGACTAAGAAAACCTTCTCGACCAAAAAAGGGAAGAGTGAAATGAGACAAAGTGTCAATGGCTGAGAGATTCCAAACAGAGTCGAGAGGTTATCCTGGAGGTTATTTTTATGCATTAAGTAAATATCACCTTGTTGTTCAAGATGTAGTGGAGAGGCTGGAGGGAACTGCCTGAAAATGTAAAGCTGTATTCCAGTAGCCATGTTTCTTGATGATGATTGTATAATGATATAGCTTTCACAAGGTGACTGTGTGATTGTGAAAACCTTGTGTCTGATGCTCCTTTTATCTACCTTGTCAACAGATGAGTAGAACATATGGACTAAAAATAAATAATAGAGGGAACAAATGTCAAAATAAATTTAGTTTGAAATGTTAGTGATCAATGAAAGGGAGGGGTAAGGGGTATGGTATGTAAAAATTTTTTTTTCTGTTTTTGTTTTATTTTTCTGTTGTCTTTTTATTACTTTTTCTGAATTGATGCAAATGTTCTGGGAAATGATCATGATGATGAATATGCAACTATGTGATGATATTGTGAACTGCTGAGTGTATGTGTTGGGAATGTTTATTTTTCTTTCCTGTAATTTTTTTTAATCAATAAAAAATTTTTAAAAAACACAAAAAAACTTTGAGACTCGACTACAGGTGACCCTGGAATCAACCTCAAAATCCCTGCCTTCTCTGCAATGTCAACTTATCTCACTAGCCCAGGTGACCCTTCAAATCCGATGGGCCTTGGACCTGCTGACAGCCGAAAGAGGAGGGACGTGCATATTCCTCCAGGAAGAATGTTGCTATTACATCAATGAGTCGGGTCTGGTGGAACAAAATACTCAAACCCTGAACAAACTGAAAGAAGATCTCTACCATAGAAAACAGGGAACCAACTCCGCCCTGAGCTGGTTTTCTTCCCCCCTTGCAACATGGCTCCTGCTGCTACTAGGACCAGTTATTCTGTCTTTTCTTTCTCCTAGCTCCCTATATCCTCAACTTCCTTCAAGGATGCATGAAGGAACAGTCACGGATAGCAATCAACCAAATGCTCCTGCATCATTACCACCACCCACCCTCCTCTCCAGATTCCTATAACCAACCTGCCCCTCTCCTGACTATAACAATTTCAGCCTATAACCCCACGCCGCCCCAATACAGCAGGAAATAGCCAGAAAGATCTCGGTGCCCTATTATCACAAAATGGCTGGAATGTTAGGTCGGGAGAACAGGGAAGGTCACTGTGCCACCCCTTCTGGACGTCACCTGACCCCCTTGCTTAAAAACCACCCACATCAAGACCCCGGCATGGACTCACCACCCCCTGCCTTGGGTTCTGTGAGCTCTGCCCGGGAGCACAGGAATAAACCTCCTCACTCTAAGGTTTCTTTGTCTGCCTTTTCTCTCTTTTGCCTCCTAAACCTTTCAAGCTGCATCAGTTTACTGACCTGCTTTACCAAGTTCTCTGATTGTAATTATTCTTGTATTTCACACCTTCCCACTGAGTTTACTAGTTATTTTAGTTTGCTAAAGCTGATGAAAATGCAATTTACCAGAAGTGGGCTGGCTTTTAACAGTGGGGCTTTATTAGTTTACAAGCTTATGGATCTGAGGATAAAAAACTTCCAAATCAAGGCATCATCAGCCAATCCAGCAATTCTAGATTTCTCTGTCATATAGTAAGGCACATAGTGCATATGGTGGTTCTTCTCTCCCAGGTTTCTTTCATTGCTCTCAGATTCTGGTTCCTCTGTCTGTATCTTTTTCTCTCAGCTTCTGTATGTTTCTCTCTGTATTTCACCCTTTTACAAAGGACTCCAATAAGAGGATTAAGGCCCACCAGGGCATGACTCAACATAAATTTGGTCCTTTTTCCAGTTTTATTTTGTTTGGCTTCACATCCATATTTTAAAATGGATGATGCTCTTTTATTTGTCTCTTTGAGAACCCTAAATGTATTTATGTTAAAATAGTAATTTCATCTGGAAAAATTAGTATGACCATGGATGATTTGGTTAGTATACTTTTTCTTTCAAAAAACTTTTTATTATGTAAAGTTTCATATAAACTAAAAATAGAGAAATTAGTATGAGGAACTCTCATGTACCCATCATCCATTTTCAACAATTTTCATGGCTGGTCTTTTTCCTCTATATTACACCCATCTGACTGACCCTTCTCATTATTATTATTTTAAATGCTTTTTATTGTGAAATATAAAATATAAAGAAAAGAGAGTATACAATACTTTTCAAATTTTACGTCAAGAAATAGTTACAGATTCCCGGTGCCTGCCCATGTAAAAAAAAAAAAAAAAAGTTACAGAACAGATTTCAGAGTTTTTTATGGGTTACCATTCCACTATTTCAGATTTTTCCTTCTAGCCCTCCAAAACACTGGCGACTAGAAGAAATGTCAATATAGTGATTCAGCAGTCATACTCATTTTTTAAATCCCATTTTCTCTATCTCCTCCTTCTCCTTTTCTTTAATGAAAAATCACAGTGTTTATTATGATTTTGGATTTATCCTTTGAAGAAAGCAGCAACAGAATACAACTCTAAGAACAAATAACAAAATTTTTGCCAGATCATGATGTCTTGGACATGATTTGAAATGTAAAAGGGCAGTATTTAATTACCTGATTGTAGCACAATAATGTAAGTACACTGAATGAAGCTGAATGTGAGAATGATAGAGGGAGAAGGCCTGGGGGCACACATGAAACCAGAAGGAAAGATACACAATAAAGACTAAGGTGGTATAATGTAGGAATGCCTAGAGTTTACAATGATGGTGATTAAGTATACAAATTTAAAAATATTTTTTGCATGAGGAAGAAAAAAGGAGCGTCAGTATTGCAGGGTGTTGAAAATAAATGGTCATTTGTATTTAAAACTTCAACTTCTGTGTGAGACTAAAGGAAGAGTCTCTTTCCCTTCCAAATAAATTTGATAACTAGCTTTTCAAAGTCTTCAAAGTAAGTTGTTGGAATTTTGATTGGTACTGCACTGAATCTGTACGGCAATTTGGGTAGAATTGATACCTCAATGACATTCTACCTTCCTATCTATGAGCATGGAAGGTCTTTACATCTATCTAGGCCACTTTTTAATTCTTTTAGCAATGTGTTGTAGTTTTCCATGTACAAGTCCTTGACATCATTGGTTAGGCTTTTACCTAGATACCTGGTTCTTTTGATCACTATTTTGAATGGAATTTTTTCCCTAAATTGTCTCCTCAGATTTGTCACTACTTGTGTATAGAAACATTATTGATTTTTGTACAATAATATTGTATCCTGCCACTTTGCTAAATTTTTTTATCAGCTCAAGCAGCTTTGTTTTAGATTTCTTAGGATTTTTCTAAGTATAGGATCATATCATCAAATACCAAAAGTTTTACTTCTTCCTTTCCTATTTAGATGTCTTTTGTTTCTTTTTCCTGCCTAATCACTCCAGTTAGGAATTCCAGTACAATGTTGAGTAATAGTAGTGACAATGGGCATCCTTGTCTCATTCCTGATCTTAGGAGGAATGTTTTCAATGTCTCACCATTAAGCTTAATGCTGTCCTTGCATTTTTCACATATTTCCTTTATGATTTTGAGGAAGTTTCCTTCAATTCCTACCATTTGAAGTGTTTCTATCAGGAAAGGATCTGGGATTTTATCGAATACTTTTTCAGCATCAATTGGGACGATCATGTGATGTTTCTCCCTTTTGATTTGTTAATGTGCTATATTATGTTGATTGGTTTTATTGTGTTGACTGACACTTGCACTCCTGTATAAAACCCACTTGGGACTTGCCTGCCATGCCAGAGACCCAGGTTCTATTCCCAGTGCCTGCCCATGCAAAAAAAAAAAAAAAAAAAAAAAAACCCACTTGGTGGTATGACTCCACACATTCAAGGTGAGTCTTGATTAATTTACTGGAGTACTTTAAAAGAGGAAACATTTTAGAGGAAGCTCAGATGCTATAAGTGCTGACAAAGAGATGCAGATACATGCAGACACAGATCTCTGGAAATGCAGAAGAGCTTGGAGAACAGTCATTTCAAAGCTGACAGGGATGCAGACATTTGGAGCTGCTTGGAGCACTGACAGATGTAGTCCAGGTACTAAGGACTCACAGAAATAGCCAGAACCAGAAAAGAAGGAATCTTCAGCCCTGGGAATCTCAGCTAAGCTAAGAGATGAAACCCGAGTTTCATCTTAGCAGCTAAGTCAGTACCCACAGATACTCAGCGATGAAGCCACTGGATCAGAAGCTGCAAGCAAAGGAACCAGAAATAAGCACCAACAGATAATAACCACATGCCTTCCCAAGTGACAGACATCAGCCTTTCTTCTTTAGTTCAAGGTATCATTTTCAAATGCTTTAGTTTGGACATATTTATGGCTTCAGAACAGTAGACATGTAACTTAATAAGTTCCCCTTCTAAGCCACTCCATCTCTGGTATATTGTATTCCAGAAGCTTTATCAAACCAAAACATACGTTCATTTGGGAGACTGGACTGTAGTTTTCCTTTCTTCTAGACTCGTCATCCAGTTTTGGTATTAGAGTGACGTCTGCTTCATAACATGAGTTAGGTAGTGTTCTTTGTTTGTCAATATTTTGGAAGAGTTTGAGCAGGTTTGGTTTTAGTTATTTTTGAAATGTTTGATAAAATTCTCTGTGAATCTGTCTGGTCCTGGTCTTTTGTTAGTGGGAAGAATTCTGATGAATGATTGAATCTCTTTACTTGAAATGTATTTTTTGTGATCTTCTATTTCTTGAGTCATTATAGGTAGTTCATATGTTTCTAGAAATTTGTCCATTTCATCTAGGTTGTCTAATTTGATGGCATACAGTTGTTCATAGTATGCTTTTATGCTTTTTATAATTTCTTCAGGATCCATGGTAACATCTTCCCTCTCACCTCTGATTTTGTGTTCTCCCTCTTTTTTCTTTGTCAGTATAGATAGGGGACCATCAAGTTTATGGATTTTCTCAAAGAACCAACTTTTGGTTTTGCTGATTCTATTGTTTTTTGTTGTTGTCATTGTTGTTATTCTCCAGTTCATTTATTTCATATTTCTCTTCATCTATTTGCTTTGGGTTAGTTTGCTTTTCTTTCTATAATTTCTCCAGAGGAACAGTTAAGTCCTCAACTTTTGCTCATTGTGGCTTTTTAATACAGGCATTTAGAGCAATGAATTTCCTTCTTAGCACTGCCTTTGCCATGTCACATAAGTTCTGATATATTTTATTTTCATTATCATTCATCTCAAGATACTTACTAATTTTTCTACCAATTTCTTCTTTGACCTATTGATTATTTAAGAATGTGTTGTTTAATCTCCATATGTTTCTGAAAGCTCTGGTAATTTGGTGATTATTAATTTCCAGCTTCATTCCATCGTGGTCAGAAAAAGTGCTTTGGACACGTTCAATCTTATTAAATTTATAAAGACTTATTGTGTGTCCCAGCATATGATCTATTCTGGAGAATGTTCCACGTGCACTAGAGAAGAGTATATATCCTGCTGTTTTGGGGTGTAACAATCTACATATGTCTATTAGGCCTAATTCGTTAATCACATTCTCTGCCTGGTGTTTCTTTCTATAGTGGAGAATGGTGTATTGAAGTCTCCCACTATTATTGTTGAAACATCTATAGCTCTCTTCAGTTTTGCCAATGTTTGCCTCACATATTTCAGAGCTCCTTGATTGGGAGCATAAACATGTACGATTGTTATTTCCTCTGGGTGAACTGTCCTTTTTATTAATATGTATTATCCTCCTTCATGTCTTTTATCGTCCTGACATTTAAACTCTGTTTTATCTGATATTAGTATAGCTACTCTTGCTTTCTTTTGGTTACAGCTTGAAAGGGTATTTTTCTACCCTTTCATTTTCAATTTATTTGTGTCCTTGGGTCCAAGAGGCATCGCTAGTAAACAGCATATAGATGGATTATATTTTTAATCTATTTTGCCAGTCTGTATCCTTTAACTGGTGAGCTTATGTTAATGTTCAAAGTTATTATTCTAAAATCAGTTCTTGGATCTGTCATTTTATTTTTAGTTTTTATTTGTCGAATAAAATAAAAATATTTTATAAATATTTTTTTTTTTTGGATGGGCAGGCACCAGGAATTAAACCTGGGTCACTTGCTTGGCAGGCAAGAACTTTAACTGCTGAGCCACTGTGGCCTGCCCAGATCTATATATTCTTAATCCTCTCTTTTAATCCTTAAATTACACTTACTAGTACTCTTCAATTTGTGCTCTCCTTCAGATCTCCCTCTCCTTTTTTTTTTTCAGCTGACAGTACTCCCTTTATTATTCTTTGTAGGGTAGGCATCATGTTGACTAGTTCTCTCAGTCTTTGCTTTTCTTTGAAGATTTTAATCTCTCACTCAGTTTTGAAGGACAACTTGGCTAGATAAAGAATTCTTGGCTGGAAGCCTTTCACATTCATGATCTTACATAAAACATACCACTGCCCTCTCCTTCCATGGTACCTGTTGAGTAGTCCAAACTCAGTCTTATCTGTTTTCCCTTGTGTTCTAGTTTGCTAGCTGCCAGAATGCAATATACCAGAAAAAGAATGGCTTTTAAAAGGGGGAATTTAATAAGTTGCTAGTTTACAGTTCTAAGGCTGAGAAAATGTCCCAATTACAAGTCTATAGACATGTCCAATCAAAGGCATCCAGGGAAAGATACCTTGGTTCAAGAAGGCTGATGAAGTTCAGGGTTTCTCTCTCAAGTAAGAACGCCTATGGCAAACAAAGTCACAGTTTCTCTCTCTGCTGGAAGGGCACATGGTGAACACGGTATCATCTGCTCACTTTCTCTCCTGGCTTCTGGTTTCATGAAGCTCTCCGGGAGGCATTTATCTTCTTCATCTCCAAAGGTCACTGGCTCATGGACTCTCTGCTTCGTGGTGCTGCAGCATTCTCTGCTCTCTCTGAATCTCCTTCATTCTCCAAAATTCTCTTTTATAGAACTCCAGAAACTTATCAAGACCCACCCAAATGGGTGGAGACATGTCATCACCTAATCCAGTTTAACAACCACTCTTGATTAAATCACAGCTCCAGGGAGATGATCTGATTACAGTTTTAAACATACAGTATTGAATAGGGATTATTCTGCCTTTACGAAATGGGATTTAGATTAAAACATGGCTTTTCTAGGGGACATACATCCTTTCAAACCAGCACACCTTGTATGTAGTAGATTGCTTTTCTCATGCTACTTTCAAGACTTTCTGCTTCTCTTAAAATATCTGACAGTCTAGTCTTGGAGTAGGCCTATTTGGATTGTCCTATTTGGGGTTCATTGAGCCCCTTGATTTTCTAAGAGTTGGGAAGTTCTCCCCAATTATATCTTCAACTAATCTTCCCAGTCTTTTACTCTTCTCTTCTTCTGGGATACCAATGTTTCTTACATTTGTGCACCTTTTGTTTTCCTTCACTTCCCTAAGATTCAGTTTCATTTCTGCCATCTTTCTTGCAATTTGTTCTTTTGTGTGCTCTAGTTCAATGGTTCTGTCTTCAAGGTCACTTATCCTTCCTTCTGCTTTTTCAAATCTGGTATTGTGTGTCTCTAATATATTTCTAATTTGGTCTACTGTGTCTTTCAATTCTCTAAGATCTGTCATTTTTCTATTTAATCTTTTGAATTCTTCTTTATGCTCTTCTAGTGTCTTCCTGATATCCTTTATTCCTTTATAAATATGATTGAGTAGTTGTTCCATATTCTGCGTCCCTTCTGGTGTTTTGATTTTATTTGCCTGGACCATTTCTTCTTAGATCTTCAAATGCGTTATGATCTTCTGTTGTGTTTGGGACATTTGATATCTTAATATGGTTATATTGCAGGTTGATTCCCTTCACTCATCTAAAGTTTTATATTTATTTGGCTTTGCATTGAAGGCTTCCTTTTGCACTTGGTTTATCAGCAATTCCCTGCCAAACCAAGGACCGGACCTCATGTAGGGGATTGTTCTGGTTTGCTAGCTGCCAGAATGCATCACACCAGAAACGGATTGGCTTTTAATAAAAGGGAATTTATTTTGTTAGTTCTTCAAAGGAAAGGCAGCTAACTTTCCACTGAGGTTCTTTCTTACATGGAAGGCACAGGGTGGTCTCTGCTGGTCTTCTCTCCAGGCCCCTGGGTTCCAACAACTTTCCCTGGGGTGACTTCTTTCTGCATCTCCAAAGGCCTGGGCTGAGCTGCAAGTGCTGAGGTGAGGAATGCTGAGCTGCTTAGGCTGTGCTACTTTACAGTCTCTCATTTAAGCACCAGCCAGTTAAGTCAAACGTCACTCATTGCAGCAGGCATGCCTCCTAGCCAACTGCAGATGTAATTAGCAACAGATGAAGTTCATGTACCATTGGCTTTTGTCTGCAGCAACAAAACTACGTATGCTCACCTGGCCAAGTTGACAACTGAATCTAACTAACACAGGGATACAATTCTATTTGAGGGTTTATTAAAAACTAGGCTGGGCACATGGGTATTTCAGTGGCACAATGTCCGTTTGCAATGCGGGAGACCTGGGCTTGACCTCCCGTCCGTACACCCCCCCAAATAATGATTATAATAAAATAAAATTTTTTAAAAACATACTTCAGCAATAGTGGGCCCAAAAGTCAGAAGGAGACTCCCCAAGATATATTAGGAATGAATTCAGAATTGTGCCCACAGAAGGGAGAGAAAATTTAAAAATAAAATAAAGAAAAATAATTATAAAAATATAAATATACAAAATATATATAAATAAAAATAAAGAAGAATTCTAATACTAAAAATATAGAAATATATACACATATTTTAAAACCTAGGCACATAATGAGTTTGCTAGAATACACTTCTCTGACTGCTTCTTCCTAGCAGGTAATGTTCCTGAGGCACTTCCTCCCTTCAGGCTCACCAACTGTAGCAGATGGCTGAGAAGATGGTAAGCATGTTGGGGGGGGGTCTGCTCCCAGTGCATGGTGGCAGGACTGCTGGTCCCAGAACATGGGACAGGGGAGCTGATCACAGTGCCTGTGGAAGCAGCTGTTCCACAGTGCCTGCTGCCCAGTGAATCCACCATTCTTCATGGCTGCTGAGTCAGTTATTCGCGTCACCTTGCCAGGCAACAGCTCCTAACACCCAGGGAAGGCAGCTTTTCATAGTGGATGTTTAAGCATGCCTCTCGGCTCTCCATGGGTGCTGATGGCCATGGAACCACTTGGGGACGTTTCTTTAGCCAGCAGCTGGGGAGGCTAGAGCAGAGGAATGATCAATTTTCTTGGATCCACACTTTCCGATGCACCACTGCCTGCTCCTCGTGGGCTCATCAACAATCAGACCCACCCTTCTCTCCCCATCCTGATCCTCCCGCTTCTCTTCTCCCTGTGAAATACTGCAGATCCTCTTCAATCACTCACCTCCTGGAGTGTCTATTCCATCATTTTTACTCTGCCTCCTATCTTGTCCAATGGAGCAGGAGTAAATCTAGTCTACCCTACTCTGCCATCTTCTCATTATTACTCAGTATACTTTCTTAATATTACTTTTCTTCATGTGTTTTTAGAATTACTGTATTTAGGCTGATGCTAAGTAGTCTTTTTTAATCACTTTCTCATTTCTAGTCTGGTGGTTTTATAGTTGCTTCTACTGTCTCTTCTTCCCTTACTGAACTAGATTTTAGACTGTCATTTCAGAAGATAAAATAAAGTCTCTCATATCCACTGTTATACAATCCAACAGAATAAATAGCATAATAAAATAATGCCTTTAGGTTTCCAGAGAGAAAAATACAGAATTTAAGGTATTTCTGTCTAACAAATAAATCAAGGCAGTTTATTTGCCTTTAGAAAACAGAGACAACAAGTTAAATAATTAATTTCAACAACAAATTGGCATATAATGTTTTGAGATTAAAGGTTAATTTACATAGGAAATAACATAAAATCTTTGCCATCCAGATGTTATAAATGAAACTTTTAACAAATAACCTCATAAAGATAATTTAAAAATTATATCTGACAAACTGGTAGGATTTGTTCTTTGGATGAGGTTTCAACTCTCAACTATGACATCCTTATAATAAATATATTCATACTTAATATTCTGTATCTTTTGACATCTTCATAAACAATATTTTTATTTGTTCAAAGTTCCTTTAGTTAGTAACTGCTACTTAGGAAAGTTTAGTGTTTTAAAGCACTAGGATACATTCCATTTGTTAGAACTGATTCAAATAGCACAAATACTAAAGAAATCTAAGATAAAATAATTTAGCAAAATTTTGAAAAAAAGAAATATGAGTCTTTAATATTCTGCTTCTATACAATTTCTTGCCACATGGTAATATAGATGTAAGGTGGGTCAGTTTGATTAAGCTCATAGTTTCAATTTTTTATCTTTCTCCTTCTCCCTTGCTAGGCTCTCAACTTCTTGTAGCACCAAGGATTACATGGGAATTGAATTTTCTTTAGTTTCCTTTCATTGGAGTGGCAGTGTTCAGGGATACTTATTAACCCTCTTTTGCCCTTTATCTTCACATTTTAAAATCAATATGAATTCAACCATAAAAATTTTACAATTACTCTTGGAATGTTGGTATAATTATGAATAATGACTTTTTTTCAGAACTTACCTACTTGTGAATTATTTTCAAATAATTCATGAACAAGTCTGTCAAAATCATAGGTTACTTTTGCAAAAGAATTAGGTTCAAAGCAAAATAGTGTATCATCTTCATGTTCATCTTCACGTTTTAAAGTTCCTCCAAATGCCCATGTAAATGCAAATATGAAAAGCTTTTGAATCATTCTTATTAATTTATCAGGGTACTTCCCCAGATGCCATGTATTTTCAGCCCTGGGATAGATATTTATGGAAGAGTGAAGGTTAAAATTTTTAGAAAACAGTTCACTAATTTATTTCAGTATCATGCCAAAGTTGCATAATTAAAAAGTGTAACAGTTAAGTTTGATCTAAACATTATAGAGTTATTAATGTATAATTTTCCTTTGACTAAAAGTCATATAAATTATACACTGCTACTATTTTTTTAAAAGTACTACATGTTTAAGAGATTTGTAGTTGATCTTTATTTCACACATATGATTCGCTTTTATTTTAGGTCAATTTATTAGCTGAGCCAGTCCCTGTCTTTTGTGAGAGATCTAATAATTCTTTCTAATTATGGAGAAAGACAGTAGTAAACAGTCATTCACTGTGTACTCCTGTCAACCAAGTCCTAGGGCTTGATTTAGTTTATACTGGCTAAAGCCAGGCAGTGTGACTCTGGTGGTCTTTTCAGTCTGGATCAACCTTGGTCATTCCTGGTCCATAAAAATCTGAAATTACTCTAGCGATAGAACTGATAGTGATGGAACTGAACAAGACATTTAGGCTCAATTTCAAGATATCTTGAATAGTTCAGGATTTAGTATTATCATAAAATTATTTATAAATTACGAAAAACTTAAAATACATCATTTAGCTGAAATTAATAAGCAATCAATGCATAACGCATGTGCTGAATTTCACACGAAATTTCTAGCCTAGTATAATAGTTCATCGCGCAAATATCTGTTGCGTGCATACTATTTATCAGTTACTCTGAACAGAACAAACATGATCTCTTTTCCCCAGGACAAAAAAATTAATAAGTGCAAAGAATGAAAAGTCAATAACACCATGAAGAATAATGATGAGAGATAACTAACATGAATTGTAGGAATCAAGGGAGGCCTCTTTGAAGAAGCAACAGTTCAATTGAGACCCAAAGAATTCATGAAATTTGGCAAAAAATATAAGGAAATGTATTTGAGTAGAATAAATACATATGCCAAAACCAGGAAGTCATGGTTAGTTTGAGGAACTGGAAAAAAACAGCCAGTGTCACTGAAGTTAGACAGTTGTAGAAAGATTTCAGAAGAGTCTGGAGAGGTAGGCATGGTCTTTTTAAAGCTGTGCCAAGGTTTTCTGTTTCCCTTCCTAAGTGTAATGGGAAATCATTAAATGGCTATAAATAGAAAAAAGAAGCACTCTTAAGTTATGCTACGTTTTTAAAATATCAAACACCTGCATATATGTACATAGTAAACACGGTATTATTTATAATAGCAAAAATTGGGAACAATCTAAATGCTTATCAATGGTAAAATGATAAATTATGAATATTTATACAATGTAACACTAGACAGCAGAGAAAATGGATGAAGTACAGCTACATGCAGAATAGATTAATCATAGGGAAATAACATTGAGCAAAACTACAAGTCATGGAAGATCCTACAAAGGGATTCTATTTATTTATAGTTCAAAAAACATGCAAAGCTAAACAATACATTGTCTATGGATATATTAATAAACATGAAATTCAGGACTGCAGTTACCTCAGATGATGGGATGGCATTAGTAAGATCTAGGAGGGCATAGGGGACTTCAATGATTAAATAATGTGCTTTTTCTATAATCAGGTGTGTGTATATGGGTGTTTGTGGTATTGCTACTTACTTAATTACACACATTTTTAAAATATTGTTTTATGACTACGTACTATTTAACAAAAAATAAAAATAGTATCTGGTTGTTACATTTAGAATAATAGACTAGAAGAGTAAAGAGCACAGATGGGGAAACCAATTAGGAAGCAATGGTATAGACAAGAAATGATGGAAGTTTGGACTAAGATAGTGATAGCTAAAATGTAGAGAAGTGAATGGATTTTAAGGTAGAGTAGAATGTTCTTTTATTCAAAAGCAAATATGACATGAATGTCTCAGGGATTCATAATTAGGTGTAAGAAGGTCACAATAGCGACCCTCTTGACATACAAAATGAAAGAAGAAATGTAGAGCTGATAATTTCTGAAGCTATAATTTTCTGAGCACTTACTAGGTACCAGGTACATCATACATATCTAGCACATCACATCATTATTCTAGTTTTATAAATGAAAAAAATCAAAGCTTAAAAATATTTAATAACTGGTTTAATGTTCCACAGCTCATAAATGGAAGATTCATGAAATAAATTCTTGTCAGCTTTATTGTTTTCTCAAATATGCATAGAGTATGGACTCTATGCATATAATATATGCATATATATATATGCAATATAATGGCTATTGTTTCAAAACTAGGCATCATAATCTGGTGATCCTGTATTATGACTCTATACTGGCATAAAATAAATTTAAGTGGATTTTGATATTATGAAGTCATAAAGGTATCGGTTTATTGAAAAATAACCCTGTACCTATTTGAGGGTCTGGCACCTAGTAGACACTAAAACATTTTTGTTGAATAAATGTGACTAACCTTTCTGCATCCTTGAATTTGGCAGAAATGTTTGATTTTGGAGGAGTTCTCTTTTCAGTTGAAGTATCACTCAAATCATTACCTTAAAAAGGGAAGAGATTTTTTTCTACAATTAACGATAGATCCCAAATTTAGCTGGTTTCCTAATGAGGTTTAATCTTTTAACATTGTTCAATTTGTGAATTAACATGAGAACATCTGCTTATATATATAGTATCTTAGAGTTACTTTATCAGATCAAAATGGGAATTACTTTTGTAAGCAAAAGAGCAAATAATATTCTTACAATTGTATGAATCAATTCACATATTTATTTATTTTGTACGGGCAGGCACCAGGAAACGAACCCAGGTCTCCAGCATGGCAGATGAGAATTCTGCCACTGAGCCACTGTCACGCTGCTCTGAATCAATTCATAATCAAAGCATAAAGCTGCATACATTTTATTTTTCATTCTATTCTAGCAAATTTTTCCTAAATGTGAAATTGTTCCAAAATGAAAAGTTTAAAATATTCAGATACCTCCAAACATAGCAGCTCATTACAAACTAAATAATGTGTCCTAGTAGAGTGGAGCATTAAAAAACACACCGACGCTTTCAAATAAGGAACTTATCAAAACAAACATCAAACATGTACTCTTTAGACAAAGTCCAGCTATCTCCCTCCCATCCCATATTACCCACTTTTTTGTTGAAGTCATGCATCCCATAGAGAAGGAAAGAGTGAACGTTTTAGTCATTCTTCCTTTAAGCTTAGTTTTACTTTCATAATGCTTATTTTCTCATTAAAATAACATATGCTTCTTATAGAACATTTTTTTCAAAAATTTTTATTTGATATATATTATATAGTCACATATCATGTAATCATCCAAAGTGTACAATCTAGAACATTTTAAAAATATACAGAAGAAAACTACAATCACCCTAATTCCATCACCCACAGATATCAACCATGAAAACAATGATGCTTCTCTTTATAGTCTTTTATATAAATACTTACAGATTATAAAATATACTTCAACTGTTAAATGTAAATAAAAATTAAAAACAGATTTGGGTTCTTATCCTGCTTTTTAATTTTAAGTCTGTCCTCATGTTATTGATAAGCCTTTAAAATATGATTTTGTTGCACCACAGTTTATTAAGCCATTCCCCTATTGTTGGAAACAAGATTATTGCTGTTTTTATTATTAGAAATAATTCCGCTATAAATAAAGCTCCTTTTGTATAAATCTTTGTGTACTTCTTTAATCAATTCCTTATACTAAATTCCCAGAAGAGATACGATTGCAAAGTATATTGGTGTTTAATGCTTATGTTATCAAATAGCTCACCATGAAAGGTTGAATTAATTTATCCTTCAACTAGCTTCTGTAAGAGTTTATGCTTCAGAAAATTATAGCCTTCAATATGTTTCACCTTTTTAAAAAATTCACCCTATTTATCAGGCTAAAATTTTACTCTATTTTCAAAGAAATTTTCCTTTCATCATCTGTAAAGTTAAACATTTATTAAAAATTTTGTTTATGGAGAATTTTAGTACCCCATGACTCAGGTAGCTTTTATATATGCCTTTACCTTATCCTCAGTCATTTTGTAGCTTGGTTGAGAATGTTCAGAAAGAATATCCCTGAAAGCACATATTGTAAGATGTAGAAGGAGCTAGGACAACAGGAATGGCATTGAATATTTGAGGGTTATAAAATTTTGAGAGGTTTTTGGGAGTACCTTTCATAGTATATTACTAATATTGTATTGTACTTTCATGGTTTAGTATAGAAATGTCAGCTTCCCTCTGCTATTCTTAGTCAAGTGAAGAATGAAATGACTCTAACAGATCTTTACTTCATCTTTCTAGAATATAATCTCTCTACATAAATGATCCAAGAGAGTTCACATCTAACATGAATCATGATTCATAATTCATGATTCATATAAAACAATTAACCATTCTTGTTCAGCAGGTATAACATACAACAAAGCACCAAAATATTTACCAAAAACTTGTTCCTTCTAATATTTATCATCTTTAGTAGCTGATAAAGTACAAAGCAGACTTTTTGAACCGGGAGAGTTGAACTTTTTACCTGAGATCCTCAAGGATGCTTCTTAATTCCTCTCTATCATTCTCAATACACCACTACAATGCAATGGTTTCTGCTTTCAAATGAGCCCTCAGTATACAACATCAAATCTTTGTAGTTGTTCTTGATTTATCTGCTTTCTTCTATTACTCAATGGGCATTTCATGACTTTCTCAGTTATCTCAAACCAACTTTTCATCTTTTTCAAATCAGTAAATGATTTGGCTCTTATTTCATGGGGTAAATTGAAGCCATTAAGGATAATTTACTTCAACGTTCTACTGCCGGACCCCAAAATATCTTTTATAATTATGCCCATCTGTACCTCTTGCTTGCAAAACTTAAAGTGATTCATCTCCTATTCAAGGCTCTCTGTATTTTCTTACAACTGATCTCTTCCAGACTTTTCTGGGAACTATTTTTACTTCCCAGTTCTCCCTTTATCTTCAATTTCTCCCTCTATATTGGCACCTCCCTTAGTGATCTATGCACCTTCATGGTGATGACTGTCAAATTTGAATTCTCACCCTAGAAACCTACCTGAGCTAATACCTTCTTGCTGGACAGTTCTAGCTCTATGCCCCATAAAAACAAAATGCTCTTACTTAATTCATCATCTCAGAAACCAATTCTTCCTCTTAGTTTTCTATTTCTGTTGGTGACATCTTTATCTAGCCAGTCACTCAAGTCACAAATCAAAGAATCAGTCTTGACTTTTCCCTTTCCCTTATTTCTTTATTCAAAATTTTGTTAAATCATGCCAATGTTGCCTTCTAGATATTTTTAAAACTACTTTCTCTTTTTCATCCTAAATACAACTGCACCAGTTTAGGACCTCATCATCAATGATCTCCTAATTTGCCTCCTCATTTACAATCTTCTCCTTTTCAAAACAATTCTCCATCCTATTTAAACAGCAGTTCAAATTTGACCATGTCTTTCCCCTACTTAAAATTCTTGAGTCTCCCTCTCAACTGCAGGATAAAACCCAATGCCTTTTTTATGGCCACAAATGTTTAAATGAACTTGCCTGATCTCCTTCTCCAGTCTTATCTTTCTCTAATTTCTACTGTAGAGGTACTGAATCATCTAGAAATACTGAATCACTTTACTTTCTTTTCTCCCCTCATCCTTTTCCTCCCTGCACATTCATATAGCATTATTTCTCCCTTCCATGCTATGCCAGCTAGACCTAACAGACATGGAAAGAACACATTACCCAGTAACAACAGAATACACATTCTTCTTGAGTGCACATGGACAGTTCTCCAGAATCGACCATATCTTAAGTCACAAAGCAAGTCTCAATATATATATGTATTTTATTTGCATTGGCAGGCACTGGGAATTGAATACTGGTCTCTGGTATGGCAGGCAAGAACTCTGCCTGCTGAGCGACCGTGGCCCACACAAAGTATTTCCCCCAAGTTTTGAGTTATTCCCTTTTTTTTTTTTTTTGCATGGGTAGACACCAGAAATTGAACCCGGGTCTCTGGCATGGCAGGCAAGAACTCTGCCACTGTGCCACCAACACCCACTCAATAAATTTTAAAATACTGAAATTATACAGTATATCTTCCTCAACCATAATGAAGTTGAAAATCAATAACAGAGGAAGAAACTGAAAATTCACAAACAAGTCAGCCAATGGAATAAGAGGAATCAGAAGAGAAAATAGTAAATAAATTCAGGGGATTGAAAATGAAAATACATCTCAAAGCTTATAGGATGAAGCAAAGGCATTTACCAAGAGGTAGATTTACACTGCTAAATGCTTACATTAAAAAAGAAGAAAGATTTCAAAAGAGGCCTAGCCTCAAAACTGGAAGAACTAGAAAAAGAAGAGCAAACTAAACCCAATGCAAGCAGAGGGAAGTAAGCAAAAAATATTCGAGCAGAGATAAATGAAGTTGATTTAAAAAAAAAAAACAAAAAATAGAGAGAAATAAGTAATACCAAAAGTTGTTTCTTTGAAAAGATAAAAAAATCAACAAACTTTTAGCTAGACTGACAAAGAAAAGAAGAGAAAGGGCACATATATTTAAAATCAGAAAAGAAAAGGGGGACATTATACTGACTCCAATGAAATAAAAGGACTATAAAATCAGATAACACAGATGAAGAATACTAAAAACACAAATACTACTTACGGAAGAAACAGAAGATGTCAGCAAACCAATAACTAGCACAGAGATTGAATTAGTAATCAAAAACTTCCCAGCCAAAAAAAAGAATCCCAGGATCAGATGGCTTCACAGGAAAATTTTATTAAACATTCCAAAAGAATAAATACCATCTTGATCTAACTCTTCCAAAAATTGAAGAGAAGGGAACACTCTCTAATTCATTCTATGAGGCCAACATCACCCTCATACCAAAGTCAGATAAAGATCCCACAGGAAAAGAAAATTACAGACCAATATCATATTAATATAGACGCAAAAATCCTCAACAAAATACTAGCAAACTAAATCTAAACAGCACATTAAAAGAATTATACACCATGACCAGTAGGATTTATCCCGTATTTGCTAGGGTGATTCAACATAAGAAAATCAATTAATTTAATACACCACATTAACAGAAAGAAAGAAGAAAATCACATGAACATCTCAATTGACAGAGAAAAGGTATTCAACAAAATCCAGCACCCCTTCTTGATAAAAAGTACAAAAAACTGGGAATAGAAGGGAATTTTCTCAGCATGATAAAGGGCATATATGAAAATGCACAACTAACATCACATATAATGGTAAAAGACTGAAAATTTTCCCTCTTAAGATGTGGAACCACACAAGGATGCCCACTGTCATCACTGTTACTTAATACTGGGAGTTCCAACCAGAGTGATTAGGCAAGAAAAAGAAAGAAAAGGCCTCCAGATTGGAAAGGAAGAAATAAAACTTTACCTATTTGCAGATAAAATGAGCCTTTATTCAAATACCTTGAAAAATCTACAACAAACCTCCTAGAGCTAATAATGAATTCACTAAAGTAGCAGGATTCAAGTTCAACAACCAAATCTCTTAAGTGTTTTTATACAGTAACAATGAACAATCTGAAGAGGAAATCAATAGCAAGAAAAAAATCATGTGTCTAGAAATAAATCTAACCAAGAATGCAAGACTTGTACGCAGAAAACTATAAAAGATTGCTAAGAGAAATCAAAGACCTACGTAAATGGAAAGATATTTTGCATTCATGATTGTAAGACTAAATATTGTTAAGATGTCATATTCTGCAATCCCTTAGGGTCTCCAGATTTTTCAAATGCCAGATAAGCCATGAAACCCACAGGCACCAGTCTCTCCAAGAACATCAACCAGTTTCATTCCTCTACCTCAGAATGTCAACACCTCTTTCTAGCATGAAGTTAAAATTGTCATTGCCCAGATATCCCTGAAGACTGAGAGGAGGACAAATGAGAGGTAGGAGGTGTAACTGAGAAATTAGATTCTAACAAAGGGTTATAACTACTGAATCATTACATAGGCATTTCTATTTATTTTCTAATGTATTAGAATAGTCTGAAGGAAATATTTGAAATTGTTGAACTGTGATCCAGTAGCCTTGATCCTTGCCAATGATTGCATAACTATATAGCTTTTATCATATGACTCTGTGATTGTAAAAATCTTGTGAATGACACTCCATTTAGCCAGTATATGGGTGAATGAGTTATAAAATAAAGACATGTATGAAAAAAACCCTTATTATAAATCCACAGTAATCAAAACAGCATGGTACTGGCACAAGGACAGACATACAGACCAATGGAATATAATTGAGAACTCAGAAATCAATCCTCATATTTATGGCCAACTGATTTTTTTTTTCACATGGGCAGGCACCAGGAATTGAACCAGGCTCTCTGGCATGGCAGGCAAGAGTTCTGCCCCTGAGCCACCATCGCACCACCCTGGCCAACTGATTTTTAACAAGGGGGCAAAGATCACTCAATTGAGAAAGAGTAGTGTTTTCAACAAATAATGCTGGGAAAACTGGATCTCCACTTACAAAAAAAAAAGGAGCATCCCTACCTTGGATAATATACACAAACCAACTCAAAATGGATCAAAGAACTAAATATAAGAGCTAGAACTATCAAACTCTTAGAAGAAAATGTAAGGTAGCATTTTTAGGACCTTGCTGAGTTAGGCAAAGTTTTCTTAGACTTCAAAAACAAAGCAAGAAAAGAAAAAAATAGACAAATGGGAACTTCATCAAAATTAAAAACTTTTGGATTTTTTGAAGATCAAAGAACTTCATCAAGAAAGCAAAATGACAACCCAAAGAATGGGAGAAAATATCTGGAAACAACATAACTAATAAAAGTTTAGTATCCAGAAACGATAAAGAAATCTTTCAACTCAAGAACAAAAAGACAAAGAACCCAATTTAAAAAATGGGCAAAAAATGTGACCTGACATTTCTTCAGAGAAGATATACAAATGGCCAAAAAGCACACGAAAAGATGCTCAATATCATTAGCTGAAATTCAAATGAGATACCATTTCACACTCACTAGAATGGCTGCTATTAAGAAAACAGAAAAGTATAAGTGTTAGAGAGGATGTGGAGAAATAGAAACACTCATTCATTGTTGGTGGGAATGTAAAATGATGCAGCTGCTGTGGAAGAAAGGTTGGCCATTCTCAGAAAGTTAAGTATAGAAATGCCATATGACCCAGCAATTCAGCTTCTAGGTATTTACCCAAAAGAACTGAAAGGAGGGACTTGAACAGATATTTGTACACTGTTGTTATAGTAGCATTACTCACAGTTGCCAAAAGATGGAAGCAACCCAACGTCCTTCAACTGATGGATAAACAAAATCAGTACATACATACAATGGAATATTACTCAGTCAATAAAGGAATAAAGTTTGTATATATATTACAACATAGGTGAACCTTGAAGACAACATGTTGAGTATAATAAGCCAGGTACAAAAAAGACAAATATCATATGAGCCCACTGTTAGAATAAGCAAACTCACAGAGTCAGAATCTATATCAGGGGACAGTGTTGGGATAGGGAACAAGGAATTAAGGCTTAAAATGTACTAAATTTCTAATCAGAATAATGGAAAAGTTTTGGTAGTGGGTGGTAGTGATGGTAGCACATTTTGAATGTAATTAACAGCAAATAAATTATATATTTGGATGTGGTTAAAAGAAGAAATTTTAGCTTGTATATATAGTAGTAGAATAAAAATTTTTATGGCCCAGCATGTAGTTCACCTACATCAATATTCTATGGGCACATGAATGGAGGTGATAAATAGTCCGTATTGACGACCTTAGATTTAATATTGTTACTATGACTTAAGGGGAAAAAAAAAACTCACCTTGTCCAAAGACTCCATTTGTATTCATGAATTCAAAGAAAGCATCAAGAATTCTGCAGAGAGTTATGACGATCGTTATATCCTGTACAGGAAATGGCTGAAATTCCTGATGCTTCTTTAAAAATTGTAGTCCGTCTTTGACACTTCTTTTAATCATGAATTCAAGACAATCTACTTCTCTCTGACTCATAATTTTAGAAGTTTTAAAAAGCCATGATTTAACATAAGGCTCCCATCCCAAATCAACAGGGTCCTAATAATAAAAAGCACAGATAGTTTTAAGTTAATAAAAAAAATACATAGTACCCTCCTACTTTGTTCCTTTCTTTTTATTTCACCACTGTCCTCTCTCAAATCTGGCTTTATTTGCCAATAAAGGGCAAATGATTAAAAAAAAAAACTTAAAGCACTACTCTTCTTTGGAATGCTTGGTAATTTTTAATTGTGGTCTAAAAGACAACAAGCAATATGCGGATAATGTAATAGGAAAGTGTGTTGAAATTATGTGTATGTGGTGAAGGGAATTGTTTACCCAGGAGGCCAGTCCTCTACATAGTTTCATTCATCATATTCAGACATGTAGACTATAACATCAGGCTTATCATGGCTAATAATATGAAAGTACTTATTCCTTGCTGTTTTCTACCTTCTCACCATTGTCTTGGTAATGTGTTTCCCTAGACCTTAAAGTGTGGTGTAGGCATAAGACCTCAGGGCGCTCTTTCACCTCTTTTTGGAAAACAGTCTACACCAGCTGCCTAATATAATCGTGGAAAACACTGACACTTCACTTGCTAAGAGCAGTATTAATAACAATAATTACATTCTTGGGCAGGCCACAGTGGTTCAGCAGGCAGAGAAGCCTCGCCTGCCATGCTGGAGACCCGGGTTCGATTCCCAGTGCCTGCCCATGCAAAAAATAATAAAAATAAAATAATAATAATTACATTCTCATTCACTTGTAGGTTATGAGGTTTTGGAGGACAGAAAACTTCTAAATTATTGGGAACACCATTATGGACCCAGAAGTAAAAATAAACATAAAAATGCTGCAGATCATCCCTACTTATTCTCAACAACATATTTTCATTATTAAGAAATTTCTTTTTTGGAAACTTACCATATAGACCATTGCACATCGGCTGACAGTAGCAGGACTGGCCTGAGAGAGACTGTCCACTTCAAAAATAATTCTTATTTTATCTGTTAAAGCTATTCTCTCACTGTTTGCTAGGCACAAAGTTCTAGTGTCATCTAGCACAGTGTTTAGATTTTCTACCCACAATGTGTCCACTGGACCATCTAATATAATCCACTGCCAATCAACATCTGGAAGGAAAAATATTTTTAATATAGCTGTGAATAATCTTAGTCTTCTGTTATTACAATTTTGTAAATTTCCTATTTAATTTAAAGAACATTTTTAAGTAAGATGAAAATTGATATCCTAGAAAACACTAGTGTAAATTTGTTAATACATATGCTCCAATATTTATTTAATGTTACTAAATATTCATACCACATATTTAATAACTCTTTAAACATTTCTTATATATTCTAGGATTGCTGAATTGTATAATTAAACATTAAATTTTGAATAGGAAAAAGCTCAATTATGTTCTATTTTCCATACTTTGGTTAGCAAATTTGCCTCTTCTACCGAGGAATATTTTTTAGAGATATTGCCCCTGGGGGATAGCAAAGGGAAAGATAAGCCCCTTTGAAAAGAGAGTCAAATAGAGTTTAGAGTATCTCACATTCCAAATCACTTCACTCCTATTTTCAAACTCTATTACACCCTTATCCATGATTTTAGAAAACCTGTTTTCTCAATAGATCAGGATAGGGGATATGTGAATGGAGATAGAGAATAGTTAACCTCTGAAAAATATTACAGTAACCACAAAAGTATAGGAGATCCATATAGCCACCACTGCTAAGGTAAGGCTCTGAATAGCTATAATATCTCCTGTGGAGATTATACTAAAGCCCCATGAAGAAGACTTATTATGCCTAGTTACTGTACTCTTCCAATTGAATGACAAAAGTGATACACAAAAACTCAGGAATTTTGAGAGCATAAAAGCAGCAGCAATATTTCAATGTCTGGATCACAAATGTACTATTGGTGGATGTTCTGGCACGAAAGAAATGGCTGGGGCTCCTCCAATAAACTGTCAGCTCTTCTGGAGCAGAGACAATGTTATATGCACTCTCCTGACCTCCTGGCACGTAGCAAAGTGTCTGGCACAATAGGTGTGCAATTCGTTTTAGATAAATCTGCTCAGTTATGTAAACCTGGGAATACATGGACTGTGTGGAGTACCACTTTAGAGGCAATACTACTGTTGATTGCCACTGTTGCTTTTCAAATCATTGTTAATTGCTACCTTGTTTTTGTGATTCTTATGAGATGTTAATGGACATTTATAAACTGAAAGGGCTATATAAGTCTTAGTATTTATATATCATAATTGTATACATATATACTATAAGTGGAAATACTATATAAATTTTAAATAAAAACACAAGGAAAATTATTAGTAAAAGAACAAATATCACTAATCAAAAAACTTTTATAGCAAATCCTTACAGAAAGAAAGTCGATCAGTAGATTAGAGACTACCAGGGGATGGACAGAAGGGGGAAGGGGAATTTGTTGCTGGGAGGGTAAACAGCATAAATTTTGGAATCTCAGAAATAAAATTTAAAAAAAAAACATTTTAAACATCTAAATAAAGATCACATTTGTTCAAACTTTGCCTTTTATGTTAAATAACCATCTTTATTGAATTTAATAATACTTACTCAGAACTTCTGGAGTTTTAAAATCTTTACCCATATTCTCAAAAATGTTACCATCAATATCTGTTGAATTGGAAGAATCAAGTTTGAAAACCTGAAATACGTAACCAATAATGTTTAAATTTTTATTTGAGGCACTTTCTAACTCAAACAGACTATATGTCAATACGCATTTACATTTCGATTTTTAATTCATCTGAAATTTTATTTCTGTGTAGGGAGAGAAGTAAGCATCTTTCTATGTTCTCATATAGGAAAATGGCAAATATACAGTTTTAAAAAAAGAATTCTAATGGTAAATATCACTTTAGTTGTATATTAGAACTGATTAGAAATGTTACTTTATTGTACATTAACTTGTGCATGTTGGAACATTTCTGGACTCTTTTCAGTTCCATTTCTATGTAAGCTTTTAGTCCTTTAAAATGTATAGATACAAGTTTTATGGCCCAGCATGTAGTTCACCTACATCAATATTCTATGGGCACATGAAAGGAGTGTATATCCTGCAGTTGTCTGTATATCATTTTGTAAATCAAGGGTTTTGATAATGCTGGCTAAGTCTTCTATATCCTCACTGATTATTTCTTTATTTTTCAAATCAATTATTGAAAAAGTGGTATTATAATCTCCAACTATCTTTGTGGATTTATCTATTTTTCCCTTCAGTTTTATCAGTTTTGGAAATTACATTTTACATATTTTAAAGCTCTGCTTATATACACATTTATAGCTATATATTTTTTATGAATTAAAAATTTTATCATTATGGACTATCATCTCTTTATACTTGTTAACACTCTTTGTCTTGAAGTCTACTTTGCTTGATATTAATATAGTCACTTCAGATTTGATATGCTTATTGTTTTGCATGGCATATCTTTTTCCATTCTTTTACTTTCATGTTATTTGTATCTTTATTTTAAAGTGCCTCTCTTGTAGACAAGCATATAATTCAGTCTTCCTTTTCTATCTAGTCTGACAGTCTAGTGTTTAGTCTTTTTTATGTTTATGTATTTATGATATAGTGAGATTTCAGTTTATTATTTTTCTATTTGTTTTTGTCTATCTTTTTGATTGAAAGAAATTTAATTTTCCATTTTAATGTTTTCTGTTACATTTTACCTCTATCTCTTTTTATGTTAGCTGTTTCTCTAGAATTATATTTACATTTATCACAGTCTATTTAGAATTAATATTGTACTATTTCATGTAAAATGTAGGGAACTTCCTATTGTGTAATTCCTTCAAACCCCACAATTCAGTGTTATAATTTTGTTTTAAATAGCTATATTTATTTTAAAGAAATCAAGAGAAGTTAAATGATATAATTCTTTAGATTTGCTGAAGTATTTTATATTCATCATGCTTTATTTTTTCCAATAGATCCAAATTTCTACCTACTGTCATTTCCTTTCAGCCTGAAGAAATTCCTTTAGCATTTGTTCAGTCCAGATGCACTAGCAATGAATGTTCTCAGCTTTCCTTTATCTGAAAATATATTTTCCTTTTTTAAAATTTATTTTTATTTTTTTGCATGGGTAGGCACCCCCAGGACTTGAACCTGGGTCTCCCGCATGAAAGGTAGGCATTCTAACCACTGAACTACCCATGCATCCCTTCTCCTTCATTTTTGAAGGATGGGTTTTCCAGTTTGGCAATTTTTTCTTTCAGCATTTAAAAAATGCTATCCCATTGTCTTTTGGCCTCAGGTGTTTCTTATGAGAAGTTAGCTCTCATCTGTTATCACTGTTCCCCATATGCAGTATGCCATTTCCCTCTGGATGCTTTTAATACTTTCTCTTTACTGTTGTTTTTTAGTAGTTTGACTATGATATGTATATGTGGGAATTTTCTTTATTTATATGCTTAGTGTTTGCTTAGCTTCTTGGATCAATAAGTTTATTTTTTAAACCAAATTGGGAAATTTGGGGCCATTATTCCTTCAAATGTTTTTTCTGCCCTACTCTCTCTTTCATCTTCTTCTGGAATTCCAAATACATATATGTCAGTCCATTTGTAATTACCCATGGGTCACTCAGGCTCTGCTCATTTAATTTTATTTTTTCTCACTGCTTTTTTATACTGAATAATTTCTATTGATACATTCAAGTTCACAGACTTACTTCTGAAATTTATAATCAACTGTTAATCATGTCCAGTGAATTTTTCATTTTAAATATTGTTCTTTGAAATTCTAGAATTTCCATTTTGGTCCATATGCTGGTTTGAAATCATGTGTGTACCCTAGAAAAAACATATTTTAATCCTAATTCCATTTTGTAAAGGCAGACGTTTCTTCGAATCCCTATTCAGTATTGCATGTTTGAAATTGTAATTAGATCATCTCCCTGGAGATATGATTTAATCAAGATGGTTGTTAAACTGGATTAGTTGGAGGCATGTCTCCACCCATTTGGGTGGGTCTTGATTACTTTACTGGAATCCTATAAAAAGGAAACATTTTGGAGAAAGTAGGAGATTTAGAGATGCAGAGAGAACAGCAAATGCCGCAGCACCACAAAGCAGAGAGTCCACCAGCCAGTGACTTTGGGAGATGAAGAAGGAAAACACCTCCCAGGGAGCTGGAGAGAAAGCCAGCAGAAGATGCCGTGCCCTTCCAGCTGAGAGAGAGAAACCCTGAGCTTCGTCGGCCTTCTTCAGTCAAAGTGTCTTTCCCTGGATGCCTTAGATTGGACATTTCTAATTTTTAATTGGGGCATTTTTTTCAGCCTTAAAACTGTAAACTAGCAACTTATTAAATTTCCCTTTTTAAATTTCTGGTATATTGCATTCTAACAGCTACCAAACTAGAAAAGTCCATTTTATAGTCTTCATTTCTGTTAGAGTCCTGTTTATTCATTATCATATTTTCCTTTAAAATCCTGAAAATATTAATAACACCAGTTTTAAAATCTTGCCTGCTTATTAGTACATTGGTGCTACCAGGATCACTAGTTTGGATCATCATTCATTCACACTTAATCAACTTTCTCTTCCTTTAAAAGCAAGTATCTTTAACTTCATTCTGTTGTTTACTGACCATTCTAAAACTCGATGAAATATTTTACGATTTTTTTTGGCATAAGCAGACTCCAAGAATCGAAACCGGGTCTCCAGCATGACAGGTGAGAATTCTGCCTTGGCACCCTTGGCCGCCCTATTTTGTGTTATTTTATATCATAAATTTTCTCTGTTTAAAACTATTAATAAATTCAACTTAGTCTTAAGTAAGTCTTTAGTAATTCCTGGATACCCTATGCCAATATTTTACATGGAATTTTTGTAATTCTTTAACAAATAGCTTACATTCTTTCTTATTATCATTATTTTCTTTGTTTTTTTAAATGAAGGCTTAATAAATTTATAAAATGGTTTTGTTAATATTTTTTTTCTGTTTTACAGAATAAAAAAAATTCTGTGAATATTTCTCTGTGGGGAAAGTTTGGTTAAAACCCAATATGGGGCAGGCAGAGTTCTCGCCTGCCATGCCAGAGACTTGGGTTTGATTCTTGGTGTCTGCCCATGCCAAAAAAAAAAACAAACCAAAAAACCACAATGTGAAACAGGGTGCATGGGTGGTTCAGTGGTAGAATGTACCCCTTCCATATGGAAGACCCAGGTTTGATTCTCGGATCATGCACCACCCCTCTCTCCCCCCCAAAAAAAGCACAGTATGAAGTAATTTTAGTTTGTTTCTTTCTTGGGGGGGGGGAATTTATAAATGCTAATTCAATACTTTTTATTTCATGTTGCTAAATATTACGTTTTTCATTATGTGTAGAATCAGTTTGGAGAATTCTTTTTTTTCTGTGAACGTTTTATTGTTGTAAAACTTTAACAATTACTGAAAAAAAATTATCCTGAAATTTTCATATACTTTGATGATGTTGAACTACTGTTTTTGTCTTTCCTTTCCTGATCTTTGTGTATTGTTTTGATCAGCTTTGCTAGTGTTTTGGCAATATTGTATATGCATCCAAACAAAAAGAATTTGTCATTTGTAGCCCTATATTATTTTTGGGGTTGCATTAATTTTTGTTCATATTATTTTATTATTATTTTTAATTTCTGTCATTTACAACTTTTTATGTATCCTGTTCTTCCTTTGCAAAAGTTCTTAATTTAAATTAATAGGCAAATAGCCCATTGATCTTTATCACTGTTTTAATTATGACTTTAAATTTCTAATAAAGTTCAGAATTTGACTAAAAAAAGTTCATAATAACTTTTAAATTTAGTATCTAACGATGCTTTAATGTCAAGTCATTGGATAAGCAATTAAATAATCCGCAATAGTCAAATAAATATACTCACTCCATATCAAACTTACATTAGATAAATCTGAGATTCTTGACTTTAGCCCAACATCGATGTCTTTGTTTGAGAGTCTTGCAGTGTTAAAATACACATAATTTCGAATTGTTGCTGCTAATAATCCATCAGTCCATTCCATAGTGTTAGGATCCATTTGCCCATATAGTTCACCAAGAGTGATACATTTTGGATTTAAAACACAAATATCTACTTTTCCTTTTCTTCCTGCAATCTGGAAAAAATCCAATGTGGTTTTTAAAGGCAATAACTATAGTGCAATTGTTTATGGCTTTTATACTGCTATTACCAAAGATTTTAGGAGACGTCTTTCGCACCAAAGAAAGATTTTTTTATACTGGTGGCAATTACAAGAAACAGTAAAAACCACATTAAAATTAGCTAAAATACACTAATCATTATTTCTAAAAATTCTAATACTATAAATGATACCCGCAGAAAAAAAATGGGGAAAATGTCCCATTCTGCCTTAGCCAGGAACATAGCATATGAGCTGGAATATGATGTGTCTGGAGCCAGAGTTAGGTGCAGAGGGGAGGTAGAATAAGATATAAGCTTCAGGTTAGAATTGTCACTCCAGATGAAATTCTTTTTTGCTTTAGTGAAATAATTCCAAATGATATACAAATCTACCCACTACTGTAGAGATCACTGAAAGATAATATAATATTGGTAATAAATATTAATTAGGTTTTATCAGAAAATCTGAATGTAAACATGTCTTGTTTGGAAAGTTTGTTTCTTTCTTTAGGATCATTTTCATTTTTTAACATAAAAGCTGGAGTCAAAGACAGCATCTAATACTTTCCTTGGAAAAAAACCTCTGTAATATTTTCAATAGGATATTTCATACTTTGATAGCATTAGCATACACCCAGACAAAATGTTGATGTAATGAAACGTATGTCACAATTTTACACTTTCAAAAATTTGGCATTTCTAATTTCATTACTTACAATGATGAAATACAAACCATAAGTAAGCTCCCTGTAATCTCTTCTCAAATTTAATATCTATAGACCCTGTGATTTTATATTAAGTAAGCTGAAACAAGTCAGCTTGTCTAATGAGATAAAAAAACATATTTTCTGACAGTGAGTTTATCAAAATGAAGATCTTTTAAAACAGTGAAAATTAAATTTCACTTAGGTATATATTTCACAAATTATGTTTATTTTAAAAATTCACAAAAATAATTTAAGAAACAAAAAATATAGTCTATAGATGGACATATTTTATATAATGTATTATTTTATGTACTAAATATATACAATTCTGTATATATAATATTCATATATTACATTCATTGTTATTCAATGAATTAATTATTACTTTTATAGTTGTTGGAGAGCACAATTCTATCAATAATTACTTCAGGGTTTTACACACAACCCTTAGCAAATCTCTAAAGACATGTAAATTAAGATCACAATATTGTCAGATTAGTAAAAATCCAAAAGTTTGCAACAGACTGTCAAGGCTGTGAGACAATAGGCACTCTCATACTGCTAGTGATAGTACTAATGGTTCAATCCCAAGAATTTGGCAATATCTGTCAAAATTAGAAATGCAAATACATAGATTCAGCACTCTCCCTTCTTGGAATTTAAAAACATATGAGTACAAAATTATACTTGTTCAAGGTTATTCTGTAATATCATTGTAGTAGCAAAAATATGAGAAAAAAAAATTCAAGAGCCCATCCATAAAGAACTAGTTATAAACTATGGGACCATGACACAATAAGTATAACGCAACCACAGAAGAACAATGAGAAAACTGTCTATATGCTGATACTGAAAGACCTCCAGGATATAGTAAGTGAAAAAGCAATGGCAGAATATTGACCTACATTCTGAGAAAATAACAATACATCACTTGTAAGGGATGAGTCATTTACTCATGTTGTTTTCTATATTTTCTCCTTGTCTTACCCTTTTGGCGTTTTATTATGCTACTGTCTGTTTGTGGATTTCTTTGTATTTACACTACTTGAAGTTCACGGAGCAATCTGGGTATTTAGATTAATGCTTTATACTAAATTTGACAATTTTTCTAGTCATTTTTTTCCTCCAAATAGTTTTCCTGTTCCTTTCTCTCTCTTCTCTCCTATTAACACCCATTATGACTATGTTGGTGCACTTAATGGTGTTCCACATTTCTCTGAGTCTCTGTTCATTTTTCTTTCTTTTTTCTCTCCATTCTTCAGATCAGGTAATCTTTAGCAATCTATCTTTATTCTGTTCATTCAAATCTGTTGAACCCTTCTTGTGAACTGTTCATTTCAGGTATTGTAATTTTCACCTCCAGAATTTCCATTGGTTCTTTTTAATAATTTCTATCTCTTTACTGATATTCTTGATTTGATGTGACATTATCATAATACTTTACTTCTTTAATCATGGTTCCTTTTCATTCTTTGGACATTTTTAAGATGGCTACTTTGAAGTCTTTGTTAAGTACAACATCTAGTCACTTTCACAGGCAATTCCTGTTGCCTGCTATTTTCTATTGTATGGGCAAACTTTTCTGTTTCCTCGCATGTCTCATAACTTTTTGTTGGAAACTGGACATTTTTGGCAATATATTGTAGCAACTTTAGGTACTGGCTTCCCTCCTCTGGGGGCTTATTTGCTTCTTTATATTTTTAGTGACTGGCTGGATTGCTTATATACCCTTTTGCACTCTACCCCCCTACTGTGAAGCCTCTGATGTTGTTTCTCAGAAAGCACAGCCTCGAGTATGTCACAGTCACCCTGGGATGACAATGGTATTGGGAGGACCACCTTTTTCTTGGTTCCACCCTCTCCAAACACTGGGACAGCAATCAGGCTCTCTGCCATCTCTGGGGTACATGCTCAACCCCCGCAGAACAACAGGGTGATTGCCAGATACCCCACCCCCCAATCCCAAGTTTATATGCTCTACCCTCTCTGAGGCCTGGGGTGGCAAAACTCTTCCTGAGCAACAAAGCAGAAGGCCTACCCTCTGCTTCTGGGGCAAACTCACCCACTCCACGTGTATGGGTGGGTCTGCTCTCCAGGCCTGAGTTTTCTGGGCTCAGACCTTAGCCTCTATGGTTCTGCCTTTGAAGTCATTTTTCCTGCAATTTGTCTCTTTTCTGTCCTTTTTAGTCCAAACTGTCATGGTTCTACTTATACAAAGCCCACAACACTGTCAGTTCTCTCTGTAGTATGCAGGGATCATAACCATCAGACAATACAACTTTCCACAAATTCTTTCTGGGTAATTTCACATCCAATTCTTGATTGTCCTGTAATGGCTAATTACTTCCATGCTTGGTTAAATCCTCATGTAGGGCTCTATCACTGGGGTCTCATTTTTGGAAGTCCAGAATTTTCCACCCATAAAATTTGTTTTCTTTGCACCCAAGAGTTCAGTTCTCAACTTATTTCTTTCCTTATCACATTTTACTATAAGCTGCAAGAAGCAGCCAGACTGCATCTTCCACATCTAATTTGGAAGACTCTTCAGCTAAGTATCCAACTTCATCACTCTCAAATTCTGTCTTCCATCCACAAAGATCTCCTTCCTTCACAGTTTGCAATGACATATTCACCATTTCTGTCTAAGGCCTCATCAGAGGTATCTTCAGAGGCCCTATTTCTACCAACAGTCTCTTCAAAGCATTCTAGGCCTTCTCTATCAAGTGCCTCACAACTCTTTCAGAATTTTCCCCTTATCCATTTAAAAAAGTCACCCTAACATATTTGGTATTTGCAAACCACAGCAGTCTACTTCGCTGGTACCAAAATCTGTTTTAGTATGTTAAAGCTGCTGGAATGCAATATACTGTAAATCAGTTGCCTTTAATAAAGAGAACTTAAGTCACAAGTTTACAGTTCTAAGACTACAAAAATGTCCAAACTAAGGCATCCAGAAAAAAGATTTCATCAAGAAAATCTGATGTCTGTCATATGGGAAGGCACGTGGCTGCCATCTGCTGGTCCTTGTTCCTGGTTCTTTTGCTTCTAGCTTCTGATATCAGTGGTTTCTTCTATAAATTCTGGGGGTCTGTACCTAGTTCCTCCAATATACAACTCTGTGTCTGGCTTGCTTAGCATCTCATGGGAAGGCACATGGCAACATCTGCTGGGCTTGGTCCATGTCAAGGCATCTGCTCTCTCTGTTGGCATTCCAAACATCTCCAAACATTCGTGTCTTTGTCAGCTCTGAAGTGACTATTCTCCAAGTGTCTGTATGTGTTGCTCTTATTTTTCTCCAAAATGTTTCCCCTTTTAAAGGACTCTAGTAAACTAATCAAGACACACCTTGAATGAATAGATTCACATCACCATCTAATCAAAAGGTCACACAATTGGGTGTATCACATTTCCATGGAAACAACCCAATCAAAAGGTCCCACCAACAACTGGATGTGTCACATCTCCATGGAAGCAACCCAATCAAAGTTTCCACCCCACAATAGTGAATCGGGATTAAAAGAAACATTCTGCCCCCACCAGACTGGATCAGGAGAAAGGACACGACTTTTCTGGATACATAACAGCTTCAAATCAGCATCATTTATAAATTTATAGCTTA